>NC_051160.1:97739317-98112809 GCF_013339745.2 Dermacentor silvarum
TCTTCAATAAAATCACTACTACGGCACAGAACGTGCGTTTGTTCTCCGCCGTGCGTTCACTCCCCGTGAAAGCGCGCTTCCCTCGCGCCCTTTCACTCGCACATACAGCGTTCGGGCGGCGCGCGGCGACGATTTCATCTCCATTGACGTCATACGGAATCTCATGGCGACGGCGACGCCGACGGCAGAAATCTGCTTTGGAGTGTCCATATAATTGCTATCGCAATAAAACAGCAAAGCGCATAAAACAAGCACGTAAGATGAAAAGACAGGAGCGAATCTAGCAGTGAAACAGAAGGATGACTGATGCATTTTTCCTTTAGTTTTGCAATCCAGTGCGCTTCCACAATTTCTCTCGCGATTTGATTTCGATGCCTAAACGATATGCTGGTTCTCCTAAGTCAAGGTGAGCAAGCATGCTCTTGACAAAGCATAGCCAAATGCTTCCTAGGGCCACCTTTCAGACTGGACAAGTGCTCCCTTAGTCTCTTGTTAATGCATCTTGCAGTCTGCACTACGTACACATGACCACATGTCATAGGAACCTAATACACAACTTTCTTCGCACAATGGAGAAATTGGTTCTCACGCGGATTTTTAATACTGCATTCTTTCTTTGCATCACCCTGACTTTCGAACTTACTTTTTATCCTAGAACACACACTACCTCTTGTTTTTAGCCGAAAGCACCACTTTTACTTCGTAACTCCCAGCCACCTCTTTAAGTCTGTGTGAAAGGCCATGCACATACGGAATCACTGAAACCTTGGAAGCTAATTCTTTGTGCCTTTCATTTTTTGGGCATAGTTTTTTATCCTGTTTACGTTTTTTCATTAGTCTAGCGCATGACGCCAGCATCACAGCGAGCAGGTACCCGGCCTTTCTCAACTGATCAACTTGCTCAAGAAAGGCAATGTTTACTGTGCGGTAACACGACTTCAGCAATGCTGACCGGCAACATGAATGGCTATGCCATTCTGCACAAGCCTGGAATTGTTTGAGGCATAGTTCATTAGCGGTTTTCCAGCTCGGGGCGTAAATGACCAACACACATGTTCTGGTAGAATTTCTAACTTGACATATAGGAACTGTAGCTTGTTATCTACCGGTACTTCCGAACTAAAAGTCAAGCCTTCAATAGTAGTAGAAGCCGTTGACTCTGTAGGCAAGGGCTTAAATTTTACTTTGCAAGTACTGGAAGTTAAGAAGCTACAGTTTCTGGTTAACAAGCTACATGAACTATGCCTCAAGCAATTCCAGGCTTGTAAAGAATGGCACAGTCATTTCATGTTGCCAGTCAGCATTGTTGAATTCGTGTTACCGCACTGTAAACATTGCCTTTCTTGAGCAAGTTGATCAGTTGAGAGAGGCCGGGTACCTGATCGCTGTGATGCTGGCATCATGCGCTAGACTAATGAAAAAACTTAAACTGGATAAAGAACTATGCACAAAAAATCAAAGGCAGAAAGAATTAGCTTCCAAGGTTTCAGTGATTCCATATGTGCATGGCCTTTCACACAGACTTAAAAAGGTGGCTGGGAGTTACGAAGTAAAAGTGGTGTTTTCGGCTAAAAACAAAAGAGGTGATGTGTGTTCTAGAGTAAAAAGTAAGTTCGAAAGTAAGGGTGATGCAAAGAAAGAATGTAGTATTAAACATCCGCATAAGAACCAATTTCTTGATTGTACGAAGAATGTTGAGTATCAGGTTCCTATGACATGTGGTCATGTGTACGTAGGGCAGACTGCAAGATGCAATTACACAAGACTAAGGGAACACTTGTCCAGTCTGAAAGGTGGCCCTAGTAAGCATTTGACCATGCATTGTCAAGAACATGCGTGCTCACCTTGTCTTAGAAGAACCGGCACATTGTTTAGGCAACAAAATCAAACCGTGAGAGAAATTTTAGAAGTGCACTGGATTGCAAAACTAAAGTAAAAATGCATCAGTCATCCTTCTGTTTCATTGCTAGATAAGGAGAATTCGCTCCTGTCATCTTATCTTTAACATAGTTTCATCTTAAGTGCTCGTTTTATGTGCATTGCTGTTTTTATGTTGACGGGGTCGCGCTGATCCGTGGCATTTTTATCACACGTGTTGTTATATGCGCTATTGATGTGTCCTGTTGATTGGATTGAGCAGATCTGTGGGTTCTTAAGCAAATGGTCCTTGCTTGTTTGCGCAGAGACAATTTTTTTAATAGAAAGTTTTTTAAAACTGCAATGAGGTTCTTACTGTGTGCAGTTTAAAAAAAGAGAAAAAGCTTCACAGCTGTTACTAAATGCACTCTCCAGAGCTTTACACTATGCAGCTGTACTAGTTTACACAGAATACACTTCACCTCTCGTCACGGGCCAGGTGGCTATTCAGGTTTTTCAAATGTGTTTCATTGTATGGGACGGCACAAAGAGCATCAATTATTTGCAAGATATTGCATTCCAATTCTGTCATATGAGATAAATTCATTAGAGAGTTTTAAATTGCCCTAAATGTATTACAGCTGTGGACCAGTACACTGGCAGTAGCTTGCAGCAACTATAGCTTGTGGAAATATAATTGCAACTGCCATGTTATGTGTACCTACTAGTGCACAGGCATCGGCCACAGCAATCTTTAGGGTGTACTAGTTTATTCTATTTGGAGTACGCATCCTCCACCAGAATAAAATGTGAAGTGGATTGTCATTTGCGGCGTATACTCCTGCGTAAACTTCATAACCATTTCTCCTCATCTGCTCTACAGGTCATTGTTGGTACAACTGCAAAAGCAGGGTGCCTGTTTACAGCACCTGTAGAGAAGTCTGCGAATATTGAATGAATAATAAAATAAATTTAGTATTCTTCAGCAAGGTTAACACTTTGTGTCTTCCAATGTGGTGTTTTTCAAATTCTTAGGTTGGCACATGTGCACAAGGTTTTACTACGGGATGTCATTTTGCAGGAAAAATTGTATTTGCACGTGATGTTCTGCTGCACAGAATGTCATGAGTTTTCTTATGTGTCGGTCACCATCTCGCAAACTGCTCCTTTCGGAGTTGGAAGGCAACATTAGTGCGAAGCACATTTAATGTTCAAAAAAAAAAAAGAATGTGCCCTCTGATACCCTTATTTTCGATGGGGGCGAAATGCGAAAACACCCGTGTACTTAGATTTAGGTACACGTTAAAGAATCCCAGGTGGTCAAAATTTCTGGACTATGGCTCTCCACTATGGCGTGCCTCATAATCAGATCGTGGTTTTGGCACGTAAAACCCCATAATTTAATTTTTTGATCTCCTTATTCTCCTCACTTGATGCCTAGTGTTCTAATAGCATGATCGACACAATGAGCATCAATGTGATGTGCAATTATTGTGTATTGGGGGCCAGGGTACATTCATTTTAGCAGCTTTTTCGGTTGACTTGAATTAGTATTGTAGAATGCTGTTTGCTTCTTTTACTCATTGTTACTAAATATCACTTTTGGCTGCGGCAACATGTATAATGTTGTTTGCTGGCACTCCTGCCAACCGATAAACTTGAAGGCATCTGTGATAAAAAAACAGCCAATGATTTCCCAAGAGCTAAGATCCAGTGAGACCAATAAATTTTAAGCTAATACCTGTGGATGGTACTGCTGAATGAATGCCCATCCAGTAGGACTGTCCATACCATTGTCTTCCATAAAATTATATTGAAGATTTGAACAGAATCTGAACGTAGAATTGTCTGCAAAGTGACCCATTTCGTTATCCAAGTAATAGAGCTTCAGCAGGAAGACTGAAACTTCAAGTCGTCAGTAGTGGCATTGTAGTGAAGAAGAGGAAGAAGTGCTCTTGCGTCTGTCGCTGTGCGCACCATCAGCGTTCGTGGACTGCCTCGATTGCGTGAGACGTCCAATAAATCGTCATATCACATTTGGTGGAAGGTGCTGCAATCCCCGACCTCACCCTGGAACTTCGCAGCCGAACGTTGCCGACTGCTTCAGCCGCTACCATGCTCGAGCCTACCGACAATCCGCCAGCAGCTTCCGCCGCGCCCATCATTTGCGGTGCCGTCCAGCGGCAGCGGGACCCCCCCGTCTTCAGCGGAGCCGGTGAGACTGACGTGGAAGATTGGCTCTCTACCTATGAGCGCGTCAGTGAGAACAACAAGTGGGATGACCCGACGAAGTTACGTTCCGTCATCTTCTATCTTGCTGACGTTGCGAACCTCTGGTTCCGCAATCATGAGCGGGACCTCCAAACCTGGTCCGCTTTCAAGGCAGCATTCACGGAAGTCTTCGGCCGCCCAGCCTTACGAAAGCTCCGTGCTGAACAGCGTCTACGCCAGCGCGCTCAACAGCCCGGCGAGACGTACACCAGCTACATAGAGGATGTCGTCGATATTTGCGCCCGCGTCGATTCTACCATGAGTGAAGAGGACAAGGTGAAGCACATCCTCAAGGGCATCGAGGACGATGCATTTCAAATGCTTCTCGCGCGAAACCCTTCATCTGTCGCAGCTGTCGTCACTCTTTGCCAGAGCTTCGATGAGCTGCGTCGCCAGAGGGTCCTTGCGCGCAGCGCTGTTGCACCCGGCCACTCTCTCTCGGGCCTCACGCTTCCCTCCAACTCCTCGCCTGAATCCTCACTCTCCGTTCAGATTAAGGATTTTATTCGTGAGGAGGTGGCGCGCCAACTGTCTATGCTGCCTCTCAGCGATCGACCCCTACAGCCTGACACATCTCTGGCTGCTCCCATTAGGAGAGCCATTCGCGAGGAACTTGCCGACTCGCTACCTTTGGCTCAACCATGTCCTCCCGTGGCGGCACCTCTGACCTATGCCGCAGTCGCAGCGCGACCTGCGCCGCCGACATTCGCATTTCCTGCGACAGTGCGACCTCAAGCAGTGCCAACTCCCGTGTCGCCTCCTATTCCGCCTCGAAGCCCAATTCAGAACCCTTGGCGCACACGCGACAACCGACCCATATGTTTCGCTTGCGGTTTCGCCGGCCATGTCGCGCGCTTCTGCCATCGTCGCATGCCACCTTCTAACCCTGCTGTCTCAACGCCTGGGTATGGATATTCCCACGATGCTACCGGCCATTCCATGCATCCCGACCCAGAGTATCCGCCGTCTTCTCGACGCCCTTTCGGCAACCATCGTTCTCCGTCACCACGTCGTCGCTCGCTTTCCCCCTTACGTCGTCGCCAGTCACCTAGCGAGGGAAACTAGTTGCTGCAGTTCTGCAGGCACGAACTGCCAGCTTCGCGACTTCTACAAGGCCTGCACAGTCGCCACACAATTTACTGGACGTTTTGGTTGAAGGAACCGCCACAATTGCGCTTATTGATACTGGGGCTGCGGTTTCTGTTATGGACGAAAAGCTTTGTCGTAAGCTCCGCAAGGTCACCACGCCGTTGTCTGGTTTGCTACTGCGTACCGCGAGTGCGCAGCATATAGCACCGCTCGCTCAATGTACCGCAAGAGTGCTCATTGCCGACGTAGTTTATGTTGTTGAATTTTTCGTGCTTCCTTCATGTTCACATGACATCATTCTTGGCTGGGACTTCTTGTCTCACCATCGTGCCATCATCGACTGTGCTCGGGCCGAAGTGGCGCTTTTCCCGCTTTCCGAAGCCTCGCTGCCTGACCCTTCTGAAAGTAAAGCCGCCAAGCTCACAGTTGTCTCCGATACGAACATACCACCCGAAATGTCGGTTCTTGTGCCCGTATCTTGCTCCGCCGCGCCAGACGCTACGGTGCTTTTTACACCATCGCCTATTTTTCTACGTCGCAAGGCTCTCCCTCTACCATTTGCCGTCCTCAACACTGTATCTGGATTATCCACTATGCTTGTGTGTAACCCGCTTCAATCCCCTGTGACCTTACTGCGTGGAGAATCCCTTGGTCGTGTTCAGCCCCTTGACCCGCTTCACATTCTCGATACTTCCGACGACATGGCCTGTTATGAGCTCGACGCCCTCACTTCTCCATTGCTGTGCGCATCATCATCATCATTGTCGTCGTCGTCAGACGTTCTCGAATCTGCCTTGGACGCCGATCTCCCACCTGCGTACCGCCAGCAAGTCCTCGCGCTTCTTCAGAATTTTCGCTCGTCGTTTGATTGCGACCAACCATCCCTGGGACGTACGGCGACCGTCACTCACAGCATCCACACTGGTTCCCATCCACCATTACGCCAGCGGCCATACCGCGTGTCGGCAGCCGAGCGACAAATCATTACCGAGCAAGTCGACGATATGCTGCATCGTGGCGTCATTCGGCCTTCCCAGAGTCCTTGGGCGTCTCCTGTAGTATTAGTACGCAAGAAGGACGGCTCAATACGCTTCTGTGTGGATTACCGTCGGCTCAATAAGATAACTCGTAAAGATGTGTATCCGCTGCCTCGGATAGATGACGCCCTCGACTCCCTACAAGGCGCGGAGTACTTCTCATCTTTGGATCTTCGCTCCGGCTATTGGCAAGTGCCGATGGCTGAAGACGACTGTGAGAAGACCGCTTTCGTCACGCCCGACGGCTTGTATGAATTTACCGTAATGCCATTCGGGCTCTGCAACGCGCCCGCTACTTTCGAGCGTATGATGGACACTATCCTTCGTAACTACAAGTGGAAAACATGTCTATGCTATCTTGATGATATTGTCGTGTTTTCGCCCGATTTCCCGACGCACCTCGTTCGCTTGCGTGAGATCCTGACGTGTATCACCTCTGCCGGCCTCCAATTCAACATCAAAAAGTGCCGTTTTGCTGCCCGCAAGTTAACAATATTGGGACACGTTGTTTCGAAGGATGGTGTACTTCCTGACCCAGCCAAGCTTCGCGCGGTCGCAGAGTTTCCGATGCCCACCACTCTTAAGGCACTCCGCAGCTTTATAGGGCTCTGCTCTTACTTTCGGCGTTTTGTGCGCAATTTTGCCACTATTATCGCACCACTGACCAATTTGCTTACGGCTAGCAGCGGCATCTCCGCGTGGTCAACTTCGTGTGACGACGCCTTCAAGCAACTACGTCGTCTACTTACTTCGCCGCCGATTCTTCGACACTACGATCCGACAGCGCCCACAGAGCTACACACGGACGCCAGTGGCATCGGACTTGGTGCAGTCCTAGCGCAACGGAAAGACGGCTACGACGAGTACGTCGTCGCATATGCGAGTCGCACTTTAAAGAAGGCAGAAGCCAACTACTCTGTCACAGAGAAAGAGTGCTTGGCCATTATTTGGGCTCTCGTCAAATTTCGTCCGTACCTATATGGTCGCCCTTTTGACATTGTTACCGACCACCACGCCCTTTGCTGGCTGTCCTCGTTGAAAGATCCGTCAGGTCGCCTCGGCCGCTGGGCACTTCGCTTACAAGAATATAACATCCGCGTTGTCTACCGATCGGGCCGAAAGCACTCCGACGCCGATGCGCTTTCCCGATCACCGCTACCTTCCGATGTGGCTTCAGTGTCAACGCCCTTCGCATCCATGTCGACGATCAACGTCGCTGATATGCCGGCCGAGCAGCGTAAGGATCCCCTGCTTTCAACTATGCTGAATTTCCTCCACGATCCCTCCGTCACACCCTCTTCTCGAACACTTCGTCGCCAAGCCGCTCACTTTGCTGTCCACGACAACGTCCTTTACCGCAGAAATTATTTGCCTGATGGTCGCAAATGGCTGCTTGTGATACCACGACACATGCGTACTGACATATGCGCTTATTTCCATGACGCTCCTCATAATGGTCACGCCGGCGTTCTGAAAACGTACACTCGGCTGAGGCAGCGTTTCTACTGGCACGGCATGTATCACTTCGTGCGCCAGTACGTACGCGCTTGCACGGCGTGCCAAAGGCGTAAAATTCAACAGCGCCCTCCTGGCGAGTTACAGCCGCTCCCCTGCCCGGCCCGGCCATTTGATCGCGTCGGCATAGACCTATACGGGCCACTTCCCTACAGTTCCTCGGGTAACCGATGGATAATTGTAGGCGTCGACCACTTGACGCGCTACGCCGAGACTGCCGCACTTCCGGCGGCTTCTGCGCGTGACGTTGCCTTCTTCATCTTGCGGAACTTCGTTCTTCGACATGGAGCACCACGCGAACTGCTCAGCGACCGGGGGCGTGTGTTCCTGTCCGAAGTAATACAAGCCCTTCTCGCTGCATGCAGCATCGTTCACCGCAAGTCTACCGCCTACCACCCGCAAACGAACGGCTTGACAGAGAGGTTCAACCGCACACTCGGTGACATGTTGACTATGTACGTTGCCTCGGACCACAGTAACTGGGACACTGTTTTGCCGTTCGTCACGTATGCCTATAATACCGCCACACAAGCTACCACTGGCTTTTCGCCATTCTTTCTGTTATATGGCCGCGAGCCCTCGTGTACAATGGACACCCTGCTCCCATACCGACCCGACGCTTCTGAATGCACGCCAGTGTCTGAAGCCGCCAAATACGCAGAGGACTGTAGGCAGCTCGCCCGTACCCTTACGACCGCCGCCCAAGGTCGCCAAAAGCTGCGGCATGACAGTAACGTGCCTACACCACATTTTCCGCCTGGTTCCCTTGTTTGGTTGTGGATCCCACCTCACAGCCCTGGCCTTTCAACCAAACTTCTTGCACGCTATGATGGTCCCTACCGCGTCATCGACCGTACCTCGGCTGTCAACTACGTTGTCGAGCCTGTGACGCCATCACACGACCTTAGACATCGCGGACGTGACACGGTTCATGTCAGCCGACTTAAGCCATACTATGACCCCCTGATCCTACCTACGCCGTAGGTCGCCAGGATGGCTCATCTTCTCTCCCGGGGGCCATTGTAGTGAAGAAGAGGAAGAAGTGCTCTTGCGTCTGTCGCTGTGCGCACCATCAGCGTTCGTGGACTGCCTCGATTGCGTGAGACGTCCAATAAATCGTCATATCACAGCATGAACATACAGTAAACAGCGCTAAACTATTCTCTATCTTGCTCTTGTTATCATTTCCCATCCCATTTTTTTCACAGGATGTTCTTTTCTATTTATGGTCATACGCAGTTTAATTTGGTGTCCTTACTTATTAATATTTGACCAATATCTTTTTTTCTTTATCGGATCTTGATCAAATGTTTATTGATAACGTACCTTCATTTGCCATTTCCACTGATCTTAACCAGACAAATCATGTTACAAAGTTTATTTTGCCTAATTCTTCATTGCTTTTTTGCCAAATTTCCAAACAGTTTATTTTAATTCCTACGTTGATTTCTGGGAAGAATAGGTCTACTAGGTCTACAGATCGTTTTCTGTTTAGGTCATCCCTACTCATTGTAACAACTTACAGCAGTGTCCCTACACGCTCCATCACAATCACTGCGAAACACACCCTTCCTACCTTTATTTTAACACTTTGGTTTCTCTTGACCTACTATATGCACCAGATGAGGGTAGGGGCGAGTGAGCTATGCACATCCAAAACCGCGGCCAAGGAAAACAGTTGCTGCCCTGATGACACGTATCTGTCGAAATGTTGGCTACAGCAACATCCCTTGTTCTGACGATGTTGAACCACGTTCATCGTTTAATACTTCAGTTACCGCTTTGTTTTGTTCTGTGATTGTCTTTTGTTGCCACTTCGTTTAGGATGGAAATTCAACAATATTATTTCTTTCTCCTAACAGCAGCAAGTTTATCCTTGCAAGGCATGCGGGAACAGCTTTCACCAGGAAACAGTGCAAGACGAGTGGTCGAAGAAAATAAAATTGCTTCTGTGATCTAAAGTACTTGACGAATAAAATTTTGGACTTATTTGTATATATGTCGTCCAATTCATTCATATAACAAAAGGCAAAGTGTTTGATCTTTTGAGCTATTTCAATGTGTTGGCCAGACAGTTTTCTTCATAGCGACCTGCTGCTTCTGCGATGAGCTGCATTCATGACATTTGCATTAAAGGATATGTACTATCGGGGACAAAAGTGCCCAGGACGTGCGAGTGTCGACCAAATGGCATCTTTGCACTATCAGCCGCTATAATCTGCGTTGCAGACCACTTTCCGAATGCAAATGTTAGCGTGGCTGATCCTAGCATAAAGTGCACCAATAAAATTAGGTCGACAGTCGCACATTTTGGGCACTTCTGTCCCCGATAGTACATTCTCTAAACAATCAATATGCTCTGTAAAACGTAATACAGGAAACACCTGTATTTTAACGATTGGACCGTATTGTCACGAATATAATTAATCGGGGCTCGCCGAAAGAGAACAGCCTTCTTTAATGATGGCCGACACTCAAGAGAACGCGCGCACACCTGCGCCCTTCGTCGTCTTCTCTCTGGCGATCTTGTGCCTGTAGTGGGCAGCTTACTTCGCGTCATTACTCCCCACGTGAAAAGCGACCGTCCCGACCGTCCCGGTCGCTTTATCTCCTGAAAGCCAAAATGACATTTCTGAGGCTTGATAGTCAGATTTGCTTTGCTGATTGCGAGGAGTACATTCCTGAGTCGTTCTAGATGTTCATCAAACGTTCTTGAAAACACCACAACGTCGTCTAAGTAGACTAAGCACGTCTGCCATTTCAGTCCAGAGAGAACAGTGTCCATCATCCGCTAAAATGTGGCAGGTGCGGAACACAGGCCGAATGGGAGGACTTTAAATTCATATAATTCATCAGGAGTCACAAATGCCGTTTTTTCTCGGTCACGCTCATCTACTTCGATCTGCCAGTACCCAGACTTAAGATCCAAAGAGGTGAAAAATTGGGCGTGGCGTAGACGGTCCAGAGCGTCATCGATCCGTGGCAGAGGACAAACGTCGCGTTTGGTGACACTATTGAGCCGTCTGTAGTCTACGCAGAAGCGTAGTGTGTTGTCCTTCTTTTTAACTAAAACGACGGGTGACGCCCATGGACTTATGGACGGCTGAATCACGTCATCATCCAACATTTCTTGAACCTGGCGCTTTATCACTTCCCTTTCCGTAGGCGCAACGCGGTAAGGATGCTGACGAACGGGGCCTGCTGACTCGTCCGTAGGAATGCGATGCTTCGTAACGGAGGTGCGCCGTACTTTAGACTCGCCAGAGAAACAGCCAGAGAAGTCATTGACAAGGTCCAGCAGCTGCTGTTTCTGTCGTTCCGATAAGCCCGGGTTAATTTGAATGCGATCGCTCAGGTTGGCCTCTTTCGATGAATTAGGGGAAGAAGTTTCTAGCGAGGCGACATAAGTGAAGGCAGCAATTTCATGGAGGAAGGCGATAGCTGTGCCTTGCGGTAAGTGCTGATATTCGTTGCTGAAGTTTGTCAGCAGGACTAATGAGCGTCTGTGCTGAAGCTGAACGAGTCCCCGTGCAATGCAGACATTCCGCTCAAGCATTAACGGAATGTTTGCCTCGGCGATGCCCTCATAGCCGTCGAATGCGTCGCACGTTACCAGGGTCAGCAGGCTGCTTCTTAGCGGTACCGTTATGCTGTCTTCGACGATGCGCAAGGCGTTTTCGGTTTGATTCTCGTCGCCAGCGTCACTTGCTATGGCTTTTGCTGTAGAGAACGTCACGCTTGATTTTTCCAGGTTAATTATGGCTCCATTCGCCTGTAGAAAGTCCATGCCGAGTATCAAGTCCCCCGAGCAGCTGGGCAGTATAATGAAGTCCCCGACGTACGTAAATCCGCGAATATTTACCCGAGTGGTGCATCTGCCCATGGGAATTAGTAGATGCCCTCCAGCAGTACGGACCTGCGATCCAGTCCACTGTGTAAAAACTCTCTTTAGCTTTGACGCAAGCTCTCTGCTCATAATCGAGCTGTCCGCACCAGTGTCAATTAATGCCGTGACTTCTTCGTCGTCTATGGCAACCAGGATGTCCGAAGTGACCACTTGCCTTTGGGCACCCGAGTGTGACTGAACGTCGGTGCGTTGTCGTCGTTATGGAGGATATTCGATGCGCTCGGCGTCAGCGGCCTCACCTCCGGAGGTCGCTGGACTCAGTTTTCCGGGTTTGCAGGGCTGGGTGAACGACGCCTACGAGCGTCTCGATGAAATGAGGGACTTGGCGATCGGTATCGAGCAGGCGATGCAGAACGGGGCTCGTGCCTTCGTTGCTCGAATGAACTGTCACGACTGGCGATGAAGTTCTCTATCTCCATCGGGCGCTGACCAGGTCGTGGGCGAGGTGCACCTGGAGGGAACCCGCGGAGGCCCACGCGTCGATAGGGGCACATTCTGTAGACGTGGCCAGCCTCTCCACAATGAAAACATAGGGGCCTGAGGTCAGGAGCCCGCCAGACGTCGCTTTTCCTCGGCCTCGACTCCTCGATGGACGGTGGACTGCGACGCCTGAACACTACTTCTGTTTGTTCAGAGGGGCGCATGACGTTTGAGGGGCCGTACAGCAACGGTCGTCGTACGGCGTCCGCATAAGTCATTCTGACTGGCTCCCGTTGTTGTGGTACCTCGTAGCGTTCAGGAGCTTGGGCGGCTTGCCTAAACTCGTCGCGCACTATCTCCGCGACAGAAATTCTGGCTGTCGGCGCGTCGTTTACCTGCATTTTGTGGAGCTCTTCTCTTACCACAGCCCTGATCAATTCGCGTAGGTCGTCGAGGTGGCTTTCCGAAGTCATGCAGGAGGGGCTGTGCGAAAGTTCCATCACGTTACGGTTGTATTGTCTGGCACGCAGTAGAAGGGCCCTTTCCATTGCTGTCGCTTCAGCAAGGAAGTCCGCAATTGTTGTGGGCGGATTCCGAATAAGTCCAGCGAAGATTTCTTGCTTCACACCGCACATCAAATGTCGGACCTTCTTGTCTTCGGCCATTGAGGCATCCACACGCCTGAAGAGCCGAGCCATGTCTTCAGTATACGTGGTCACGCTCTCGTTCGGAGCTTGGAATCTTGCCTGTATTGCCAGCTCCGCTCGCTCCTTTCTGTCCATGTTGGAATATGTGGCGATCAGCTGCTGTCAAAATTTGAGCCACGAAGTCAATGCTGCTTCATGGTTGTGAAACCACGTCTTCGCGGAGTCTTGCAGAGCGAAGTACACGTTGCGCAACTTGCGCTCTTCGTTCCATCCGTTGCATTCGGCGACCCGCTCGAAATGGTCTAGTCAATCTTCCACGTCTTCAGTAGCATCTCGGTGGAATGCAATCGGCGTCTGTGGCTGGTTGAAGATAAACTGCGCCGGCGGAACAGCCGCAGCAGGAGACTGTGGGCTCAGGTTCATCGTCCGGATACGATCGGGCAACAGACCGTGCTCAGGTTGGAGCCCTTGAAGACGGCGGCTGGTGCGTGCGTGCACAGGAGTAATCTCTCCCGGGCTACTCACTGGGGATGAGTCAGGGGTGCGCTGCGTCTCCGGGAATGGTATCATATACCCAGCGCCTCCACCAGTAAAATGTCACGAAGATAATTAATCGGGGCTCGCCGAAAGAGAACAGCCTTCTTTAATGATGGCCTACACTCAAGAGAACGCGCGCACACCTGCGCCCTTCGTCGTCTTCTCTCTGGCGATCTTGTGCCTGTAGTGGGCAGCCGACTTCTGACGATCGGTGTCTGTAGTGGGCAGCTACAGACACCGATCGACAGACACCGGCCCGGCGTCCACGTTATTTTATTGGAGTCTTGCAGCCTCGTGCCTAGAATTTGAGGCACCAGCAGCGTTGTTCATCCGTTGGTAAAGTTACGGCAGGCCTGTTGCGAGTCGGCAATGACTTGAACTTCCCTGTCCACCCTCATTTGTTGCTTTATTACTAGCTCCGCGGCTATGGTTTCAGCCGCAGCTGGGGTCTCTGCCCTGACGGAGGCCGCGAGGGTAAAGTTGTCTCTCCCATTCACGGCGGCTACCCCGAAGAGGCCCCCTGCAGGGTACGCCGCCACGTCCGGGCACATTGTGTACGGGTCACCCTTGAATTGTCTGCGCTGTCTGTCGACGCGAGCCTCGCGTCGTCCTTCGTGAAGTTCATCACTCATGCGCTTCAGGATGAGATTCGCCTTGATCTTGCTTCTGACCTCGGACGGGAGTTGTCCTTTGAGAGCAAGGAGCTCCGTGGCCGTTCCGGTCCGGTGGTGGATTCCTCTGCCCACGGCTGTGTTTTGTAGTCTGGCTTTTTGCGAATCCATAACCCGTCCGACAGCTCAGCGAAGGTGCTGTGGATCCCGAGAGCCGCTAACTTCTCGTTTGAGGTGGTAACCGGGAGACCCAGGGTTGTTTTCTACGCCCTATTGATGATGGCATCGACTTGTTCTTGGTCGCATTTGTTTAGCGAGTGGTAGTGATACCGCATGCTATGCGTTACTCTGCTGATCACCAGAGCCTGCACGAGGCAGTGCGGGTCCTTTTCTCGCATGCCTCGTGGCTTCTTTTCATTCGTTTGATAATCCGCGAGACCTTTCAAGTCGCACTGGATCCAAAAACTCAGAATCCTAGTCTTTTTGCTTTCCGTTACCTTCTGGTACTCTAGATAGAGGTTGATAGGGCCAGGGGAATTGTAGATTCCTCCAATGTTCACCCGGATTACCTTAACCTTCTCGGGTGCGCAAAGCCTCCCGCTTGCTGCCGCAAATCCCTCCACAGCCATCCCGGTCTCCTGAAGGGAGGCTGCGACGGCCTTAGAGAGATTCTCTTTTTGCGCGAGGAAGCCCTTGGCCGCCCAGAGCGTGATGTCGTTGGCGTAGAGGGCGTAACCTAGGTCCGGAATCTTCCGCAGCTTTTTGGTCGCTGGATATCCGATTCTCTTTAACTTCGCGACGCTAGCATCGCGAAGTTGAAGAGAATCAGGGAGACTATCGCCCCTTGCGGCGTTCCTTTGTTCGGCACGTCGATCTTATCCGATCGAGTCTGGAACATTCCGATAGTTGGCGTCCGGCCCGTCAGGAACGATTTGACGTAATTAAAGATGCGCTCCCCGCAGTTGATGTTGTTCAGTCCCTTGAGAATGGCCTCGTGATAGATGTTATTGAAGGCCCCTTTCAGGTTGAGTGCGACCAGGAGGCGTTCCGGAACCATCCCTTTGGGATGCCCTTGAGAACTTCTTCCCTTAAGGATTAGGAAAGCATCTTGCGCAGAAAGTCCCGGCCTGAAGCCAAGCATGGTGTGCGGGAAGAGGTCACCATTCTCTATGTAGTATTGGAGGCGGGCTTCGATGCTCGTAGAGCTTGCCGAGGCAGGAATTCCGCGAGATGGCACGCAGGGCGTCGATCGCGGGCTTCTTGCCGGGTTTAGGAGTGGTCACGATTTGCGCATGTTTCCCCTCGATCGGTACGTGGCCCTTGCTCCAGACTTCCTCGTTTAGGTATTCGGTCAAGTCCAGGATGACATTCATCCCCGGGAGCAATGTTGCGCTGTGAGGCTCGTGCCGCGGCATACACCTCTTCCTCCGGGATCGGAGCGTCCAGTTCCGGTCTTGGTTCCCCTTCGTATTTTAGGATGCAGGGTTGCATGGTGTCGCTACCCAGGTATCTGGATTTTAGGGTGTCAATCAGATCCTGGTCGTTCCCGGGGAATTTGTGAGTGATTTCTTGAAGCGTGCGACTGGTTGTTGATTTGGCCTGGTCGGGCTCGATCAGGCAACGCAGGATGGCCCACGCCTGCGCCGTGCTCAGGGTACCCTTGAGCGAGGTGCAAAACTGTATCCAATTTTGCTGTATCAGCTTGGTCACGTAACTTGTGGCTTCTTCTGTTATATTCTGGATTTCTAGACGCAGATTCCTGTTTAACCGCTGTCGTTGCCACAGTTTGAGGAGGCCCTCACGGGCTTCCCACAGGTGTAAGAGCCGGCAGTTGACTTCGGGCGTCTCAACCGTGCGCTGGATGATTTTGTTGTTTTGGGTGTGGGCGTCCCGGAGGTGCTGCATCCATTTCGCTATATTCGTTACACCACTTTCGGGCGGGGGATACTGCCTATACGCCTCCCTGTCCGTGAGCCTAATTTCGCCAATTGTTCACTTGAGTTTCGGGGTGGATACCGAGATGCTGAGGATGTAGTGATCGCTGCCCAGTGTTTCGCCCAGGTGCGTTCATGAGTATTCCCTTTGGAAGGGGGTTTATTAGCATTGTACGTCAGGCGAAAGGATTGCACGACGGGAAAAACGAGTCTCAGCTGGCGTCAACAGCTCGCGATCTGCGCTCGCACCTCTAGCCAAGACACAGCCAAGACACCTCTAGCCAAGACATCCCCACTACAGAGCCCCGGCGGCCGCACAACACAATCTGCATGATTTTGCGCGTAATATCCGCAACCTCCTGATCTGGGGTACTAAAAATGATTATGTTCGAACCGGGTCTTTCTTGGGTCGGATGATAATCTAGAAGTCGCTACGTGGCAGGTGGGGGGGGGGGGGTAGTCGTCGCCTCTTCTTAACTGAAGGTTTCTTTGATGCCCCAGCGCTTGCAGCTGTGTATGACGTTGATGATAACGCGGTGGCGGAGGAGGGGGATAGCGGAGAGATCACCCTGCCTGCCACGCGCACTTGCTAGCCTCTGGCGAGCTTCTTCTTCGTTCTTACTTGAGGTGTAAGGACAAATTGTAATAAGGACATTCCGATGGCGTCCCTTGCGAAAGGTCCTCGTCCATAATGGCAAAGTCGTCATGGTGATCTACCGAGATGTCTTGGAAGTCCATGGCGTTGGTTTCTTGCGACGAAGGCCCGGCGGCAGCTTCAACACCGGGGGCGGGTGGAGCTGTAGTAACAGCTCCACCCCCACTCCCTCCGGTAGAAGTAGAGGCGGCTGGCTGGCATCCAGCGATATGCGCCATAGTGAGCGTCGCGAAACTGTAGCAAGCGAGCGAGTGGCGGGAAAGGCCGTGGAACGCCTCACCTAACTCCGCGCAGCCGCGTACGGCTGCGTCAGCATTAACACGGCAACGCCGCTCCGGTGAACTTCAAAGTCCAAAAGCGCAAAATAATATGCACTCGCGGGCACCACACTTCTCATGGGGCTTCCGGATGACTTCACGAAGGTCTGCCGACAAATTTTTGGTCACAAGATTTGAATTTCTTACGAGAATAATGAAAGTCGACAGAGCCCAAGCGAAACAAGTCTACTCCGGTCGGCTCTTCTTCCGAATGAGTGATCTTTCGAACAGTTGCAGTAAAATATAAGTACAGCTTTATTCAGATAGAAACAAAGGCTGTGTTGGTGTTCCATAACTTCGTTCAACCTTATTTCGCTTCCAAAAATGTATCTTCACATAAACTCTTATAATAGGTCGTAATCTTGCATCCATCTGGTAAAGATTTAAGCAATTTTTCAGCAAAGTCTTTATACGGGTTCTCAAAGGAAAAGTTCCGCAGACGGATTTCACTGTATTCAACGAAATGGGGAAGAAAAGGTTCCACATTTATATTGATGTGTTGTTTACAAATATTATAGTTATTTGTAGCTATACTCCTAAAGCAGTTATATACATTAGTTATTAGGCAGACAGGAGATATGAGTACCTCACTTAATTAAAACTTTGACCAAAATAAATTCATTGAAAAATTGGGGACGAGAACAGCTTAACGGATAAAAGCGGCAAAGCCTAGAGCATCCCAGAGCTTCAAACGCGGCTTCAGTAAAAGGCGAGATGCTTTCGCTCAAGCCAATATAAAAGAAGTGCGATACATCTCGTCATTTTTTTATTTCAGCAAATGGCGTAAGTCATTTATCGACGAAAAATACCGTGCTTATTGTGCATGCCCAACAATTACCCTTCACAAATGTTTAGCAATATTCACGGATATCTTTCCTTAGCGGTGGGGACCTCTGTGGTTATTCCTGATAAATAGTATTCTATCTGTGGATGGGCGAGAAAGTCTCAGTGCAGACAGCTGCAATTACATATTCTTTTTGGCAGTATTGGCATAAAAAATACATATTGCTGCTGAATATATACAAGAGTTGCATTATTTTAATGGCGACATAATGGTGCTAGAAATATTGCTAAGATGTTAAATTGAAAGAATTTATTGGAATCCTGGTAGTTATACAAGCGACAATTATTTATTGCCATCGGTCGAGGAAGATATTCACAAACGCATTTAACGCCCAAAATCAAGACGGAAACACACTTAGATCAACGTCACGACTTATGCTGAAGTTCTGATAGGTAAAGCACAAGATAGCATGGTATTTTTTCTAGTCATACATTTAAGCTTATTGCCGTCAAACATCGTGAACTCGATAGTTTATTTCTGTTTGTATATTCTTTGTTACCTTGATACAAACGCAAAGTGTGCAGTACTTTTTTAAACGAGTATTAACCCTCTACAAACCAACTGAACGTTATTGAAAATTTGTGTCTGGTCTAGAAGTTCCGACTTAAACACCATGTCTGCTTTAGTATTCCGAAAAAGTCGTTTGCTGTTTGAACACAACACATTTTTAAGCTTTATGGAATTTTTAAAAATCGCCTGTAGCAGGTAGCATTATTCTTATCGTTGAGCTGGTTTATTCGAAGAGGCGAGCATTAGTAGCACGAGAAATTTAAACACATATTCAAGTAATAACAAACATTCACTAATTAACTGCTTAGATAATTACTTTACGACACACAATGAAATTTACCAATTGTAGCCGGTGAGCTTGTCAGGCGTATCCACTTGGAATGAATTTCCAGAATGACACCAGTTTAGGTATGCGCCCTCAAACTCGCCGTAAAAATGCGCAGTTGTTCCAGTTACTCTTTCACCAAAATTCTGTTTTATACATTCAAGCACACAATTAACTGGAACATCCATGTATTTTGTCCCACTTTTTGGGAAATAATATCTCGAAACTGCTGTAACCCTAGAAATAATTTTCAAGTGGATGCGTCTCGCAAAATATCCGGCTAAAATTCGCGAATTGCAATATGTATCGTAAAGTAATAAACTAAGAAGTTCATTCATTATTTTTATTATTACAATGAAACGCATCAGGGGTCTTCGGCAATGAAAACAGTTGCACGGTCCTTGTTTTGGTGGCCAGGAATAGACCGCGAAATAGAGTTCACGACAGCGCAATGCAAGAATTGCATTGACAATTTGCCTATGCAGCCCGCCGCCCTACCGTTAAACTGGCCGCAAACGCAGGAGAGATGGTCGCGGGTTCACGTCGATTTTGCAGGGCCAATACAAGGTAAAATGGTTCTCGTGGTAGTGGATTTCCACACTAAGTGGATAGAAGCGGTGCCACTGAACCAGGCTACTTCGGCAAGCACAATAGACTGCCTGCAGGATATATTTAGCCATTTCGGGGTAACAAGAACCCTCGTATCCTACAATGGAACGCAGTTCACCAGCCAGGAATTTGGAACGTTTGCTGGCAGGAACAACATTACGCACCCAAGAACCGCGCCCGATCATCCGCAGTCAAACGGAGTGGCGGAGAGGGCAGACAGGACAATAAAGGACGGTCTCAGGAAGATGAGAGAAGGAAAGCTGGAGCATAACCTTATGCGTTTGCTGCTCAATTACAGGAGAACCCCCAGAAAACCGGAACGTTGCCATCGGCAATGCTGCTGGGGTACCACATACGATCGCGCCTGGACACCTGCCTCCCTGCGGTGACTGTGTCTAATTCTAAAAAAGAAAACGACGAGTGGTTGCCTCCAATGGACTGCAGTGTACATGTCCGCAACTACGGGTCAAATGGTAAACGGATGCCACGACGGGTAACAGCGACATCGGGAGGACGGATGGTCGCAGTGGAGACTCCTCAAGCAATCGTGCGGCCGTACTGGATCTTCTCAAGATGAGCCACCGGGCACCGACCGAGCCACGATCAGCAGAGACATTACACCGAGCGCACCGCCACTCTGCCAACAGCCCTCCGCGAGCCCTGACGACGCGGAGAGAATCTTCACCCCAAGAAGTGTTTCCAGACGTGGACCACCAGGCACCTGTTGTTCCAACACTCGCGGCATCCGAGGCAGACAAAGTAACCACACAACCTCTTCGACGCTCCACAAGATCACGCAAGCCAGTGCAGCGTTTTTAAGGGGGAAGAAATGTTGTAAAATCCGGTATCAAACGACCGCGTCATGTGCGCGCTGTCAATGCGCATGCGCCAAGTTTGTTTTGTATGTTCGCTCTCCAGATTACCCCTTTCCCGTTACTTTATATATGCGTGCAATAAACGCTTGCGCGTTGTTCTCGGCTACACACTGGGTCGTCAACGTCTCCCCTCTTGCATGACGGCAGCTAGGCTGACGCTTCTATGTTACAGGTAATTAGTTGAATATGTGTTTCGATTTCTCGTTCTACTAATGTCCGCCTCTTCAAGCAACCCAGCTCGAGGATAATAATTATACAACCTGCCACAGGCGAATTTTAAAAATTCCGTAAAGCTTAATTTTGAACATCCGTAGAACTGTAGAACGAGTGTTATGAGTTTATTTTTGTTTTCTTTTCGTTAGGTTGAATAATACAGTTCTTGCATGTATTAATTCAGCTCTTTAATTTGTTTCTTATTAGTACTGGAAATGATAGTATTCGAAAGAAAAGTCATTAAAATGAAATTCTTGTCCCCATACGTACCATTTTAGGTGTTCTTTTATGTAGAAAACACCACAGTTACTTTCACCGCTTTGGTAGACTAGATACTCAACGAAGTAGACGTCTTCGTTCGATGTTTTCCAATATGGTTGCGTGGTTGGCATTATGAAAATCCATTCAAAGATCAAGCGCCAAGATGGCCTTGTAGATTGCGATCTATAATCGATTATCTGATGCTTAAGGTTAAGCATCGCATCTTCTGTCGAAAGGTTTTTACAAAATCCTATCATTGTATTTGTGTATATGTTATTATCCTCTAAGAAGTAATATACGGTCTTTAAAGTTGCATATTCAATTAATTTTCCGACAAAGGATGTTAGGGAGATCGGTCTGAGGTTGTCGATCTGAAGCTTCTTACCAGGTTTTCGAATGAGCGTTAACGTCGCTTTCTTCCACTGAGCTGGTACTTCTCCTTTTATCCAGCTCTCGAATATGTAATCTGTTAGTCTGATGATCGATTCATCATCGAGGTTCCTGAGAGTCTCGTTTGTTATACCGTCTGGGCCTGGGGCTGATTTAGTGTTAAACTTTTGTAGGGCAGCACGGATTTCTGCCTCCGTGAATTCCTAGTCTAATTTTGCGTTTATATTCCCGTTTTAGTTGGCGTGGTTGCAAGGGGAATAGTTGTGCCATTATAGGTGTGTAATAACTTATTAGTCGCTTGTATGTGGTTTTTCTTGTTATCCTCAGGGTCAAGCAGGAACCTGAGCATGTAGCAGGTTTTGCCAGTGCTTAATTATCCGTCCGTGGAATTACATATTTCGTCCCATGGTTGCTTGCTCAATTGCGTCACATATTCTTCGATTTCTTTGTTGAGGAGCGCTATGCGCTTTCTCTTCTTTCTGGGGTTTTACGTGCCAAAACCAGTTCTGATTATGAGGCATGCTGTAGGGGAGTGCTCCGAAATGATTTTGACCACCTGGGATTCTTTCTCAACTTTCTGTTAGGCTTCTGACGTTTGAGTCTATTTTGAAGCGACTGCTTGGCTTCCCACAAGTTAGATGTTTGCTGTCGCATTTCTCCAAGTTAGATTCAGGTGGTGCTATTTTTTTTTTGCAGCTTTGACTTCATCGCTGAGCTCCTTAGTCTATTGTTCTCTGTCTGTGATGGATCCTTGCTGCGTAGTCGCTCGCGGTCTACGGTGTAGTTCCCAGTCAATTAAGTTTTTGAGGTAGGATGCTGTTTGTTGTGACATGTGTACACATGCATCAATGTATCATGATAAGCAGATGAGGCTGAGGCAAAAGGAAACAAACAAAGCATATTTCCAGACTAGGCCTTCTTCCCGGTTCGTAAAAAAAACGGTACAGCAGTGGCTTCGGCGAAGGAACGTTCAAAAACAGTTCAGGTCGAATACATCACATATAGAATTTATCAAAAACATTTACAAATTACACACAAACTTACCCAAAAAATGTAAAGTATAAACAATTTCATAGTAATATCCTAAGTTAACAATATGATCAGTAAACGTAAGCAAATCAAAGGTGAATACTTTATGCAATACTTTAAGGAAGGCTAAACGATATGCATCACGTTAGATCTGGAGTGTAATGATGTACACTTAAGCAAACAGAATTAGACGTCGTAATTGGTAGGATACGAGCGCATGTGCAGAAAAGACTGGGAAAAAAGAAAAAGGAAAAAGAGAAAAGTGCACACACACAAAACGCTTGAGCGTGGGTATTTTAAAATCCTTATTGGTATTTTAAAGGCCTCGAGTGAAATGCCTCGAGTCAAGCTTATTCACGGCACGAAGAAAAAAGTGTAATCCAAATGCACCAACTCTGTGGAACTCCAATCAGAAACAATAGTAAAAAAAAAACATTGTGAATGAATTTCACTTTTTATTTCCTATGTGTCATAGCACGCGAGTACGACGCCATAACTCAAATTGAAATCTCACACAATATGCTACATTGGTTTTATTTCTATATTACAGTGATTGAATTCCCGGAACTCAATTACGCCAGTGCAAATATTGTAGCTCCCCACCTGCGTTATGGAGAGTGCTCTCAAGCTACAGGATAACTGGCCCATAATACACACCGAAATATCATATTTCGGCGTGACTTATGTGTATTTTTATGCAAATCTTCCAATTATTGATATCGTATTCAGAAACATTATAAATATATCAAGCCAGAGAACTTTAGTACAGCAGCGTAACACAGGAAGTTGCAATATTACACCGGTCAGGCCACAACTATCGTTTATTCTCACGTTGGTGTTTTCGACAACAAGCTGCGATTTGTCGTAGTTCTTATTAAATATGGCTCTTGTATAGAAAGCATTTAGGCTATATGTTTAGCTGAAAAACTTTCGAAGTTAGAGCACAGGCTCCATTAACAGTCTTTAGCAACGTCATGCCGCGAGAACTTGTCATTGGCGAAAAAAAAAGATGCATTCGCGCCTAACGTTTCAATGATACAGATTTTACGGAGTTGCTAAAGTGGTTGTCATGAATCGACCCATGAGGGGAGAATCGTGGCTAAGCTCGTCGTCATTACTTGAAAAATACTATTTGTTGCTTTACGAAACGGGGCTCAAATGACCTCACCAAAATTATTTTAATATAGGAAGTTTTGCCAGCTGCCACAGTCAGCGGCGTAGCCAGAAATTTGTGTCGGGGGGGGGGGGGGTTTCACCGGCCCGACCGGAGGGGGGGGGGGGGGGCAAGCTTCCGCTTTCCTCTACGTCACGTGATCGATAATAAATATCGGTAGTTTAAGCAGACTCTATACACATATCAAAGACATGGGACCCCCCCCCCCCCTCGCGTGTGCGTGTGCTTGTGAAGAAATTAAGTAAAAAGTAAAGTAGGCTCAGTAAATGCAGTAAGTACGACAGGTACAGTGGGCGTTTGGAGCAACGGTCTCTCATCGCGCCACTGAATGGACCAGTCTTCGAAAACGCATCATTGAGACCACCCGTCCGAATCATTAATTGTTAATTTCCGTTAAGCGTAGATGGCGTCGTCCTCGTCGGGGCGAAGTGCGTTTCACAAGTCAAGGACGGCTATACGCGTGAAAATGTACGTGTGACCAGGCTATACCTACTCCCATAGCAATTGCTTGTTCGCTGCGTCTTTGCGCTAGAAAACTTAAATACGCGCAAAAACGCGTAAGGCTTTTTTTTTCGAAGCTTTCGTCGCCCTGCTCCCTCATACGAGAGGGTTGCATTTCCTGCGGCAAGTGCATGGGCCGCTGTGTCTTCTGCT
Source organism: Dermacentor silvarum (assembly GCF_013339745.2). NCBI lineage: Eukaryota > Metazoa > Arthropoda > Arachnida > Ixodida > Ixodidae > Dermacentor > Dermacentor silvarum. Next base: position 97,762,999 of record NC_051160.1, read on the forward strand.
GTGTGCGAGCGTGCAGCCATCATTTGACTTTACGTCAACAGGTACAGAATATTTCACCGCACAGCATAGATATGGCATGTGTACGTATTTTAAGTAGTGCGTAGAACTCATTTCTGCTTCACTTATGCCGGTGCAAACAGGAAGCGGCCTTGCACCTCACAGAATCTCGACTGATTGGTGTACTAGTGATGCAGGAATGAACTCCCGTCTTGTTCAGTACATAGTACACATAATCAATAACTCAGGACGCGTGAACTCCGACGAGAACTGTCAGCGCCTGCAACAAGAGTTTACTTACGCTCTACTGCGCACAGCAGTAAATCATGCTTGTCGGCTGTCTGTTTCGTGCATTCTGTTGCGAGTCGGTGGAATTTCACTGCTGTCATCAACCCCTTCGTGTGTATATTGCTGGTTTGGGATTCCACAACAAAACAGCAACTACCAGCCTTCTGTAATTGCTGGTTTGGGATTCAACAACACAACAGTAATTATCAGCCTTCCGTAAGGGGGGGGGGGCAATCGCAAACAAGAGACGTTTCTCGCGCAGACTAAGCCTACATTCACACTTGGGAAGCGGCAAGCGGGCGGAAAGGCCAAAGCAGGCCGGAAAATTTTTTCCGCGCCTGTCCAAGATGTTCACATTTGTTTTGCTACCGCCGCGGCCGCCGCTGCCGTTTTCGTCCAGATCCATCTAGTCTGCGTACGTTTGTCGGTGTGGTGGCGCTCATTATCGCATTATTTCGAGCGGTATGTTCATTCTTTGACCCACGTACCGTCATGAAAAGTGATGATTTTACGCAACTTCGCGCGTCATCTGCGACCTTCGGTAAATTCCTCGTTGGCATTCCGTAATTCTCCTCACACGGGCGCGGTAGCGCTGAGTCACAGGTTGGTGCCTAGGCGTGATAATATTTCTTTAATAGCTTTTATTTACAAGTTGTAATAACATTTCATCATTTCGTATTGTCGGTGCCTCCAGGACACCACAGCTAAAACCCGGGCTGGCCCTTGTGTTGGGGCTGGCGAAAGCCTGCGCGTCCTACGTGAGACCTACGCTCCCAATCTATCGTCGCGACGAGAAAAGCACCCCGCGACTTCTGCAACATACTGTACACGTGCGAGGAGAATTATGGAGCGCCAACTGAGGAATCTGCCTTAACTATTGTCTGCCATGGAAGTGAAAGAAGAAATGGCTTTTATACTTCTACCTACTTGTTTTCTAGAAATGGACAATGAATAAACGGAAGACGCAGGACACCTCGGAAACGGCGGTGGTGGGTTCGCCTGGCTTTGCAAAAGCGCGAGAAGTTAGGTCACGCCAAGGCTTCGTTGCCGCACCTCCGATCGTGCGACGTTGAATACTATCGCGAGTATTGCTGCCAGTACGTTTTAGTGCCACTCTTGTCGTAGAGCAAGGGCAGGGTCTTGATCGTGTCGATCAGCATTGCAGCCTACACTTTTGGTGCCATGTTAAATTTTACGACCGGTTGTTTAAATGCTAGTGTGGCTTCCAGTGAAGCTGAACGATTTTCCGCCGCGTTTCCACTTCGCCATGGCGAAAAAATCAGCCGGAGACCGATTTGGCTCGCAGCCTGTTTTTCTGCCTGTTTTGCCGCCTAGGCGGGCGGATTTTTGCAAGATATTGCCGCTTCCGACAGCTTCGAGACCAAGTGTGAACGTAGCCTAAGATCCTGCGCGAGCGCGGCCTAACCGGCACCTGAAGGGAAGCGGCGGAAATGTATACCGGAGATTTCGACCACCTGGGGTCTTTAACGTGCACCTAAATCTAAGTAAACGGGCCTCGAGCGTTTTCGCCTTCATCTAAATTGCGGCTGCCGCATTCGTTGCTTCATTTGTTGCGCATTTGTTGCTTCAGAATGCGGCCGCCACATTCTCGCCCAAAACTTCACAGAGTGTCAAAGCCTTGACAAACACCGTGACAGTTTTTTCCATACGCAGACATGATTCGCTGTAAATGACCAAACCAAACGGAAGCGCCCAGGAATGAAATTGTGATAGTAGCACCGGTTTCATGAATTATGTCAGCGCGAAGCGACGAGAACAAAAGGTGGGTAAGTGGGGGGGGGGGGCGGAAAAAATTTCGGGGGGGGGGGGGGTTGAACCCCCCCAACCCCCCCCCCCCCCTGGCTACGCCCCTGGCCACAGTCACCCAACCAGCTTCCCACTTGCGGAGAAGTTGGTTGTAGCATTTCTCCACGTTAGATTCAGGTGGTGCTATTTTTTGGCAGCTTTGACTTCATCGCTGAGCTCCTTAGTCCATTGTTCTACGTCTGTGATGGATCCTTGCTGCGTAGTTCCCAGTCAATTAATTTTTGTAGGTATGATGCTGTTTGTTGTGACATGTGTACACATGCATCAATGTATCCTGATGACAAGATGAGGCTGAGGCAAAAGGAAACAAACAAAGCATATTTCCTGACTAGGCCTTCTTCCCGGTTCGTAAAAAAACGGTACAGCAGTGGCTTCGGTGAAGAAACGTTCAAAAACAGTTCAAGTCGAATACATCACATATAGAATTTATCAAAAACCTTTACAAATTACACACACTTAGCCAAAAAATGTAAAAGTATAAACAATTTCATACTAATATCCTAAGTAAACAATATGATCAGTAAACGTAAGCAAATCAAAGGTGAATACTTTATGCAATACTTTAAGGAAGGCTATACGATATGCATCACGTTAGATCTGGAGTGTAATGATGTACACTTAAGCAAACAGGAGTAGACATCGAAATTAGTAGGATACGAGCGCATGTGAAGAAAACACTGGGGAATAAGAAAAAGGAAAAAAAAGAGAAAAGCACACACACACAACGCTTCAGCCTGGGTCGAAAAGTAACCTTAATTTCTTTTTAAAATGATATACAGATCTGCTCAATTGTGCATTTCCACTACTGAAGTCAAATCCTTACATATTTCTACTATTTGACTATGTAGTGATCGAGTGCCATAATTTGTCCTTGGTCTGATCGAAACAAGTGAAATCGTTCGTAAGTTATAATGGATATCACGGCTGAGGTACATGTTGCTGAACGAAGGAATGTCTTGTTTAATACGATAGTAGACAAGGACCAGTTGTTTAAGCTTATTGCACTAAGAAAAACATAACGTGAAAAACAGTGAAAAAGTTGTTATGGCTACCTGGTCTTCTCCTTAATAGTTTCAATGCTTTTTGTTGCATGATTATCAACTATTTTGCATCGGTCTCATTACACGTGCCCCAAACTAAGTTGCAGTAAGTGAGATGCGAATGAACAAGAGAAAACTATAGCTGAGCCGCTTTTCTAAAGAAAAATCTACTATTTTTTCTTTCTCCAAGATGAAATATATGGCTCCAGGGAAGGGAAGTTTTTTTCTGATATGATATCCTTGCCAATGTAGTATTTTAAAGGCCTCGAGTCAAGCTTATTCATGGTGCGAAGAAAAAAGTGTAATCCAAACGCACCAGCTGTGTGGAACTCCAATCGGGCTACGCTGAGAAATAATAGTAAAAAAATCATTGTGAAGGAATTTCACTTTTTCTTTCCTATATGTGTCATAGTTCGCCAGTACGACGCCATAACTCAAATTGAAATCTCACACAATATGCTACATTGTCTTTTTTTCTATGTTACAGTGATGGAATTCCCGGAACTCAATTAGCGCTGTGCAAATATCGTAGCTCCCCACCTGCGTTATCGAGAGTGCACTCAAGCTAAGGATAACTGGCTCTTTATACACAACCAAGTATCATATTTCGTCGTGACTTCTTAAATGCATTTTTTCCAAATGTTCCAATAGTTGGTATCATAATAACAAATGTTATGGGCATATAAATCCCCAGTACCTTGGGACAGCGATATCAAACAGGAAGTTTAAATATTACACCGGTCAGGCCACAACTATCGTTTATTTCCACGTTGGTGTTTTCGATAAAGAATCTGTGATTTGTCATAGTTCTTATTAAATACGGCTGTTGTAAAGAAAACGTTTAGGCTCTATGTTTACCTGAAAAAATTTTGAAGGGCGAAGGCTTCATTAACAGTCTTTAGAAAGGTCATGCCGTGAGAACTTGTCATTCACGAAAAAAAAAAGATTGATTCGCACTTAACGTTTCAATTATACAAATTTCACGGACTTACTAAAGTTGTCATGAATTGGCCCATGAGCAGAGAATCATGGCTAAGGTCATCGTCATTAGCAAAAAAATACGATTTGTTTCTTAACGAAACGGGGCTCAAAAGTCATCAACCAATTTATTTTATTATAGTATGTTTTACCAGCTGCCGGAAGTGCCCAATAAGATGAGTCTTGGCAGATAAAAGTTTGAGTTCGAGTATAGATTAGGATCATGGTGTTTCTTTACCTGCAGTGTTTCTTTACCCTTTGTGTAATGTAGTGAATGTGGCGTGCCTCATAATCAGAACTGGTTTTGGCACGTAAAACCCCAGAAAGAAGAAGAAGAAGAATGTAGTGAATGTATTGCGATCTTTTATAGGCTTTACGATCGAAGTGCGGAATAAAACCGTAAATTCTTATAGGTAAGACATCTAAGGGCTATTCGAACCAAATGATTCGCAGAACACTCGTACAGTCTTACTCAATCCCAATGTACTAGTTTCTTAACGTATCCCCATCAGTTATAATTGTTGCAGTTTTTCGTACATAAAATGAATTTTTAGAGGCAATATTTCGAAGCCACCCAAAGACGTTAAACCCTAAGACGACCTGTGTAAGCTGATAATCTGCCTGAGGCTGCATTTGTTGCGTCCATCTCGTTCCAATACAGCGTGCTGTCTGGTTCTTCAATAAACTTCGTCATCGGAAGGTCATCAAACAACCAATCAGAGACAACACTAGGGGCATGGAATTCCGCCGTTTCGCTGTTGGTTTCAACAGTGGAGTCTGGCTATTGTTTATTGAAAGTTAACACAAATACAGCGCTGTAAACTAAAGATATGTAAAACAGATATCATTGTACCCTTCGCTCAACCAAGTCCTTAAATGCGATAGAGAAGTATATCTGGTAATTGACAGCTACAACATATCACATTTCGCTAGATACTGCCGTGTCGCACAAGGTAACTCTATATTGAATTGTAAACTTTCTTAACTGCGGTAAGCCACACGGACAAAGATGAGGCAGTCAAGACGTGCGCAGACTCACAACTGAGAGTTTAATGGGTGCATGTCAACCAACTAGCCCCACATGCAGCTCTATAACTGAAGTTGACGTCTGCAATTGTGTAGAATATTCTATTCCCAATTTGAATTATGTGTGCCGGCCTTGCTACCACATGCTGCCGCAGTGATGAACACATGAGCATGCGTTGGCTGAGGTAATCTAAAATAGTCACTTTATTGCGACACTCTAACAAGTAGCAATGACACCTAAAAAGCGAGCACTACGCTCTTTGGTTTAAGTGAACTTTCGTCTGAAACGCGGCTGTTTTTGGAACAGCTGCAGCGAGCAATCTCAAATGCTCAAGCTGCGGCTGAAGTGTAAAAAACAAAACTCATGCGGGCATGAACAGCTCATAAATTATTCGCCTTTTTTGGTCTCCCAAATATGACACCGCAGACATTAAAGATGCTAAAGCTGTTACTGTTTTCACGAGAGCAATCATCGGGGGTCTCAAGCAGCAAGGGAACGTCCGTGCTCGTTCATGTCCGCGTGTTAAAGCCTCATATGTTGAATGGGGTCATCGGCTCAAGTGTGGGCAGGGAACACACAGATGACTGTGTCCGGCAACCTCTTCCCTCAACTTAGTGACGATCAGGTTTCAACACAATTGCTGAGCTGCAATGCGTGTGTAGGCATAGCAGTGTACGAACTTTAACCTCTGAGTCTATACTGTCAATAAAATATCTGTCTCTCATTGAATCAGATTACCGCCTTCCGAGGGTACATAGTTCGCAAACCTTTTTTATTTGAGCATGTAAAATCTGCGAACAGATATCGCAAACATTCTCGGTTAATCACAGTGTTCAGAACTTCACTTGTGCCTCATTCCCCATCGGGTGGCAGTCGTTATTGAAGACAACTCATCTGCTTCCGGCTGCATGCTTCTTTCAGGGCTTCATCAGTAAAAACGATGACCACGTTGGCATGATGCAATGATAGAAATCAAGCCCTTGGAAAGCTCTCTGCTTCTGACGTCACACCCAACATGATAAAATAATTTCTTCCTACTCAGCACCTTTCTGCGTAGCATATAAAATCCTCTCAGCCGTGAACGAACGCGTTCACCAGATTTCTAAACATAAACAAGTTGATTGCAATAGAAGTCGCGCGGGCAGTATTCGTTAGTGCGCTGTCGTTAAAGCATTGTCGTCTTTGGGTTGAGTCTCCGTATCCCAAATAAAAAACGTAATGTGTGGTGCTAGAAACGTTCTACGAGAACCGCGAAAATGCGGTTTGCAAACGGACCGACACGTTCAGCCAACTCACAAATTCATAATTGTTGTTGGTAGTTGCAGATACCGGAATCTAAGAGACATGCAGCTTTATTTTCCAATAGTGGTGTAGGTTCTATTTTTCCAAAAATAATATTCTTTCAACACCCAAGACTCATGTGATAAAAAATGGGGATAATAAGTGCAAATGCTCAGACGTGCGTTTTGAAAAAAGCTCTTGTAATGTTCCTTCTTCCAATGGCGCTCACCCGAATGCCGAATGGTAGCAGTAACCTGTCGCTCTGCAGCTTGACCAGCAGCGATCAGATCCTAGGGAGAAACAAAGCCACATAGCGAATAACAAAATGTTGAATTATTTGCAGAGTTCATCGAATCATCGAAGCTTGAGCTGAAGGCTTCGTACTGATTGCTAAAGGCTTCGACGCACGTCATGCTATTATAAGTTCTTGGTGTATATCTAATAACTCTCGTCGAATGGATCGAATCGTGACCGTGAATGTTTGCGATAGCGACGCGTCCAGGCTTGCTGTGTTCACAGAGAATGACTCTGAAGCGGAAGAGACTATTTTTGACAGCCGAGCTATTTAAGCTCTTGGTTGCGCCACGTAGCGCGAAAAAAACTGCTTTTGTCGATGACTTCACGACGTGTAGCCTAGCAACCACCTCGCGGAGTGGCATGTGCTTCGCTTCCTCTCCGTGCCGTGCACATGTTGCCTTGACATGGAACGTTAAGGAGAACGAAGAAGAGTGTGGGCGCGGCACCCGCGATGCTCGGGAGAGAGAAAAAGAAAATAAGAGCGAGAGAGAGAGAGAGAAAAAAAGATATTGTAGCAGCACCAACGAGGCAACGCGCAGAGCTGCTGCCGATGCCGTCCGCGTTTCCCTGTTGTTTGCGCCGCACGCGCGCGGTGTCCGTGACCAGGCAAGCCCCGGCAAGTGTGGAGGCGCAGCTTGGCCGTGACGTCACCGGGAAGATAAAGCTCTGCAGAACTCTCGTTGGCTCTGTGGCGAGTACATGTACCCTTATCATGGGACGACCAAAGAAGATCCGGACACCGAAAGAAGAAGCCGCTCATCTTGAAGCGCGTTGCGCCACCAAGCGCGAATCTGCACGTCGGCGGCGAGCCGATTCGAAACACCGTGCCTAGCAGCACTGACCATTTGCTAGCAAAACTTAGCCAAGCCTTGTAAAACCTGGAAGAAGCTTATTCCATCACCAGCTTAGCTGTTTACTCCAGCCTTGCACCACTAATGCAAGCTGCGCACATTTTTTGCACGCCTTTATGGCGCACGGCTCAGCGCCTTGCAGTAAAGATAAAGATGACAGAGAAGGTAGAGGCGGTCAAGGTCCGCATGTCTCTCAGTGGAAGGCCGGACACGTATTTACAATTTATAAACCTGCCTTATATAAACGAGAGACCTGCGGAGGTGCCTGAGAGCGGTGCTGTGGTGCCGGCGGGGAACAACTGCTGTGATGCTTTGACCCCAGGGATGCCATGGAGTTGCAATGGTGTGGAAGAGAAACCATATTATCACAATGTTTTCCCTATGTTCAGTACTGCCTGAAATCAGTAATACGAATTTCGCTTATACATATTGGCTTGATATATACTGCATTGTCTGTATATTAGCGTTCAAAAAAACTTTCACTGTCACTACGCAAAACGCAATACGCAAAATGTGATATGATACGTAAATTGACTAATGCTGTGCGCGTTGTCTCTGTGTCACATTTTGTGCTAAATATGCTAAAAACGTGAGTCACGAAACACGTCCACAAATATAGGTATTGAATCCAATGTCCTATGTTCCAAAATTATCCCGATACAATAAATATTTGTCCGTTTTTCACCCAGGAAAGGAATATTTTAAGAATTAATTTTTGAGCCTTAGTGGAATAAAAATATTGGTACCCGGTGAGTACCCGCGACCGCTGGCACCTGAACGAGAACCACGAAGGTACGTGCGCTCCCCGAGTGTCATGCGTTATTAAAGAAACATCGATTTGCCAAGACATCCCGTGTTCACTTCACGATGTTTGAGTGACAAAACTTTTATTTGAAATCCGGTGCGTGGGAGGCCCGGGCCTGGGGCCGCCTAGATGGATGCTGGGAGCTGTTGGTCCTCCAAGGCCTCCATGGCTCGCTGGACTGGAGTTCTGGGCTGACCAGGGCTGTCGACCACCGCGCCCGCAGATTTTTTGGGGAGACTGCCCTTTCATCTTGATATATTTTACATCCCCACAACATGTGATGAAGTGTCGCTCTAGCAGACCTACATACCTTGCATATATCGCTCGCGTATATCTCGTGGTAGGACGCTTTTAAATGGACGGGACTCGTATAGGTAGGTATCTGTTCGCCTCCAATTTTCATAGAATTTGGTATTATTGCTAAATATTGTGAATCTGTCTTTTTCTCTCCAGATCTACTCATCCGCGTTGCCCTGACCGATGAAAGTCACTCCTTGCTCAGCTCGTCGAGTAAAACCTCGAGCTTCGCCACTTGCTACTTCATGGGGTTTGAATTCGGAAACGTCTGGAATCGTATGCGCTGGGAACCAGACCAATTGCCTGCGGTTACTTTCTGCGTTGGAAAACTCTGGCGATACCCCACCCCTCAGGAGAGATCCTACCCTTGAGATAGTTGTCCCTTAGCATGGTAATCTTTTCCCCGTATTGATTGTAGTAAATAATTTCTAGCTTGCATACTATATGCCGTCCCGTTTTGGTTAGTCGTTCTGCCTGAGATGTTTGTTGTTCTTCTACGAGTTCGTCCAGTGCGTTGCGGAGTCCTAACTTTAGGTAGAGATCCGCGCTCGTACTCATTGGAAAACCTAGTGCAAGTTTGTATGTCTTTTTTTCTGAGGTTGTTAATTTTGGTCTTTTAAGCTGCAAAGCAATTCTGGAAGGCTGTTTTGTATGTGAACTAACTGATTACGAATGATGGTATGAGCCCTTTGATAATTTATTCCTTGATACCCTGGTGCTTGTTAGTAATTCGGTTGATTAATCTCATGGTGTATGTTACCTTTGTGTCTAATTTCCTTATGGTTTCCCCGTTCGAACCTTTGTTTTCGGTTACTAGAACCAGCACCTTGAGATGGTTGACTATTGGGATATTCCTCCCGTTCTTTGTGTGAAGCTAGATTTCCTGATGAGCCTCGTTTCAGTCGTATCCTTTGGGAAGCCTGCTCCTAAGTATGGGGCGGTATAGGAGAAGTATAAGAGAGATTGCTCCGCAGAGCATGAGAGGCCTATTCCTATGAGGTGATCCTCTACTGTGTTTATTGCGGTCTGGAATCTGTTCTATGGTTCCGCGCTATCATCACAGACCCAGAGAGTAAGATCGTCCAAGTAGATTGTGTGATTGAGGGACTCTATGTGAATTAGCCTGTCGGCGAGTCCCATCAAGACGAGATTGAACAGCATCGGCGAGATGAAAGAGCCTGTGGCGTGCCGCAGGCTCTTCAGTGCCCTCATATGTGTGTATTAACTTATTAGGCACTCGTCTGTGGTTTTCCTTGTCATTCTCAGGGTCAAGCAGGAACCTGAGCATGTGCCAGGAGTTGCCGCGGTGCTGAATTGTCCATCCGTGGAATTGCATATCTCGTCGTATTGCTGCTTGCTCAATTGTGTAGCATATTCATTTATGTGTTTGTTCAGGAGCGCTGCTTAGCTTCTCAGGTGTGCAGAAGTTAAATTCAAGTGGTGCTATTTTCATGGCAGTGTTGACGCCATCGCTGAGCTCCCACTGAGAAGCTGATCTTACATAAGTATGCTGTTGAGAAGTGGGTAAGGATTGTGGTGATTTTGATGCACGAAAAGGGAGTCCATTACCTGGTGATTGGTATGCCTCTAGGATGTCTAATCTACACATAATTGCTGCTATTGCCTTAGCGATTTGGTTCATCATTTGGTCCCGTTTTTATTTACCTTTTGTATCTCTACTAGGGTCTCTTGGATATCGGCTAATGCTTTATCTACCGCCATGAAATCTATTTTATCACTTCTGGCTTGGGCCTTGCGTTTGAGTGGAGGGGAGTCATTCCCTTCGTTCATCGTATTGTCCGGGATTTCAGTCAGATTTTTCGTGCTCACGTGTGGAGCGGGAGCTCTCTGATTTAATTGGCTTTTTCATTCCTTCAGAATTTTTATTTCATCGCTCATACATGCTAGCATAATACTCAACTGCGCGTTCTCGTGTTTTAGTTACTTTATTTCGTTATTATTGTCAGTGTCTCCGCCAGCTCCCGGGCACGCCCCATCGACCACATCTGCCCAGCTCAACGTGGTTGTGTTTGCTAAAGTGGGGTCCTAGTTCTGGACCTGTATGTGTATCCGGGTCGTGTCCCCGCTTTCCTGGAGCCGGACCGATATAAGGATGTGGGGGTGGATGGAGACCTTGTTTTCAATCTGGAGCGCCGTTCCCTGGCGTTTGGCCTTCCACGATACTCAGCCCTGTCTTCTCTTGAGGTAGCGTCTTCATGTTCTCGTTGTGGTTCTCTTTGCAGTCTTTGCCATTGCCTCTGTTTAAAGGTGAATGGTTTCTTGCATTTGGATTTTCACGTCTTCTCTGTGGTAGGATAGTCCTCCCCGCGTAACTGGCATTTAGGTTGGCACCTGTGGTCCTTGTCTGGGTTTGCTGTTCCACATCCAGCACAAATCTTCTTTTTCTTGTTGGGACTTTCATCTCGTCCGTGTCCTAGTCTGTTGCATTGGTGACAGAAATCCACTTGTTTCCGGTTCAATGGGCATCGGAGTAGCACTGCCCTGTATCAGACGTACTTGGCCCTTTGACGGAACTTACTGAATCTCATTGCTGTTATCGTCGGTGGGCTTTTGTTCGTAACCACCGCTGATGTGATGTCTCTTGAGGCCTCGTCAAGTCGGACTCCTCGTATGACTCCTTTGGTCGTCATGTCCGGCGCTGTCTCGTAACCATTGGTCTCGTAAAACTTGTCTTGAACCTTGATACGTGCAACTTCCTGAAATTTGTTGGCATGCTCTTGATCCGATGTGCTGACGAGTAGGATATTTTTCTAATTCTTGGCGGAGACAATACCCTCTTCCCTTGCGTCTGGAGGGATGCCTGCCGCATCTTGTACCACTGATGTTAGGCGAACTATACCGGGTTACACTATTTGGGTCCTCCAACATCGTTTCAAGGGAGGCTTTATAAGCTCGGTTGTGTCGAGGTCGGCGTACGCGTACGCGGTATCATCATCAGTATTGGCTCGAGCGTCGTCGTCTTCTGCCGCACCAGGCTCATTGCTGCCCCTCGGATTGCGCTCCTGCTCGTGCTCGCCACGCACTTTTGCCACTGCTCCCGCGTTCGTCGTCTCCTTTGACAGCTGGCTTTATTATTACCACTTATCATTCCAGCGTAGAATTTCTGTTCTCGTCTGTCGACGTAATGGGGAGACCGCGTTAGGGGGCTACGAGCCATTGCTTAATTGGGTATGATCCATTCATTATCCTACGTGACGGACAGATCTAATTTTGAAGCAATTTAATTTCGAATAATCGCAAGCGGCAGTGGCTGGCGAATGCTGCTAACCCTGCCACCGAGCAAACTCGACACATCGAACGCAAGCGACAACAGCGGCGAGCCTATAATTGTACAACGCAACGGAAGGAAAAGTTTCACAAAAGGTAATGACAAGTAGAAGGAGAGGGAAGGACAAGTAGTACGAAAAGGAAGGAAAAGTAGTAGAAAAGGGATGGAAAAGTAGTAGGTCAGGTAAACACGCAACAAGCTTCGCTTACCCCCATTTGCTCGACAGAGGAAGGGTTGGTGTTTTTGTTCCCGTTTGATATTACTTCTTCGTGCTCTGTTTCACGTCCTTGGTTACCGTCCCTACATTTCCCTCATTTTTCTGTCTCTCTCCCTGTGTTTACGTATACAGATTGCCTTCGCTTATCAATGAGCCAAGGCATTTGTACTCTTTTATCCGAGGCATTTATTGGCACTTTATTGACACTGTCTGTTCACTGTTTTCGTTACCACCATGTTCACCTTGCCGTCCACAGATATTAGTCAGATGCTGCATATCGGTTTGCCTAGCAACACACTAGCAACACAACACGCAAAACAAACCTGAAAGCTGCAGCTCTACTATCATGCCCACCTGTTTGTATGGGATATTAAACCCAATATTGGTTCCTTACAAACCCATTTCCAACCATACCAAGTGCACCGTACATAGCTGCCGGGATTAAGGGCACCCGTGTGTCAGTCCTTTGGTGGCGTCAACCTTCTCAGCGCAAACCATCTTGACCCGCTCAATGCAATTTTGACGAAATAATATTTGCACTCTAGTTCTATTCTGCGCATTGAGGTCGTTCACTTTTGTCTTTCTCCAAGTTGAAATATATGGCTCAAGCGAAGGAAAGTTTTTTTCCGATAGGAATATCCTCTGCCAATATCGTATTCTGAATGCGTCGAGTCAAATGCCTCGAATCAAAATTATTTTACAGCGCGAAGAAAAAAGTGGAACTTGAATGCACCAACTGTATAGTACTCGAATCGGGCTACGCTGAGAAAACCAAACAAAAATTGTTAATCAATTTCACTTTTTCTTTCCTTATGGGTCATATCTCGCTCGCAGGAGGCCAGACCTCGAATTTAAGTCACACCACAAAATATGCTACATTGGCTTTATTTCTATTTTACAGTGATTGAATACGCTGAATTCAATTACCACAGTGTCAATATTGTCGTTCCCCAAGTGCTTTATCAAGAGTACACAAAAGAGACAGGATAACTGGTCCTTCATAAATACCCAACTATCATAATTTGGCGTTACTAAAGTGTATGTTTATGCAAATCTTCCAATTATTCTTATCCTAATCAGAAACGTTATGAGCATATCAAGCCACAGAACCTTGGTACAGCAAAGTAAAACTGGAAGTTGCAATATTACACTGGTCAGGCGACAACCATCGTTTACTTCCACCATGGTGTTTTCGATAAACAAGCTGAGATTTGTCATAGTTCTTATTCAATATGGCTATTGTATAAAAAACGTTTAGGCTATGTGTATAGCTGGAATTTTTTTTAAATTGACCCACATGCTCCATTAACAATATTTAGCAACGTCATACCACGAGAGCTTGTCATTCACCAAAAAAGATAGATTCGCGTCTAACGTTTCAATTATACAAAATTCGCGCAGTTACTAAACTCGTTGTCATGAATCGACCCATGAGGGGAGAATCATGGCTAAGGTCGTCATCATTAACAACATAATACGATTTGTTTCTTAATGAAACGGGGCTCAAAAGTCATGAAGAAATTTATTTTATTATAGGATGTTTTATCAGCTGCCGAAATTGCCCAATAAGATGAGTCTTGTCAGAAAAAAGTTTGAGTTGGAGTAAAGTTTCCGATCATGGGCACACGAGCTTGCATCAGTTGTGAGAATTGTAATTAGTGTAGCGCGCTTTTTTTTTCTTGGATGTTAGCACTGCGAGAAAGGCTAATAAACATACCCATCGCTCTGTAGTGTTTCTTTACTCTTTCTGTAATGTAATGAGCGCATTGCGAACGTTTATAGGCTGTACGATCGAAGTACCGAATAAAACCGTAACTGCGTATAAGAAAGAATCTAAGGGCTATTCGACACTCGCACAGTTTTACTCATTACCAAGGTACTCATTTCTAAGCGTATCAAAATAAAGTACAATTGTTGCAGTTTTTCGTACACCAACGAAATATTCCGAGACAATATTTCGAAGCCCCCCCCCCTCCCAATGAAGTAAAACATACAGACGACCTGTGTAAGCTGATAATCTGCCTGAGGCTGCAATTGTTACGTCCAGCTCGTTCGAATACGCGTGCTGTCTGGTTCTTCAATAAACTTAGTCAGCGGAAGGTCATCAAACAACCAATCAGAGACACCACTAGGGGCATTGAATTACGCCGCTTCGCTGCTTGTGTCCACAAATGAGTCTTTCTATTATTCATTGGAGGTTACCAAAAATTCAGCGCTGTAAACGAAGCATACGTAAACAGATAACATTCTACCCGTAGCTCAACGAAATCGTTAAATGCTTTAGAGAAGTATGTCTGGTAATTGACAGTTAGAACAAATCATATTTCGCTGGATACTCCCGTTTCGCATATATAAAGTAAGTCTATACTGAATGGTAACGTTTCTTAACTGCGCTAACCCACACGGACAAAGAAGCAGACAAGACGTGCGCAGACTCGCAACTGAGTGTTTAATGGGTGCATGTAAACCAACTAGCCCGACTTGGAGTTCTATAACTGAAGTTGACGTCAGCAATTGTCAGTAGAATATTCTTTTCCCCATTTGAACTATGTGTGCCTGCCTTCCTATCACACGTTGCCGCAGTGATGAACACATGAGCATGCGTTGACTGAGGTAGCCTAAAATACTCACTTTATTGCGACACTCTAACAAGTAGCAATGACACCTAAAAAGCGAGCACTACGCTCTTTGGTTTGTTACTAAGTGAACTTTCGTTTGAAAAGCGGCTGTTTTTAGAATAGCTGCAGCGAGCAATATCAAGCGCTCATTCTGCGGCTGAAGTTTATAAAAAAATACTCACGCGTGCATTGAACAGCTCATGAAATTCTTCGCCTTTCTTGGTCTCCTGCATGTGACACCGCTGACAATAAAGACGCAAAAGCTGTTACTTTTTTCATAAGAGCGATCCTCTCGGGGTTTCAAGCAGCAAGCAAACGTCCGTGCTCTTTCACGCCCGCGTGTTAAAGCCTGCTCAGACCTGATATGTTGA
Organism: Dermacentor silvarum; assembly: GCF_013339745.2. NCBI lineage: Eukaryota > Metazoa > Arthropoda > Arachnida > Ixodida > Ixodidae > Dermacentor > Dermacentor silvarum. The sequence goes on from NC_051160.1 coordinate 97,778,182, forward strand.
ATGGGGACATCGGCTCAAGTGCGGGCACTGAGAACAAAGCTTACTGTCTCCGTCAACCTCTTCGCTTAATTTAATGACGGTCAGGTTTCAACACAATTGCTGAGCTGCAATGCAGGTCTACACATAGCAGTGTACGAAGTTTAACCTCTGCAACTATACTGTCAATAAAATCTCTCTCTCAATGAATCAGATTCGCAAGCCTCTTTTATTTGTGCAGGCAGAATATGCTAACAGATATCGCCAACATTCTCGGTTAACGACAGTGTTCAGAGCTTCACTTGGGCCTCATTCTCCATCGCGTGGCAGTCGTTATCGAAGACAAGTCATCTGCCTCCGGCTACATGTTTCTTTCTGGCCTTCGTCAGTAAAAACGATGACCACATTGGCATGCTGCACTGATAGAAATCGAGCCCTTGGAAAGCTCTCCGCTTCTGACGTCACGCCCAACACGGTAAACTCATTTTTCCTACTCAGCTCCTTTCTCCGTAGCATATAAAATCTTCTCTGCCGAGAACGAAAGCCTTTCACCGGATTTCTAAACATAAACAAGTCGATTGCAGTAGAAGACGCACGTGCTGTATTCGTCAGCGCGCTGTGGTGAAAGCATTGTCGTCTTTGGGTTGATTATCCGCATCCCAAATACGTAAAAAGTAATGTGTGGTGCTAGAAATGTTCTACGAGAACCACGATAAACCAACGCATTCCGCCAACTCACAAATTGATAACTGTATTTGGCAGTTGAGGATACCCAAATCTAAGAGATATACGGGTTTGTTTTTCAATTGTCCTGTAGGTTTTTTTTGTACAAAAATAATATTCTTTCAGCACCCAGGACTCAAGTCACACAAAAATTGGCGATAATAAACACAAATTTCCGGATGTGTGTTCAGAAAAAGCTCATGTAACGTTTCTGCTTTCGAAGGCGCTCACGAATGCCGAACGGTAGCAGTAACCTGTCGCTCTGCAGCCTCAACAGCAGCGATCAGGTCGCAGGGAGAAACAGAGCCGCGTAGCGAATAACAAAATGTTAAATTATTCGCCGAGTTCATGGAATCCTCGAAGCTTGAGCTGAAGGCTTCATGCTGAGTGCTAAACTGTTCGACGCACGTCATTCTATTATGAGTTCTTGGTGCGTATTTATCTAATAACTCTCGTCGAATGAATCGAATTGTGACCGTGCATGTTTTCGATAGCGACGCGTCTAAGCTCGCTAGGGTTCAGAGAGAATCACTCTGAAGAGGAAGTCCCTCCTCCCCAATGCTGCTCTGTGTTGAACGATGTGGTGATTTCTTTTTTTTTTTGTAAATCCGCGCCCGTTTCTTTTCCCATCTGTTCGCAGCCAAAACTATCTTCCTAAGGATCCGATATTCATTGATTCTGTGAGAATTGCTAAACTTATTAGTAATCTTAAGGGTTCATCGTCATGTGGCTGTGATTAAATTACGTCAAAAATACTGAAAATGATGTAAGCGTACTCCTCTGTTATCCTGTCCAATATTGTTGCTCATTCTTTAGAGTGCTCCACAATTCCCGGTGATTGGAAGGTAGGGAAGGTGTATCCCTTTCCATAAGTCAGGTAATGTACATCTTCCAGATAATTACAGACCCGTATCACTTACAAGCATCCACTTAAGCTTCTTGAGCACGTTATTTATTCTCATTTATTTGAATTTCTAGAAGACAGCTATTTCGTCACTAACTGCTAGCATGGTTTCAGGAAAATGTTTTCCTGTGAAACGTAGCTATTATCGTTTATTAATGATCTCTTTATACATAGTGACACCGGCTCTGACATTGGTTGGGTATTCTTGGATTTCGCTAAAGCTTTTAACGGGGTGGCGCATGACTTACTTCTTAAATAAGCAACCTTAACATAAACATCAAGGTATTCCACTGGATTAAAGATGTTCATTCTGACCACACCCAGTTTGTCATTGCTAAATGTTCTTCAGACACTTTCTTCTTTCTCATCCGGCGTTCCACAAGGATCTGTGTAGGGACCCTTGCTCTTTCTCATTTACATTAACGACCTCCCTGACTCTATCACGTTTTCATCACTAAAGCTTTTTTCCGACGATTGCGTCCTCTATAAAATACTAGCCAAACCATCTGATCAGCAGAAGCTTTCAGAAGATCTTAACCAATTGTCCTCATGGTGCAATAAATACATGATGCGTCTAAACACCAGGAAAGGCAAAAGCAAGCGACTAACTAGACGGGGCCACACTACTGGCAGCGCATTTATTTTCTTGGCGGTATACTACTAGATCCTGTGACCTCTTACAAGTACCTCGGCATCCACATCAGTTGCGATCTTTCTTGGCGCATACATATTGAGTATGTTACTAACAACGCGAACCGCATGCTGGCGCTACTTACGCAGTAATTTTTCACGATCACCTTCGACAATAAAGCTATGTATATATATATGTATATATATATATATATATATATATATAGAGAGAGAGAGAGAACGAGAACAAAGGGAACCGAGGGGCCCGATTTTATTAATCATATCATAAGAAGCCAACAAACATTAACACCAAGGACAACATAGAGGAAAATTACTTGTACTTTACTAATTGAATCAAAGAAATCATAAATTAATGGAAAATCAAAATGGATGAAAAAACAACTGTCCGTAGGTGGGGAACGAACCCACGTCTTCGCATTACGCGTGCGATGCTCTCACCATTGAGCTACCGCGGAACCGTTTTCCCATCCACTTCCTTGTGTATTTATGCTTTACAACTAGAAATAATCCTGGGAGTGTTAGCCGGCGCCACCACTCCAAACCTAGGGGCGGATGTGGAACATCCTTTCTGCCGCAGGCGTCACGAGCACGTGATTTTTTTGGGTGATGGCAACTGGTCAATACACCCACATATGCTACCTGAAGGCATCAATGTTGCCGGATTCGAGACCCTCGTTATGTATTGAACGAGAACAAAGGGAACCGAGGGGCCCGATTTTTATTGATCATATCATAAGAAGCCAACAAACATTAACACCAAGGACCACATAGAAGAAAATTACTTGTACTTTACTAATTGAATCAAATAAATCATAAATTAATGGAAAATCAAAATGGATGAAAAAACAACTGTCCGCAGGTGGGGAACGAACAATATATATATATATATATATATATTGTAATGAAGCACAGGCGCCCCTGGGTATTTGCCGACTGAAGAGGAAGACGAAGGAACGTGCCGTGATCGCGAGAGAACCCCGTGCTACAAACAGCCCTTGCAGTGCCTACCTGTACATAGCGTTCTTACAACGTTATTGATGACAATAAACCTCGTCGCTTTTGGTGGAGGTTGCTGAGATCCTTCGCCTCGTCCTGGAACTCCGCACTCGAACCCTGCCAACACCAACACGATCGCCCTGCACTATGCCTGATCCAGATACTTCGTTGCCTGCACCAGCGGCTGCCACTGTCGTCTGCGCCGGCGTCCCTCTTCATCGCGATCCACCCATTTTCAGTGGGACCACCGAACACGACGTGGAAGCCTGGCTCTCATCGTACGAACGTGTAAGTGCCCATAACAAATGGGACGACCAGTCTAAGCTGTCCTATGTGTCTTTCTACCTCGCCGACGTAGCCAAACTGCGGTTCTTCAACCACGAATCACACTTTTCAATCTGGTCAGCATTTACGACCATTTTTGCCGAAGCGTTTGATCGCCCCACTGTGCGTAAGCTACGCGCTGAACAGCGTCTGCGCCAGCGCGCACAGCAGCCTGGAGAGACATTCACCAGCTACATCGAGGATGTTCTCGATTTGTGCAAGCGGGTAAATCCCACCATGTCAGAGGATGACAAGATTAAGCATATCCTCAAGGCATAGAGGACGGCGCATTCCAGATGCCACTGGCAAAAAGCCCGATGAGCGTATCCGTCCTTACTAACTTATGTCAGAGCTTTGACGAGCTGCGCCGCCAACGTTCCATCGCTTGCCAAAACATTCAGCACGCCAATTCCGTCTCGAGCATTGCGGTTTCTGCCGACCTTGTGCCCAACTCGACACTATCGCAACATATAAAAGCTTTTATTCGTGAAGAGGAGTCCAGGCAGCTATCGCTGCTGCCTCACAGCGATTCACCTTCGGCAGCTTTCACTCCCACGCTACAGCAAGCCATCCGGAATCAGATATCGGAAGCGCTTCCTGCAGCTCCTACAACCTCCCCACCTATGAGTGTGCCGCTGCCATATGCCTACTTTCCCACTCACCCTACGTCGCTGCCGCTCAGTTACGCAGCCGTGGTTGCACGGCCTCCTCCGCCGCCAGCTTCCTTTTCATCGCCCATGCATCCGGCTTCATTTCGAGTTGTCCGACCGTCACCGCAGTTTTTTCGTGTAACCTCGACGTGGCGCACTGAAGACAACCGGCATATCTGCTTCGCCTGCGGCATTGCTGGCCATGTGACGCGCTTCTGTCGCCGCCGCGCCCCAACAACCCCTACCACCTTTGAAACGCCCACCTACGCACCACAATACGCCGCCGCGTATCCATTTTCACTGAAACGTCTTGAAACTGATCGCCGATCAGAAACTCGTCGTTCCCCTTCCCCTCGTCGGCGTTCGATTTCGCCCCTGCGTCGTCGAGGTCCCACTGCAGCGGGAAACTGACTGGTGCAGTTCCTGAGGCAAGAACTGCTAATACGTCGACGTTCTCAAGACCTCCATCTTCGCCGCAAAATGTTATTACCGTTTTTGTAGAGGGAGTACCCGCAGTTGCGCTAGTCGATACCGGAGCCGCCGTTTTCGTCATTCACGAGAACCTTCGTCGCAAACTCCGAAAAGTGACTACAGCTCCCTCTGGCCTGGTGCTCGCCACAGCGAGCGCACAGCGAATTCACCCTTTAGCTCTATGCACGGCCCGTGTTGTCATCAACGAAGTTCTGTATATAATCGAGTGTTTCGTGCTACCATCGGGCTCTCACGACCTCATCCTTGGTTGGGATTTTCTGTCACGTCATCATGCTGTCATTGACTGTTCGCGTGCAGAAGTTTCGCTTTTACCACTATGTGAATCACTGCTAACCGGCTCTCCTCGCGTTGCCGATAAACTCATTGTTCATGCTGGCACAACCATATATACCCCCTGAGTCGTCGATGGCTGTTGTCCTGTCGTCTGCTGCCGACTCTGACGCCACTGTAGTGTTCACGCCGTCCGATGTGTTTGCTCAGCGCATGGGCATCGTTCTTCCGTTTGCCTTACTATACTATAACATCTGGGTCAACTGTTATGCTGGTCACCAACTACTACCAGTACCCGATCAGCCTACTGCGTGGAGAGACCCTAGGATACTTGCAGGCGGTCGACTACGTTGACGATCTCGATGTTGCTACCGACTCCCACCGTTGTTACGTTGACGCCATCGCTTCTGTCTCAGACGCATCGTCTTCAGTGTGTTTTGACAACGCCATCAACCCTGCTTTTTCCCCATCTCATCGCCGCCAACTTCTCGCTCTCCTTCACAAGTTTATTTCTTCTTTCGACTGCCATCAGACGTCATTGGGCCGTGCCACCGGCGTTTCTCACACCATCGACACCGGTTCCCAATCCCCCTTGCGACAGCGCCCTTATCGTGTATCGGCCAAAGAGCGACGAGTCATCACAGACATGCTCAACGAGTCATTACGACATGCTCAAACGTGAAGTCATCCGTCCTTCTCAAAGTCCTTGGTCTTCACCTGCCGTGTTGGTAAGAATAAAAAGATGGCTCCATTCGTTTTTGTGTCGACTACAGACGCCTAAACAAGATAACAAGAAAAGAAGTTTATCCACTGCCTCGAATCGATGACGCTCTCGACTGCTTGCAAGGCACAGAATATTTCACTTCCTTGGATCTGCGCTGCGGGTACTGGCAAGTTCCAATGGCTGAACCTGACCGTCCGAAAACCGCATTCGTTATACCCGATGGCCTCTACGAGTTTAACGTCATGCCCTTCGGGTTATGCAATGCTCGTGATACTTTTGAGCGTATGATCGATACCATCCTTCGCGGCCACAAATGGGAGACATGTCTATGTTACCTCGACGACATCGTCGCGGCGACGGTGACCGTGACTGCCGTCGCAAGGACAGTGGCATGCGCTGTTGAGACAGGTATTCTTCAATGGCTCTTGGTCTTTCGCCGAATCTTGGCCTTGGAGAGTCGACGGCAAAACCCTAAAGTCCAAGGCGGCGATACGGGCATTCACGGTATCCATGTCCGGCTTCGCCTTAGTGATAGCACAGCGGTCGCCTCTCCGGTGTGCGCCAGATGTCCGATTTTCTTTGAAGCGGTTGGCGGTTCTCCAAGTGCTGCATCGGTTCAACTGATGGAAGTGTATCGTGAGGCGTGGGGCGCACGAAGTGCGGAGAAGCAGGAATATACCGGCTCGCAGCTTCCGCGTATGATGCGCGCCGAAGCTCCGTCAGCACAGGTGGTGTGACCTCACTGGCAAACGGACTTGTAGAGCATGCTGTACCTCGTTCCTGATGAGGCTGGATATGGATCCCGCAGTAGGTTGAGGCGGGCAGTGAATTCTTTGCAGCTCGTAGCGTACCACTGATCGGATGAGGTCGCAGAGGGAGTCGATGTTGATGCTACCTCCGGCAGCTCCGATCTGATCCATCGATGACGCGACGCTGATTTACCGGTAGTACACTGCTGACCGCTGCTGAAGCACTTTTTCCATTGTCGTGGCTTCCGTTAAGAACTCGGCCACAGTCGTCAGGGGACCGCGAACGAGGCCAGCGAAAAGCTGCTCCTTAACCCCTTGCCTTAAGTGGCGGAGCTTCCTATCTTCTGCCATGTCCGGGTCAGCTCGACGAAAGAGGCGCGTCATGTCCTCAAAGTACATCATCAGGCTTTCGTTCGGAACTTCGATGCGCGACTGAATGGCCCGCTCGGCGCATTCACAACGATGAGCATTGGCGTAACTTGCTCGCAGATGACGGCAAAAGTCGCTCCACAACGAGAAGGGTTCGCGGTTCTCGTACCAGGTACGAGCGCCATCCACCAGGCTCAAGTACACATTCTTCGGCTTGTTCGCATCGGTCCACCCATTGAAATCAGCGACGCGTTCGAACTGAGCCAACTTCGACGTCCTCAAGGATGGAACCATGAAAGACTTTTGGAACTTTCTGTAGCGTATAGTGAGCAGCAGTAGTAGTGCCTTCCATACCGCTTTGGTGTGTCACTGAGGTCGTCTCGGGAAGAGGTCTAGGCTCGGGGGGCAATCCTCGGACTCTTCAGCTGGCCCGGTGAACAGGTGTTGTCACTGCAGGTACAGGGCTACCAGGAGGCGTGTAGGACATTTGCAGGGACTACCCATCACCTCCACCAGTTTGTCACATGCAACAGAAGGCCTGTATAGCAAGAAGTACTGCACCGGCAGAGACGAGCACCAGCCAAGAAGATGGCTGACCCCAAAAACGAAAACTTCTTCTCTCGTTGCCTGAATACTGGTTAGCGCTCGCCACAGCTCGTGACCTGGTGGCAATATGTTAAATGTTTCACATTTCTGGTTGCAAGCGGTGCTTTGTTTCAACGCATGTAACTTTCACTTCGTTCGCGCTTTTCTATTCACAGGAAATACCCTGACCTTCCTAAACTGCTTTATAATTCTTGGAGTGCACCATCTTTTGCGACGCTTCGTTGTCCTTGTTTCTAATTGCAGCCGTCAGAGCGTAATCTAAAATTTGTGGTGCTTTTTTGCGAGACAGACGCGAAGAATTGATTTCATCTATTTTCATTCCTCGGCAATTGATGCTGTTAACGGCGAAAAGTGTGGTTGCACGACTGCTGGGTTGCTAACACTTGAATATACGGTGGATGTCCCTGTCACGCTCGTGGGACGAGATGCAGGCAAACGTGAAACTTTGAGGAGCAATACAATTGAGAGAGTTGCAATGGGGCATTGTTGGCCCTAGCATGTGTTTATTGCAGAATTCATGCTTTCAGGACATGAGCAAATATTGTCGAGTGAGACATATAGGTCGTGTTTTTTTGCAGGCGTTCTCAGAAAGCAGGCGAGTGACACTTTGTCAATTCGGGTTCAGGAAAGTACGGTCTTCGGGCTTTATGCTTGACAAAACTCACACTGTGTGCGTCTTGCTTAAAGCCATTGAAATCTACTTGGTAAGTATGTTCTTGCACAAGCCGTTGTAATAGGTCGTGATGACATTTCCGTTCGGTACACGTTCAACGTAAGCTTTAAGGCACTCTTTATATGGGCTCACAGCAGACGAATTCCAGAGGCGCAGTTCATAGAATTCACCTAAACCAGAAAGGAAAAACATCTGTAAATCCGCGTAGTTTGGGAAGTTTACCTCTTGCGCGTCAGCAGCAAAATCGCTTCCTGAAACAGAGAAGCTACGGTCGCTATCATTGCAGCAAAGAAAAAAATGAAATATAAAAGTGCAATGAATTGTAAATTAGGCCTTCAAAATTTGATGTATACCAAGAAGAGAATCAGGGTAACGGGACAAAGCTGTGAAAATGGGAGCTTGACTAAGCTTCGGCGTGTTCTCATCGTAGAAGTAAAATGTTTCTCAAAGTATAGTAAGAAAGATTATTGTTGAAAGCCCATAAAGTGGAACAACCGACTAATTTGCTAGGGCATATTGCCGGACCTGTTGGTTTGGATTCATAATGGACATGGAGCAGTACAACACGACAGGGACCAAGTTAAGAAGACACATACACAGCGCTAACTTTCACGCGGTTTTATTTTATCGCACGTGTTATTTATACAATGACAGATCGATAATAAAACCAAGGAGACAAACGTATAAAGATACAGTACAAAGCCCACACGTGTCACCGCTGGGAACAAATCGCACCTGCTCATCTCTAGGCGAAGATTCTAGAAGCATCTTTTCTTACTCTGATATGGCCAAAGATGGAAAGCGCAAACATTTCTCTTTCGTTTTGTCGATTTCATATTGTTCAATTATCTACCGTGTCATTCTGCCTTGGGCCCTCCTTAGAATGGCCGTGTTTGTAAAGGTCGACTGGGACGCCACCGCAATTCCGGCAGTGGATTCCTAGATAGCCTGATAACGCTTTTTTGATGTTGTACTAGTGCTCTTTAAATCTCGGGTTAAGGTACGGGCCTGTTTGTCCTGTGTACAATCGCTTACATGACCAAGGCACAGAATATATAACGCCTTGATGCAATGCACGTGCTTTTCGCGATGCTTTATGGCACAATCTGGCTTCTCTCTCCATTTTTGCAAAGCGCTTGCAAGGCTTCGGGGCTGAAAAAACTACGCCAACGCCGGACTTTCTCGCTATCCTTAGCGATGCGTGTCTTCTTATTATCGGTCCCTGTCGCGTTGCGCTGCTCCGTGTCTACTAAGGACGCAGCTAATACTGACAGGTATTTTGGCCAAGTTCTTATGGTACCTGAAGGTTGTCATTACCAGTGTTCTAGCGTGCTATTAATCCGAAAAAGCCGGGTTTGGTCCAGTAGCAGCGTCTATGCCTCATGTTAGTCTAATTGGCTTAAAAATTATGTTTATTTCCGGATACAAGAAAGTAAAAGCTAGTACACTTTTTGTAATAAAGCGTAGCAGCATCCTGGCAAAAACACATTGTGTATAGGAAGACGATTATGAATGCTTCATTACATTGAATCGCTCTGGAATGACTGCAAGTTGAGCAAGTCGATACTGATCCATTGTAAGCGATGCGGAATAGACCTAGCACCGATCAAACAACACTGCGTCCTTGTAGTTGGCATGCGTCATTTCCACGGTGTAAGAATAAGGAGAGGTGCTGGCACTCTCCCCCCAACGCGCGTGAAAGCGCAGCTCGCTCGCGTCCAGATTATGTTCGGCTTGGTTGCAGCTGGTTCGGCGCCGTCGTAGAGGGCGCTGCGGTATGCGGTCCCAGCCTCGGCGGGAAGGCGCGTGCTTCGCTGCCTTTGTGCGCTTTGTGCTTGCCTGTGCGGCCGTGCTGTTTTGAAGGTACACTTTTTGTTCACGCGCCTTTCATCATCTTGTGCTTGTGTATTGTCGCCACGGGTGGAAGCGCCACGCTCGACCAAGGTGGAAGCGGCCTTCTGAGAGTTTGAAATGGGTAGAAAGTGCTTTGTCACGAACTGCAATTCTGGATACCGAACCTGTGCGGAGCGTGTGCCTCTATTCAAAGCGCCGTCTGACAGCGGTCGTCTAGAGCAGTGGCGCCGTGTAAATCTGAGGGCAGACCGAACTCTAATGCCTACTGACCATTTCTACACCAAGCAATTTTCTCAGGATATGATATCGACGGCATATTACGCAGAGCTCGATAAAATGGTGCTACTTGACGCGCCAAAGAGCCCTGTTCTGTCTGCAGTACAGTTCCCACCTTATTTCCGAACTGTCCAAAGAACCTCACACGGTCAATTAAACCTCGAAAGCCGCTACGAAAGAGAGAACCTCCTGTGTGCCACAAAAACTGCTGTGTGCCACAACAGTCTGTGCAAATTTTGCTGCTTCTATAAGATATATACTGGGTGTCTTAACTATCATGCACCAAGATTTAAAAATATGAAAATGTCACATAGCTGGACTGAACAAGGCGATGTTGTCTGTCGTCTCTTGGAGATACTCAGATTATTTTTGCTTCGTCCCGCCTGATAATTATCTCTTGAAAGATTTCTTTACATAACTATGTGCTTTCTCATCATAGGTTCTAGCCATGAACACCCACTTTGCTCTAGTGCATTGTATATCGCAAGCTTGCGCCGTTTCATTTCTTAAATTATATCGCGCCCACACTGAATTCGCGTGACGATGCTTGAACGGTTTTCTGAGTTTGAATTTTCCGGTGCAGTCACTATTTTCTTCTGATCGAGGGTTAGCACGCGGGCTTACGCTTTAATTTTTTTATGATTGTATGCATGACTAGATCGGCCGCAACAAAATGTGCGCGCGAGTGGAATGTGAGTGGGCGTTGAGTGCTGCCCGATCGATCCGTGTTCACGTCATTCACGCCCTGAACAATATACATTCATTTTAACAAAGCATTCAGCCTGGTACACTTATCACCTTAATCTGAAATAACGAATTTCTTTCGCGGTTTGAGTTTTACTGGCACCACTATGAACGAAAAATTAGCGGATGCAGAGGAATGCCAAGCCGCCGGCGCCGCTAAGCTGGGACCGCTGGCCGCGGCGCCATCTAACTGCTCGCCGCAGAGCTACTCGGTGCGCCCGCGCGCGGCCGAACATAATCTGGACGCTCGCTCGCGCGTGGTGTCAACACCTAAATATTCTTCCACCGCGGTCATTTCTTTGCGCATTCTTTAGGATAAACACTTCATCGTTTTGCCAATGAGTGACCTCACGTTAAACAAAGCGGACATACATGTTAAATATGCATTTTACAATATTAAGTAGCTGTTATTTGTAATCCCACTCTACCTTTAGCATCACAGCAATGTGGTTCGAACAATTGCGACCAAGTCACTCACAATATGTAAAGACGAAAACCAGTGTATATGTTTCATAAGTAAGGTACATGACAATTATTAAAATCCTCAAGGAAGCGAACTGACATAATGGCGCTTAGTGGGTGCCTAGAGAAATGGCTCAGATTTTCAAAAATATACAGGAATAATTGAATAATACTGCAGGGGTAGATTTTTCAGAGGTAATAAAATATCAATATCTCAATAGCTGTATTGATGCAGCCTTGTTTGACATTCTGAAATGAAATTCTATTTGTTGGGAGTCATCGCAACATTGCTTTATAGATGTTCTGATCATCAAAATGAGAAATTAAGCTAGAGATTGGCAGTAAATATTATTTGTGCATGCTTTGCATTTGGTGCTGCATTGTTCATTTTCCATAAAAACTCTACTGAACGCTGAGAGATATGAGTACCACCCCAGACTTATCCACATAATTTACACTATGGAAAAAATGTGTCATTATAGGCAGCTACATAGTAGATGTTTTCTTAAGACACAACGTTTGGAGGAACAATATGTCCATGGTTTATACATTACGTTCATACAATCATCACAGTGCTGAAGTTGGATCATTCTAATTGACGTTCAGTGAATTTTATTTAGACAATAATTATAGGAAACTCAGAGGAACTTTCTATCTATTTCATTGCCGTGGGTGTCCGTGTGAGGTTCTGTGATAATCATCCTCTCACACCCTTCGAGGGGTATGCAGAGGGTGCGAAGAAACGCGGGCGAACGTGAACCGTGAAAGATTGTCGCTTGAAGGGTCTCGTCTTTCCGCTCGTACTGGGTTTGCGCGGTAACGTGACCAAGCGAGTGCTAAGATAGGGAACGGATAAAACTCGGCCGCTGCTTGGGGTAGCCTGGGTGAACGCTGCTCCACTATCTTAAAGACAGTTCTGCAGTGGAGGCTTCGTGTACTCTAGCTCTCACGTGTTTAATGGTGGAGGTCGGGTTACCATGCTTCTGATACGCATTGAAGCTTTTCCGCGCCGCTGCTGGCGCTCTTCATCACGCCAGCGTTGTTACAGTGAGTGTCGGCGGCAATCGAGGGACATCTGTTCATGCTTGCCATGATGCACGTGACACTGCGCTCATTCCTATAATTGCTAAGTGGCTATAGTCTTTGGTAAATATTGCTAATGCACAAAGGACGCAAAACTTAACGTCGAAATATTAACCATTTTAGGGATTTTTTGTCTTCATCAGGTTTTTGTGCATGCAATACATACGTGCGACTGCGTGTGGCTTTAAATAATTAATGGTGTGAGTGAATTGCGGAATGTCTTTGATGTTTAAACATATCTCCAGTGCATGCAGGGTAAAGTTTCTGTTACGATTTAAATCGTGGAACTAGATTGTTTCGCTTATAGTTTCGAATATTGAAAAACATTCCTTACTTGATATCTGAACTCCGTGACTTATACTTCTTACGTTAAAAACGTCCGCACTCCCTTCCATGGCTTTGGTAGAGTAGACGCTCTTCAAACAAGTTTTCGTCTTTATAAAAGAAGCAAAATTCATTGAAACGTTTTTGAAAAGTATGTTGTCGGCAAAATGACAAATTTCTGCAGTGCTTAACGTACTGCATGCTCAACTATTAATCAACTAGCCCTCATCAAGTTTTTACTACTAACGTACTGTTTCGCTACTGACTGACAGCATGCAGTGGGGTTGCTAAAGCTATACTTTTACACCAATATCCCAGGTACCCTCTTAACCTACATGACGTTTAATGGTACCAATATTGCCTGCATTGGCACAATCTGACTGTTCACTTATAATATACAGTTGCTTCAGTGATGACTATCCCTCATCAATATATTTATCAGGATTTCAATGCCAATTATGCTACTTGCAGGCAAGGGTTGCAACAATGGCAGTCTCAATAACACTTATTTATGAAACGTTCTACTTTGAGTTAAGTTCTCGATAAACTACTTTAAATGTCAAGTCAGGGTTCACAGGCCACGGTTGCTTTGAGGGTTTGGCGTTGCGCTGCTAAGCACGAGGTTGCGGGATCGAATCCCGGCAGCGACGGCCACGTTTTGATGGACGCGAAATGCAAGAATGCCCCTGTAGCTTGCAAAGAGCGCACGTGGAAAAACCCCGTGAAGTCAAAAATAATCCGGCGTCCCCCACTATGGCTTGCTTTACAATCAGATCGTTTTTTGGGCACGTAATTTTCCAGAATTTATTTTTTAACGCTACAGCACCGATACCCATCGCAGGTTTGCAGCTGTTACCGAGCTTTTAACAAGTCGGGTTTTAAAACTTATCAAAAGCTATTATTTAACGCACACTTGTGCTTGATGATCCGCATCATTTCCAGCTCTAAATCGAAGTTCTGTGCTGGAGGGGCGAGTGCAAATATGTCCTGAAGTTACATCAGATAGCAAAAAAGGGCGCCAGGAAACAAAAAAAGTCACAGGCCTGCGCGGCACATGCAACACAGTCACAGCGTAAGCTAGTGGAGCGACATAAGAGTCGTTACATTACGAGAGACATTACGAACACAGCAATGAAAGATACAGAAGTCGCAGAAGAATTGTAATGTTTACCCAATACTATTTCAAAGAATCGTGTTTTCTTATTACTGATGACTCAAAACTCGATCCGAGAGCGATGCAAATGATATGAGCACGCGTTATGAACAAACGATTTTCATGGCCCGGATTGACGGGGTGAATTCGGGGATACGCATGCCGCTTGTCAGGATATGTTGAACGTGTTGTGGTTATCGATTCGCGGTGATAAACGAGTGAACACCAATGCACATGTGTAACCGGGTGCCACTTGTTTCGAATGGGCGTGGGCGCTACGTTAAGTGTTCAGTGTGTTTTGAGGCTGCCCGTTGGCATGCCGAAATAAAGGACTTGAAATGCATGTCTGTTCTGAGGTTGCAACTTCTTCTTCTTTCTGGGCTTTTACGTGCCAAAACCCGTTCTGAATCTGAGGCACGCCGTTGTGGAGGGCTCCGGATTAAGAAGATACAACATGACTGGCGATGAGGGCGGGATCCCAACAGAAGCCTCCAAGACAGAAGCTACCAGGGGCGCCATGCTCGGAAAGATTCCAGAGTTCGTTCCGGACGCCGGGAACTATGACGTCTTCTTCGAACCTTTCGAGTGTCTCATCGCTGCAAACGACATCGCAGAGGACAGGAAGTTGCAAGTGCTCTTGATGTCCATCGGGGAGAAAGCATACGTCACGCTTAGGAGCCTTCTTCTGCCGAAGACCCTTACGCAAGAGACGTGTGACGTCAACGCCACGCTGAAAAAGCACTACACCCAGAACAACTTGGTGGTCGCAGAAACGTATCGTTTAAACCAAATGAAATAAGAGCCACACGAAAACATCAGCGACTTCAAAGTAGGACTCAAGAAATTGGCAGCAACATGTGAATTTCGTACATTTCTGGAGCAAGCCCTTAGAGATCCTCTCATCGCTGGACTATGTTCTGACGCTGTACGCTGGCGGCTTCTGGTTACGCCTGGCGCCAAACTAACTTGGAACACCACCTGCAGTATTGTAGCAGCCATGTAAGACAACAGTCGAGAGCGACGTTCACTGGCACAAGGAAACAATGTCGCAGCGGCAAACATCTAGTGCGGACTACGCCAGGACTGCCACTACGAAAACTGGCGCAAATGCGGCGTCAACAGCCGTTCCACTAGAGACTTATATCTGCCATCGCTACGGTGGGCGATGGCCCCTTCATGTTGCCCTTTCATGAACAGCCGATGTCTTAAATATCAGAATAAAGGACACGTAGCCAAAATGTGCATTTCGTAGAGAATGGTGCAGCGTATGATGAATTGTTAACTCTGTGCCACAGAGATGGAAGGACTAGCACGCCAGCCATTGTAGTACATTTGCTGGTAAACGGAAAAGATATTCCGATCGAGCTTGATACAGGCGCAGCTGTACCAGTAATGTGTGAAGAAGACTGCTTAAAGCGGTTTCCTGACGAAAGTTTCAGGGAAACAGATGTAAGACTAGTTACAATAGAACGCCTGTCATGGTCAAGGTATCGCGGATGTCGATGTAAACTACCATAACCAGCACGTTCGTTTGCCACTAGTGATTGCTAGGGGTACCACAGGTGGCCAAATGTCAACATTGTTAGGTCGGGAGTGGCTAACAAAAATAAAACTCAACTGACCGTATGTAGTAGGGGTAAAGAACAAATCACTGATAAATACCGTGAGGTACTTCAACCAGGATACGGTGCGATCAAAGCGTTTAGAGCTAGCATTGTTCTTAAGGAAGGCGGTACTCTCGTTTTTTAACAGCGAAGCTTTTCTAGCTAACCGAGAGACGCTGGCGTCGCCATCGTGAGCAGTGGCACCTCGCGACGGATCCGCCAATTTTCCGCCCTCGTGCCGGTTTTTGTCGCCCTATCCAGGTAGTTTCTTGTGGGAGAAGCAAGCCGTCGGAATCATTTCGATACCAATCTTATCCCGATACTAGCCCGGAGTTGCCCAGGAGAGTTTTCGGAATCCCTTGATCACGCCGTGCGCCGAGCTAGGCCGGATAGGCCTAGCTCGTCCTTCCAGTCTCTTCAAGCGACGGTCGATACCCTTGAAACTGCCATGCTCGCAACCATCCGAGCCAAGCCACCCCTCCACGCCCACACCACCTCCTGTCCGCCGTCCGAACCTCGCAAGCACCGGCCGAGGCGACACCGCTTCGTCGTGACCGTTTGGGAGTGGAACTGCCGTGGTTTTCGCCCCAAGCGTAACCACGTCCTTCTACACCTTCAACAACTGGACCCCTCGGCCTCTCGAGACAACATCGCACTACAGGAGACTCACGCCACCGTTTCCCTCTCGGGTTAGGTCGCCCACGACCAAGTTGCTCATCGCCTTCTGCCCCATCCCGTCACGGCCGTCCTCACGCGGCGGACGCTCATGGTCAATCGAGCCGATCTACCCTTCCCTACGGTCCACCACGTCTTTCTCGAGGTCCTACCTCAACGGCGTGAAGACCCCCCTCTCTTTATTCTCAACGTTTACACCCCCCCCCCACGTGTCATCAAAAGCTTGTCTCTCCTTACACACCCCACGTGTCACCCCACGGCCGATGGCCCCGGCACGAGGCTGTGCAGCTCGCACATGACCTCCACATCTCCCTGCTCATCGACCCCACGCAACCCATTCTCATCGGCAACAGCGTGGGCCGCAACAGCACACCGGATCTCAGCTTCTGCCGTTACGTGCTCGATGCGCGCTGGTCCAATACGCATCAGTCCCTGGGCAGCGAACATTACCTCCTCGCCATACAAGTCTGCACGTCTCCGTGCAAGCCGCGCCTGCCCACGACTCGCTATACGGATTGGGACGCCTTCCGAGTACGCCAGCTGCACTCCGCCGCTCCCGAAATCGAGGACCTTTCGACGTGGACCGACCAGCTAGTGGCTGATCTCGACGGGGTCACCGCCTCGATCCCCACCACCGAGGACCATCCGGCAATTGACTCCCGCCTCGCCCACCTGTGGGCCGCTCGCACGGGCCTGGTTAAACGTTGGCATAAACGACGTCACAACCGTCGCCTGCGCCGTCACATCGCATACGTCGATCGCGAGATCTAGCATACACTACCGCGCTCGCCTGCCACCAGTGGGAGCAGCTCTGCTCGGGGCTCTCCCGTCAGTTGGGCTGCAATAAATCGGGTCACCTCCTCCGCCACCTCCCAGATTGCAACGCGTGGTCCGGGCCTACCCCGGCGACACTCCGTCACTGATAGCAGACCTGGCCACCAAGTACCTCCAGCCGGCGCCTCCGGGCACCTCTTCTCCTCCTCTCGCGCCATACTCCGGGGACCCCAACCCCGAACTGGAAACTGGACACAAAAGGCATTCCAACTTGCGCCTGCGAATTTCCTAATTTCATCATCCCACCTGGTTTTCGGCCGTCCTCGACTGCGCTTCCCTTATCTTGGTATCCATTCTGTAACCCTAATGGTCCACTGGTTATCCATCCTACGCATTACATGGCCTGCCCAGCTCCATTTCTTCCGCGTAATGTCAACTAGAATATCGTTTATCCCGGTTTGTTCTCTGATCAACACCACTCTCTTCCTGCCTCTTAATGTTACTCCTAAGATTTTTCGTTCCACTGCTCTTTGTGCGGTCCTTAACTTGTTCTCGAGCTTCTTTGTTAACCTCCAAGTTTCTGCCCCATATGTTAGGACCGGTAGAATGCAATGATTGTATACTTTTCTTTTCAACGACAGTGGTAAGCTCCCAGTGAGGATTTGGCAATGCCTGCCGTATGCACTCCAACCCAATTTTATTCTTCTGTAAATTTCTTTCTCGTGATCAGGGTCCCCTGTGAGTAATGACCTAGATAAACGTACTCCTTTACAGACTCTAGAGGCTGACTGGCGATCCTGAATTCTTGTTCCCTTGCCAGGCAATTGAACATTATCTTTGTCTTCTGCATATTCATCTTCAACCCAATTCTTACACTTTCTCGATTAAGGTCCTCAATCATTTGCTGTAATTCCTCTCCATTGTTGCTGAATAGGACAATGTCATCTGCAAACCGAAGGTTGCTGAGATATTCGCCGTCGATCCTCACTCCTAAGCCTTCGCAGTCTAATAGCTTGAATACTTCTTCTAAGCATGCAGTGAATAGCATTGGAGCGATTGTGTCTCCTTGCCTGACCCCTTTCTTGATAGGTAACTTTCTACTTTTCTTGTGGAGAACCAAGGTAGCTGTCGAATCCTTGCAGATATTTGCTAAGATATTAACGTATGCCTCCTGTACTCCTTGATTACGCAATGCCTCTATGACTGCTGGTATCTCTACTGAATCAAATGCATTTTCATAATCTATGAAAGCCATATAGAGAGGTTGATTGTACTCCGAAGATTTCTCGATTACCTGATTGATGACGTGGATATGATCCATCGTAGAATATCCCTTCCTGAAGCCAGCCTGTTCTCTTGGCTGGCTGAAGTCAAGTGTTGCCCTGATTCTATTGGAAATTATCTTGGGGAATATCTTATATAATACTGAAAGCAAGCTAATGGGTCTGTAATTCTTCAATTCTTTAACGTCTCCCTTCTTATGGATAAGTATAATGTTGGCGTTCTTCCAGCTCTCTGGTACAATTGAAGTTGTGAGGCATTGCGTATAAAGGGCCGCAAGCTTTTCAAGCATGATATCTCCTCCATCTTTGATTAAATCTACTGTTATTCCATCTTCTCCAACCACTTTTCTCCTGGTCATGTCTTTCAAGGCCCTTCTAACAAGTGGTGGTGGCGTGGAGCAGAGGTAGAACACCCGACCTCAAATCTGAAGGTCGTAAGTTTGAATCCTGCTCCAGTCCACTACATTTTCAGGCATGAAGTGGTGCCTGACACCGGCAAAAAAAATATTGCCGAGAGCTAGTGGGGCTATACTAGTTCAGGTGAAACCAAACTAGGCAGGCCCACTAAGCTTTATCAAAGTCACCCCCTCACCAGAGCAGGAATTGGCCTCCCTGGTGCAGTATTCGGCCACTACCTCCCTCATGACTCTGACAATTAACCGAAACAATTAACGGGCTTACATTTCGCGCCCGCGCCATGACTCATGCGGATGACGTCACCATTGCACTGGCTGCTACCCACTCTGGTTCCAAAACAATTATCTCCTACTCGCGAGGGGCCAGACGGGCCGATGTGTCAACGTGCGATTAAGGGAACATGCGGCCAACCTACGTTGTGATGGTTTTTCGCACATTTCTCAGCACTGTCAGAAGTGCGGCTGCGCGCCTCAGTTTAACCTCACAAGCATTATTTCAAGGCATCGTGATAAGACGACTCGGGAAGTAATCGAAGCATGGAACATTCAAAATAAAAAACAGTCTTGTATCAGCTGTCCCTCTATTGCGCTACAGGATAAAGAAATCCTGTACCTGAATGGTTAACGTGTTCTGGTTTTTTGGTTCTTTTTGCGTTGTGTGCGGCCACGTGTGTGTATAAATCTGCTCTGTGATGTGGAATAAACCTTAGTTGTGAGTCGGCGCTTGTGTTCGTGTGTTTTTTCGTCTGTCGTCTTCCTTGTTGCGCCGTTCTGAAACCATGCATCCGTACCAACTCGCCCAATTGTCAGTGCTACTCCTTCCTGATTGCCTGAGGCGCACCTAAAGAAGGCTACAGCCCGCGCTGCGAATCGACGTCCAACCGGTGTTGCTACGCTTCCACTAAAATGTATCCCGTCACGCACAAAAGCTCCTTCGCAGCCTGCCCGGTGCACTTCTCGGTTGACGTCAATGACCATAAAATTCATTGCCTTAATTAGCGTCCACATTTTCCTGTTTACTGCAAGCACTGCCCTTTCAATTGCATACCCCTGCCTTTTAACCGCTGGCACCCTGTGCACTGTGAATTGTACTTTGAAACATTCCGCAGGTCGGTGACCGCGCGGCCCTTCGTCCTTGCTGTACGCACTTCGACGTTCGACGTCCACGTCCACGTTCTCAACAATAGCACGCACTTGTTTGCCACCTGTGCGAATTCGGAGGCGACGCTAGATGAGAAAACATCATCGGCACGTGGCCAGATGGCACAGCGTCTCTAGAGGAAGGCAGGGAAGAGATTGATACAACCGCGTCCATTACAGGCATAAGTAGCGGTAGGTAAATACTTTTTGAGCAAGATAAATATATTTAGCAGATCTGTACAAAAATGCTAGAAAGAGAAGAATGGACAGCATACCTGATTATCTCAAACAGGATAGAAAAACATTTGTCACCGCCCCGTTTCAAAGGGGATGTCATTCAATCATCATCGTTATCAAGGTGCGTAGGAGGAGCCCAGTTGCAGTGCACGGCACACATAGGGCGCATTTTGGTGGTGAACAATATGGCGTCAGAACATGGCGTCAATGTGATTCGCAATGACATTTACAGTCATTGAGATTTTGGTTGCGCCGGAATGTTTATTTGTTTTGTTTTTTCTAAGAGCCAACGTGAGGCGCCGTACACATCTTCTTCGTTAAGTAATATTTGCAACAGTGTCATGCACGTGTCTCATGCGACAAAAGTCCGTATAATACTCAACACAATGTCAAAAAATGCTAAAATATTCCATCAGCCATTACCAAAGCAAGCGACCACCTTTCTAAATCGCGGGAGCTTAAAGTTGATGGGCGTCTTAACTAATCAGTGGTCGAGGCAACCAAAAGCCGTTTTAGAGTACTCGTCGGAAGAAAATCAGGCAAGAGATCAATCTTGGGTCGTTGCAGGCATAGCCAACTTGAAAAAAATTTATATAGATTTCTTTGATAAAAAATATAATTGAAATGTGAAATAAATGCTGCAGTACACAAGTCACAGTAAGATCTAACTAGTTCATACACGCTAGAATTTGTCATTGCCGCCTATCAAAGAGGGCGCCTGTAGAAATCAAGTTCATCATCACGTCCAGAGTCAACATCCGACAGCCTAGGCGAGGAGAAACCAGCGTGAAAAATCTAGGAACCGTTTAATTCAACTTTGAGATTTCGCCCTGGGACTTTGCCCTACTGGGCATCAGGAACACGGCTCAAAGGCGGATATTAGGTTTTCTGGTCCTCAATAGACACATGCTTCACTCGCGTCTTCACTCTGTCTCAAAAATGATTTAAACAGTTAAGTAAAAACAATTTCTCGGCCCCTACGCACCAAATCAACGATATCATTGTGAGGGTGGCCATACGGGGGTGGGGAGTCCTCCTGGTCCACCTAGCTACTTTTAACGTGCACCTAAATCTAATAAGAACATAACCAAGGCAGGTTAATATATTACAGACATTCCTTTGGTAAAGCTCTGTTGCCCTTCCAACTTGAAGCACACTGACGTTTCGAACGCCCTTTATGCGCCTCACAGATGATGTGCTTACGTCGTAGAGCCATGATTCTGAGCTAAAATTTCTAGATCCATCGACATTTATTGTACTACTCAGCCTGCTACAAGCGACGAATATTTCGGTGTTCTTGAGAAACACAAATCAGCCCATAGACGCATGCGAACAGTGTTTATAAAACATCACCTCCGATGCCAGAGACGCGGAGGAAGAGTATGACAGGTGGCAAACTAAATTCGCAGCAAAAAGTAAGCATTGCTTTTAGGCCGCAAGCATATTAAATCAGGACTCGTGCTCTGAGCTTCCACTACATGTCTTTACTTGGTGAGATCATGATCTCCCATCATCGGTCTCTTTTACTCCTATATTTTCCCGCACAGTAGATTATTTCCAGCATAACCGAAGCGATATCTCGGGCGAGATACGTGCACCTATTGTTGCCTTTAGGAATACATCATTCTCGTACCACCAATCACGCTTCACTTGTTGTAGCAGTAGGTGTGCTTTTTATGAGCGTGTTTAACTGTTCACAACGTGAAATGTCTTTAGGTGAGCTTTCTGACCAAAGTTCCTATTTTTAAAAATAAATTATGGGGTTTTACTTGCCAAAACCACGATGTGATTATGAGGAACGCCGTAGTGGGGGACTCCGGAAATTTTGACCACCGGGGGTTTTTTAACGTGCACCTAAGCTCCTATTTTTTTCACCTATCTTTATTTATTATGAGTGCAAATCCTTTGTAAGAGGCATGTCTTGAAGGAATGTCTGCAGCATTCTTCATTTAGTTCTCGCGTGTTTCTACGGAATAAAGGCAGCTTCTGCAGTCCTTTAACTTCACCTGCGCAGTGGGGTTCCTGTTAGGTGCAACGTTACTTATGGGGTACAAACTCATATTGTAACTTTTTGTAATATACTTATCGTGAAGCATTGACATGCATCCGTATTGGTAGACATTTTTTAAACAATCTCCAATTTCTGATCCTGCGATACATATCCAACATTCGTCGGTATTACGAGACGGGTAGCTTGTTCCCTTCGATCCTATGACAGCAACTTGGTCATTGGTCTGCTTCTGTATCTCATCTGTGGCAATTTCTTCTGCACTGAATGTAAGTAATCAAATTCTTTCTCTCTACGTGTTGAATTGATCTTTATTTCGCGCAGTTTCGACACACACAATCAGTGCTCTTGATGTACATCTGGTAGAGTCCATCACAGAGAGCTGAGCACGGATGGGGTCAATTATTTCACTTGCTACCTTCACGTAACTGTCCACTCCAATCAAAATGCTTTCCTCAGTGAAACTTTAATGGGATAATTTAGGACCACGCCCGAGAAAACTATTTCGAGGTCGCTGCCACCTACAACCATATGTGCTGTCTTGGAAGCTCGGTTTGGTTCTTCCTAGATGAATTGCAACGGAATACCAATGTTACAAACCTGTCTAGGTGCAAACAGGCCAACAAATGGGCAGCACGCATCAAAAAAAAAAAAAAAAAACTTGCGCTCCAACCCACACTGTGAAGGTGCTTGGACAGCGAAGAGGTAAATGACACTCAGAAAGATTACCCATTGCGACGTCACTTGACTTCACACACGTGGCTCTACAAAGAGTGACACTAGAGAGAACTTACATGTACTTAACCACACCCTTTATTACTTCACATCGGCATTAAGTTCTCGCTGTTCTTCTGGTGTCGTTACTTTCCGTGATCTACTCGTGGTAGCCTGGAGTGAACTCAATGAGTTACTAGACCGTGGTGACGTCACTACGTGATTTCTATGCTGTTGGGTACTTTTCCACTAGGAGGAGCTTGCGCAACCGTAATCTTTACCGAGAAACATGCGCGGGAGAAGGAACGCTGTAAACGACACCCACAACGATTACCCATTGTGATGTCACTTGAATTCACACACGTGGCTCTACAAAAAGTGAAACGAGAGATACTGGTTTCACGGGGGTTTTGAACGACGTCAACCCCTTTCGAAGAAGATGCAAACCCAATTTTTAACGGAACGCGTCGGAGGTTGTTCCCATTGTTCACAGGCGCCTTATCATCCATCATGTGGTTTTGATGCTCGTTTTGTGGTTTTTCTTTTGAAAACTGAGTGCTGAGCTGTATGCTGTATATATGCCTAATTTCAAATGAGATATGCTGTTTGACTTCTATTTTTAGCCTGGCGTTTTTTGCTTACGCCGACACGAAAAGTTACTTGGCTGGTAGAGTTATACAGCTTCGCTGTAAAACAAAAGCATTCGTCAAAGTCATCTAGTTAAAAAACGATCGCACGTAATGCTTCAAGAGTAGTTTTACTTCTCCAGACAGCAATACTTCAATGAAAATGAACGCAACGATGGCAAAGGTCCACAAATTGATAGCGCTATGTAATTTAAACCAGACATTCAAGTTTTATTTATTTCTAGTCAACCCTCTGGTGGTGCTTCTAGGTAATACTTAGACGGCATATCAGTGCACCCGTATTGAATGTGCGCAAAATATGCGAAAACATCAGTGAGGTAGTGTTCGCGAAGTGATATTCAGGTGCATCTGTTTCACACTCACTAAAAAAGCGGGAAAATTAAACACGTGAATTGTTTTGAGATTTTTGAACCCCCTACACTGGCTTCGCGCCTTTCAATTAAACAGCTTCTTAAATACAGGTCAGCAGGTTATACAAGCTTCGACCATATACGCTGCATCTTGAAGGAAGATGTGTGTAGGATTCAGCCCAAAATATACTCCACTCGATGTATAGATAGCTACACCGCAGAGTCTCCTACCACACCTTCAAACTGTGCGCTATTACCTCTTATCTGTCCACACTTCTTGAACAAACTTGCCAGTCTGATTGCAAATTGCAGTTATCCCAATTATAGCGTTTGTAATTTCGATCATTTGGTATCTTTTGTGAAGTCGAGCGTGAGCATTGGTACTTATTAAGGTTGCAGAATAAAATTTTGAACACAGAAGTCTTTCCGCCTTGTTTTATTGTATATGATAATGTAAGAACTGTCATAATGCTTGCCTGAACCCCAAAATTCCATGTGCTGCCTGCGCGAGTTCGGCTGTCTGGTTTCAAATTTTTCCCGTATTGGGTGCGGGCCTGAAAGGTTCGCATCTACCTTGGCGGTTTTTGGTCTCTGTGAACCAGTTAGCCTTTGAACTTAAGGATTGAAGGCAGGCAATTCCCTTAAAAAAGATTTTTTTATTTTAGTGGCCAATATATTTAATTTATTAACGAATATAACCTGTAAATTTCATGCCGAAGCAAGCATTGGAAGTGCTTCAAACTTGGCGCCAAGGTTACCTCTACCCTAAAAAGATCGGCTTGGATTCAGAGATTTGACAGGACTCCTTCTTGAAGAGAGCAAAAAACGTCCGTGTAATTGTGGTTTTGTTTTACTATCGATATTTTGCTTTACAACTGTTTAACTTTTGAGAGTTTCAAACACTCGCCGAAAATGACATGGCTGACCATTGGCCTCAGCGCGCTCGTTTGCGCATTTTGTTTGTGCAATCAGTTATAGTATACTTGATAAACACAAGCAGACTAGGTGACCATTTGTCACCGCCTCGTTTCAAAGGGGATACTAATACATCATCACAATCATTATCGATTTTCAGCATATCAGTTCGATTTCTCAGTAGAACTTGATTTACTAACTTAGTTGTCGTGTCCACATACAGCATTCCGTAAACCGGAATGCCTCATCATCATCATCATCAGCCTATATTTATGTCCACTGCAGGACGAAGGCCTCTCCCTGCGATCTCCAAATACCCCTGTCTTGCGCTAGCGTATTCCAACTTGCGCCTGCGAATTTCTCGGAGTCATGAGGGAGATAGTGGCCGAATACTGCACCAGGGAGGCCAATTCCTGTTCTGGTGAGGGAGTGACTTCGATGAAGCTTAGTGGGCCTGCCTAGTTTGGTTGCACCTGGACTAGTATAGCCCCACTAGCTCTCGGCAATGTTTTTTTTTGTCGGTGTCAGGCACCGCTCCATGCCTGAAAATGTAGTGGACTGGAGAAGGATTCGAACTTACGACCTTCAGATTTGAGGTCGGGTGTTCTACCTCTGCTCCACACCACCGCATCATTTCTCATCAAACATGAGGAATAAGCGCATAGCTCATTGAAACCGGTATTCTACCCTGCGTCGACAACGTGGCCACGTCAAGACAGGAGGGTGAGCCCCACGAAGGTTGCTGGTGTCTCACTCAATTCCGAAAAAAACAATTCAAAAATAAAATCTACGCTGCTTTCAGGATGGATTTTGCAAGGGAATGACTGGGAAATAATGTGTCAATTTATATCCCAGAAAGACATTAGGTTAAACTGAACACTTAAACGCGATTACTGGAAAACACTGTTTGTGTTGACAAAAGGAGCAATGTACCCGCAACTAACAAAGTATTCACCGACAGACAGACAGACAGACAGATGAACTTTATTTGCGTCCTGGGAAGAGGGTCCCTAGGAACCCGCCGAGGGCATCGCCCGCGTAGGGGTCGGGAACCAAAGGTTCCCGATCGCTTCGCAGACTCCCTGGACCGCCCGGAGTTCGTGCGCAAGTGGAAGAAGTCCATCTCGTTGACGTGATGCTTCCTTGTGGAGACGCGTAAGCGGGGGCACCGCCACATCAAATGAGGAAAGGTTGCGAGTTGATTACATGCCAAACAGTTAGGTGAAATGTCCGTGTACATGGCCATGGTGGCCGGCGACGGGAAGGATTCAGTCTGGAGGAGTCGGAGAGCTATCTCCTGCCTCCTAGTTAATTCTCTATGCGGATCGTGAAATATTTCATGTCTAGTCTGTAATGCGAAGTTATCTCGTGAAAGGTAGTCAACGGGTCCCCGTCGGCACCACCGCCACTTCCCTCCCCCGCAGTGGGCGGGGGGCTCGTTTGCCCGGGGCGGTGAATGAGTCCTCGCGCCCGAGCGTGAGCCAGTTCGTTGGGATTGGCGATGCCGTTGACGGAGGCGCCCATGTGGGCGGGAAACCACGTCAACTCGTGAGGAAATACTTTGTTGTGAGTGAGAATGCTGTGAGCAGCCAAAGAGATTTGATTGGCGTCGAACGACCTGACGGCCGTCATGGAATCAGAAAAGATGAGGAATGGATCTCTAGCCGTTAACGCCAGAGAGATGGCGACTTGTTCGGCTACCCCGACGGACTTGGTCCTTACAGAGGTGGCACTAACGGTGCGGCCGCTCATGTCTACCACGGCGGCCACGAAGCTATTTGGTCCCGAACGAGATGCGTCTACGAAAAGCGCGTTTTCTCTTCTGCTGTTTAGCTGAGAGAGGTAGGCTTTAGCCCGCGCTCTCCTTCTACCCTGATTATGTACTGGATTCATGTTTCGTGGAAGTGGATAAACCGTGATCGTCGACCTTACGGTGTCTGGCAATGGAACTGCTCTCTCCTTAGTCAGGGGAGAGGTGATGCCTGCTCTGGCTAGAATCGCCTTGCCCGCTCCAGTGCTCGAAAGCCTGGAAATCTGGGCAGTGCGCTGCGCTTCTATTAATTCGTCGAGCTTATTGTGCACGCCCAACGCCTCGACCTTTGTGGTACTCGTTCTAGAAGGGAGCCCTAAGACCTTTTTGACAGTCTGCCTAATAAGGACTTCGAGTTTGGCCTTTTCGGCAGCGCTCCAGACGTGCATGGAGGCGACGTAATTGACATGGCTTAGAAGGAAGGCATGGAATAGCCGGAGGAGATTGTCCTCCTTGATGCCTCCTCTTCTGCCCGAGATCCTTTGAATGAGCCGAACGGTGGCAGCGGTGTGCTGTTGCAGCTTCTGTATCGTAGCTGCATTCCTGCCGTTCTCCGAGATAAGCATGCCTAGCACGCGTATGGTGTCTTTGCGGGGTATTTCCGCGCCGTTCTTAGTGATCAAGTGTATGTCGATCTCCGCCTGCGGTCTCCACCCTTTAGGGCGTCGCCCCATGCGGATGGGTTGGTAGACCAGGAGCTCGGACTTGTTGCCTGATAGTGCGAGTTGCATATGAGAAAGGTGTTTCTCGACCGTACGTACGGCTTCTTGGAGCGTACTCTCAGTGTGGCCCACCGAGCCGCCCCGGGACCAAACGGTGATGTCGTCGGCATAGATGGCGGAGCCGATGTCGCTGTTGTTATCGAGCTCTCTAGCGAGAGCCGTCACGCCGATGTTAAAGAGAAGGGGCGAAATCACTGCCCCTTGCGGGGTACCAGTGTTGCCTAGTTGGAACTTGTCTGACTCAACCTCCCCTAACCTGATGGTAGCTGTTCTGCCTGACAGGAACTGCCTAACGAAGTCAAAGAAACGCCTACCTAGACCAAGCTCGGAGATGGCTTCCAGGATGTGATCGTGAAGTATGGTATCAAACGCCTTTTTTGGATCCAGAGCCAAAATGACTCTTGGATCTCTGGTGGAGGCGTCGATGACCTGCGATTTGATTAGAAGCACGGCGTCTTGTGTTGATAAGTGTGGGCGAAAGCCTACTATGTTAGGTGGGAAGAGTTCGTTGCGCTCTATGTGCTTAGAGACCCTATCGTTTATGACATGTTCGAAAATTTTGCTGACATACGATGTGAGTGAGATCGGTCTAAGATTCTCTGTCGTGCACTTCTTACCAGGTTTGGGTATCAGTATGACGGTGGCGTGTTTCCATTCTTGTGGATACGGGCCGTTCTTCCAATGTTTGTTAAATAGATCGGTCAGGAAGGTGACCGACTTGTCGTCAAGGTTTCTGAGCATGCGGTTCGTGACGCGGTCAGCGCCCGGCGCCGAGGTGCTATTGAGTTTGTGAAGTGCAGACCTGACTTCCCATTCCGATATGTCGCCGTCCAGCTCACCGGAATCATTTCCGGCGTAGCCGCGCGGCAGCGTGGATGAGATGGTGTCAGGCGGCAGATGAATTGCGGCGAGATCATTCATGACCCAATCTTTGCTACGAAGAGTGAGAGCTCGGTGAGCGAGTCTCTCGATGGCCGATCTCTGGGCGGCGCGGGTGTCAGTGGGTTTCAGAAGGTGTTTGAGCAAGTTCCACTTGCCGCCCACCCTCATCTGCCCGTAGACTTTGTCACACGTTTCGACCCAGTGTTTCTGTTCTAACACTTTGGAGTACGAGGCAATTTCAACACTTTGGAGTACGAGGCAATTTCTGCATTGATCTTGGCGATGCGTTTCCTCAGTCACCTGTTGAGTTTGTTCTTTGCTGACCGTTCTTTGAGAGCCATTTTAGCCTCAAACATGTGCGCTAAGTGACTGTCCATGGTTGGGAAATCTTCTTCCGTCTCTGTCTCCTTAGTGGAGGCAGAGACATCGGAGAAGAGTGTTTCTATCCACTAGCCGTAGTCGTTGGGAGGGGCTTTATCTCTCCTTCTGGATCTAAAGAGATCCCAATCAACTATGCGCTGAATTCTGGTGGTTTTGCATTGAGCATGCAGTGTCATTTCAATGATAATATGATCGGACCCCAGATCTTACCCCATGTTTCGCCATGATGACTTGCCGTCATAGGCGACCAGAGAGAGGTCTTGGGTCGACGGTCTCGTTACCGAGTTGCCTATGCGTGTGGGGAAACCAGAGTCCGCGAGTAGCGTGAGATGAAATGTCCTGTATGGCTTTGCATATCGAAACCCTCCTTGGGCGAGTCTCTAACGTAACCCCACGTGGAGTGAGGTGCGTTAAAGTCGCCGGCTACTACGAGCGGTATGCCGGCGTCGGTAGCCATCTTTACTGCTTTTCCGATGAGGCCGTAAAAGCGCTCGTCGTATCGCCTTGGCGAACTGTATACGTTGAGGATAAGCAATCCCCTGCGCATGTTCTCACCCGGTAACAGTTCTGTACATACATATTCGGTGTTAGAGCGG
Organism: Dermacentor silvarum; assembly: GCF_013339745.2. NCBI lineage: Eukaryota > Metazoa > Arthropoda > Arachnida > Ixodida > Ixodidae > Dermacentor > Dermacentor silvarum. The sequence continues at coordinate 97,807,339 of NC_051160.1, forward strand.
TTATCTATGTCTTCGTGTTCAATGACTGTGATGCCCCTTTTGACCAGAGTAACGACTCCTCTGCCACCGATCTTGACGTGTTCAAAAGACTCGTAACCACTAAACGTGGTGCCGGGCGTGATCGTTTCTTGAAGTACAATTACCTGAGGTTTTGATTCGCACGGTCGAAGATATTGAGCTAATACTGGTTTTTTTTCTTTTTGAATCCGCAGCAGTTCCACTGCCAGACACGAAAGTCGGTGTTAGATGCCACAGCCATGATTATGATTTAGTTTCAGCACAAGGCTGAGACTTCGGAACGCTTTGAGGGCGCGGTATCTGCTTTAGCGCGAGCTGCGCCACAACGGCGGGGTCTGTTATTAACTGCGATAATTCTGTCGGGAGCGGCGGAGGCTTCGGGAAATCCATCCTACATTCAAGGTCCCTTAGGCGAAAATCAATAAAGCGATTCTGTGCCTTGAGTATTACTATATCTTTGTTGATTTCTTGAAGCGTCGAAGAAATCTGCTTCAAGGATTCTTTGATTTGGTTAAGGCTGTCTGTTACGTCAACCTCGGGAACGTCACCTACAGCTCGGCGCTTGCGACCGTTGGCGAAATTTTGGTCGCCATCCTGTCTCGATAAAGAGAACGTGGTTTTGAGCGCCGCCATTTCCTTTCTGACCTCCGCTAACTCTGAGCTGAGTTTCGCGTTTTCGTTCCTGACTTTCTGAAGCTCCCCTGACTCCTTAGCGGTGACGGTGCCCCCGCTTACCTGGGCAGAGGGTCCAGATGATGTTCTAGAAGGTTCTGGATTCTTTTCTTTGGAGGTCCATTTCGCAGTAGCGGGAAGCGCGGGTCCGCCTCCCATGATGAAAGGCTGCAGCCAGCCGCCAGAAGACGGCCCAGGCTGCCCGGCCTCGAGCGTTGGGAAATTCTGCAGGTCCACTTTGAAGGCACGTTCCATCTCTCGTTCCTTTCGCCTCTGTCGAACGACAAAGGGGGTCTGGTACTTCTGTTGGCAGGCTTTGTCTCCGGTAGGGTTTGCATCTAACATGGCATGAGTGCTCCTGCTTCGGGTCCTTGGCGCCACAGTTGCGGCACACGTTGATGATTGGAGTGGGGCAGACGTCCGCGCGATGACCAACTCGAGTGCACTTGCTGCACACCTCAATCTGTTTCTTGAAGAGGTAGCACCGAACTATTGCCTGGCCGACTCTGATGTAGCTGGGGACTTCTTCTCCGTCGAAGAGAACGACGACGGAGCCGGTTTCCTTGATGCGCTTCACTCCGCGAACCGAGGGGTTTCCCCGGTGTACGATGAGCCTTGCGAGCTCGGCGTCGCCGATGTCGCGCTCGACGTTGCGCACCACTCCCTTAACGTAGTTGCCTTCGGCGGCGCCGTACACCGCCACTTCGTGCTCATTGCCGTTGACGCGAATATTCTTGAGAGCCAAGATCTTGCGAGCATTGTCTTCTTTTTCGGTGCACACCACAACGATGTTTTGCGCGACATTGGTGCAAACCAAGTCAGTAGAGGCTTGGGTGGCGGTGATTCCGGCCACGGGGAAGATGGCGGTAGAGATGCCGTAGCAACTGGTTTTGCGTAAATCCAGACCGCCTCGGGGTCTGACGATGATCTTGCAATGCGTAGACGGTAGCTCCGGCATACGCGAAGCCGCGATCACTCTCTTCTTTAAGGCTGCCGCCCGGCGACGGCTTTTGGCGTCAACCCTGCCGCTTTCTTATAAACTTCTAGAAGCGTTGGGTTGATACTTGCCGCGTTCCGCCGCTTGCTTCTTCTTAGCCGATTTTGATCGAACCATTTGCCAGTCGGTTCCCTCCATTGCTTCAATTTCGTCTTCTTCGCCCCTTTCGGCGGAGTTGGAGGCGCTCGGAGTCGATAGAAGTGGCGCCGAAGCGCTCCCGGCCTTGTCAAGCCTAGCCGTGCCAACGCCGCTCGGAGTGGCGGGCGTACTCGTAGCTAGGTCCAACTAGGCTCCGTTGGCGTAAAGGGGAAAAGGGCCGAAAAATGCCCAAAACTCACTCGGAGACGTAAATCCGCACTCTCTCGTCATCGGGGGATGAGTCGCAGACGATGAGACAAAAATCCGGGCGAAATTTGGCACATAAAAGATCGCAGAGATGCAAAATGCCTGAGCGACGCGGAGGCACGTCCGCACAGCTCGGTGACCGGCGCTCCTCCCAACAAAGTATTTAATGCGAAACTTTCCACAAAATTATTTGTTAGCGTGAGCAGATTTTATTAGAAAAGAGTGGACCTTGCCGAATTGCACTTAAATGGCGATATAAATATAAACAAAATAATTTTGAAGATCAATGAAATATAAACATTATTACTTTATTTCAGTGAAAAATTAATTTTCGGAACAATATTTGAGAGCAATTTCAATGCACTATCCCATTGGTTATTTTTATATGTTCCTTGGCCGAAGCACTAAAATGGATAAATATGGGTTACGTTGTTGCCATCGGCCTGTGCAATCTGCTGTAGCGCGACATGGTGGCGTTGTTACAACCATTGAAATAAACGTGCTGTTGGCCGGATTGGCCAGTCAGCATTCGGACCGAGCCTCGTGCATGCGCTATCTATGCAGAACATGGGTGCTATGCAGGATGCGCCGAGTTTGGCGAAACTCGGGATCTTCACGAGGTCTGGCGACACCCCAAGATGAAAGAACAAATGGTAACAAGACAACGTTTGTCCGTCGGCACACCTCCAGTTTCATTGGTTTATCTAGATTCACTCTGGGTGGCTATCAACCCTTGGGTGTTGCCATATGGGCGGTCGACAAACTGGGGCTCACGCGATCATACGGTCGGTGAATGGTCGTGCCTTCTTTCACTTGCTTGTCGTTCCACCGAGTGCATTACAGGCGCAAGCATGTTATAAAATAAATTCACTTAGTTAATAATATTAGTCGCTATAATGTGGGTTATAAGCATTTTAACGTTTACACGATGTACGCTGAATGTGTATTAGACTAATTTGTAGTTTAATACGTTTCGCGTTATACCACGAAGGGATGCTAGCCCTCCTCTTTTTTCCTCTGCATTGGCTTGGCGTGGCTCGCTACGTGCTTGCGCTAACATTTCCGAGCAGAGATTGGTGTGCGCTTGGTTTTCCCACTGGGGTTTCAACAGATCGCTGGTTGCTCTTTCTCTTTCCTCCGAATTGGATTGGTGCGGCTCGCTACGTACTTGCGCTCCCATTTCCGAGCCCAGATTGATGTGCGCCTGGTTTTCACACTGGGCTTTTAACATATCGCTCGTTTCTCACGCTAAAGAAAGGTTGCGCGACGAAGTGAGCGTCGGCTAGCGCCTAAGTGGTTTGCCGCCCGCTTACCGTGTAAGCACTCAGGAATGCCAGAAAGCACTCATACAAGGGCCAGAAAACTACGCTTCATTTTCTTTTACATTGCGATGCACCTTCATATTGGCAAGCGTGGAGCGATGGCTTCTAACAACCGCAGGAAAGACTCTTTATACTGGGTAGCCCGAGCGATCCGTTGTTACTAACAAACGCAATTGAGGGTCTTTGCAGCGCACGTGGCCGTTGGGTGCCACCACATCCATCCCAGGTGAGACTCCCGCATCGGTGAAGTTACCCTGTACCCATCGCTGACGAGGTGGCGCTTCACTTTTGGACAATAACTTTCAATTTTTTTTGCACGTGAACGCCCGTGATGGGGCCCACAAAGTCCACGCTGTGGTTGACTATCTCCCAATGCAGATTGAGGCATAGCCCCGTTAGCATCCACTAAATTTGGGATATATTTGTATGCGGCCAATTCGTCACTATGAATAATGGTCCCCGGTTGAACATTGGCTGCAATAATGGCACCTAGCGTCGCCGCCTTTCGTAGGTCGACCTTGAAAGTAGCTGCACTCCTCTGGTCGCGCAGAACATACCGAAGACCCATGGTCCACCATCTTTAACACCGACGTAATTTTGGCGGCTCGGCGGAAAGTTGTCGCCCGACATTAGGCGGCCTCGATTGCACTTTGCTCGCCGCGAAGACGGCACTCGTCAAATTGTGCTATCTACCCGGGGCCACCGAGTGGAGGTTGCGCCAGCACCTCGTCCCTCGCGAACTTGCGGGGGTAGTTACTCCAGTTGGCGATGGCATGTTCCGACAGAGGTAACAATTCGCGGGTCAACTACTTCAACAGCCATATGTCTACGCTTTTGCTCACCCCGCAGGGGCACCTGCGTAAGCAGGCGTTTGGTGGGTTGCGACACCACGGACCCGAGCACATGGGGGTCGGACCCTCCCACGCTTAACCGTGCGTGGCTTAGCCGTGTCCGGGGAAAAGGGGATCCTGGGTGTTGAGCCAATGCTGAGTGATTGGACCTTTATGGCCCCTCGGCGGAGGCAACCCTTTGGCCTCGGCTTCACGTAGACGGCACCCCCGGGCTGACCCACCCGGGGGAAATCGGTAGTTGCCTTTTCCTGTCTCTCTCCCTCCAACCTTCGTCTTTCTCTCTCACTTTCCATCTCTCCTGTCTTCTCTTCGCTTCGTTTTACTTCCAATTTTGCAGGCAGCAAGGGTTAACCTGGTGTAATCTATCCAACCTTGGTTCTATTATATTAGGTTATAGTGGCTATGTACAGCTGGCGTCTGCGTCTCCGTCGGGTCTCGTAGCGTCCCCTTGTTGGGCTCGGTGGTGGGTGGCTGGCATAGCTGCCGAAATCATCGTTACCTTTATGGCTTTTTCGTCATTCCCCCGGCTCCCTGATCGCCCTCATAAACGAGGGCGCACCGAAGAAGTTCTTAAGTTTTTTGGCCGCCAAGTTGATAATTTCCCAAGATTTCATGTTATACATTCCGAGAAAGCAGAAAAGTCAGGAAGAATCGTCTCACCTTTTCTGGTTGCGAAATCACTGATGGAGGCTTTTGGCCCAGGCTACAAAGTTTCCAAATTGGCAAGCGGTGATCTGCTTCTTGAACTCCGTGATAAAGTGCAATACGAAAAGCTACCCAATCTTGTGTCTTTCGGGGCCATTCCAGTGAGTGTCACCCCACACCGTTCTATGAACACCATTCGTGGTGTCATCTCCGATGATGATCTAATGGAGCTAACTGAGACTGAACTTTTGGAGGGATGGAGTGACCAGAATGTCATCAATGTGAAAAGAATTAATATGAGGCGTGATGGTAAAGAGATTCAAACCAAGCATCTAATCCTAACATTCGGCTCAAGTCTACTTCCCGAGATTATCGAGACAGGCTATGTAAAGATCCGAGTCAGGCCCTATATCCCGAATCCCCTCCGCTGCTTCAAATGCCAGAGGTTTGGCCACAGTTCTCAGAACTGCCGAGGCCGAATAACCTGTGCCAAATGTGCCGATGAACATCCATCTGAATCTTGTGAGAACGCGCCACACTGTGTAAATTGTGATGGGGAGCAAGCCGCGTATTCGCGTTCCTGTCCATCTTGGAAGAAGGAGAAAGAAATGGTAACGATCAAAGTCAAAGAGAACATATCATTCAGAGAAGCGCGAAGGCGGGTGTCCTACCTGCCGAAGAATAGCTTTGCCGAAGTGGCGCGTCAGGGGGCAGCGCCACAACGGCCTCCGGCGGCTGTCAGGCCCACACACAGTGAGCCGGCGGTGACGCCATCCGCCCCCTCGGCGTTTGCAGCTAGTGCTGCTCCGCCATCTCAGAACAAGGGGCCATCGACCTCCGGGCTGGTGGCCTCAAGGGTCTCGTCCCACGAGACGAGGCCGTCACGACACACCAACCGCTCGCGAGAGCGCGTGTCCAGCGCCTCGCAAGAGGCAAATGGACACAACAACCGGTCAGACGGCGCCGCCAGCGCCTAAGGAGCGGCGGGAATCTCTCGACCGCTCCAGAAAAGAGAAACCTCGCGTCACGGCGCCTGGAAATGGCACCGTGAGCTAGTCTTCATCTTCTGAACACACAGCACAAACTCCTTTCAATATGAACACGCAAATATTACAATGGAACGTTAGGGGTCTCCTTCATAACCTTGACGATGTCAAAGAGCTCCTTCTTAAATATAGTCCGAGGGTGCTGTGTGTCCAGGAGACGCATCTCAAAGCAGAGAACACAAACTTTTTAAGGCACTATGCCATTTTTCGCAAGGACCGCGACGACGCTACCGCCTCGTCGGGCGGTGTCGCTATAATAGTAGATAAAGGTGTTGCCTGTCGGCAATTGAACCTCCGAACTTCCCTTGAGGCAGTTGCTGTCCGAGCAATACTGTTCGGTAAGCTAGTCACAATTAGTTCGATTTACGTCCCTCCTTGTTATCAACTTTCCAAGACACAGTTTCAAAGCTTCATTGATGAACTTCCTCCGCCATACATAGTTGTCGGTGATGTGAACGTTCATAGCCCCTTATGGGGCGACTCTCGTTTAGATGCGCGAGGACGCCTTATAGAAAATTTTCTGTTTTCTTCAGGTGCATCTATACTTAACAAGAAAGAGCCAACTTATTACAGCGTTACACATAACACATACTCAGCCATTGATTTAAGTATAGTATCGAGTACTCTAATTCCGTATCTGGAGTGGTCTGTTCTCAGGAACCCCTTTGGGAGCGACCATTTCCCAGTTATGCTAAACTTAAAAAAACAAGATACATGCTTGCCACATTTTCCTCCATGGAACATGGACTCGGCCGACTGGGAAATGTTCCGAGAGCTTACGTATTTAGGCAGAGATGAAATTGCTGTTTTTAATGTAGAAGACGCTGTTGCATACCTAACCGGTTTCATTATTAGCGCTGCAGCTAAATGTATTAAGCAAACTAGCGGATTAGCTAATAAGCGTCGCATCCCATGGTGGAACGACGAATGTCGGAAAGCGCGCAAAAATCAAAACAAAGCTTGGAGATTGCTTCGCAATTCCCCAACTGCTGAAAACCTCATTAATTTCAAACAGATAAAATCACAAGGTAGGAGAACACGTCGACGTGCAAAGAGGGAAAGTTGGGATAGGTACATCACCAGTATAAATTCGTACACCGATGAAAGAAAAGTCTGGAATGGGGTAAATAAACTAACAGGTCGGGAGTCGCATCCCCTACCCTTAGTAAGTACACAAGGTGATAGCCTCGAAGATCAGGCGGACTGTCTAGGCGAACATTTTGAATATGTGTCAAGTGCATCGCACTATACCGAAACATTCCTGAGAATCAAAGAACGCGAAGAGTGGCGACCCCTAAATCGCAAAGGCTCATCGAGTGAGGCCTACAATTCCCCATTTACTTTAGCTGAGCTTCAAGCATCTCTCGCTTGTTGCAACAACTCAGCGCCAGGTGGGGATCGTATCATGTACGAAATGATTAGGTACTTACACCCCGAAACACTGAAAACACTCTTGTCTCTTTTTAATGCCATGTGGGCGGCTGGCTGTATTCCGTCTTCATGGAAGGAAGCCATAATCATCCCCATACTTAAACAAGGCAAAGACCCGTCCTTGGCCAGCAGCTACAGGCCAATAGCTCTAACAAGCTGCCTGTGCAAGCTGTATGAAAAAATGATAAACCGGCGCCTAATATGCTTCCTAGAAAATAACAAAATTTTGGAAACATTCCAGTGTGGTTTTCGAGAAGGTATGTCTACTACAGACCACCTTGTCCGCATTGAGGCATATATTAGAGATGCTTTCATACATAAGCAGTTCTGTCTGTCTGTATTTCTAGACCTAGAGAAAGCTTACGACACCACATGGCGCTTTGGAATTCTCCGAGATCTTTCGGCAATGGGTGTTCGTGGCAATATGCTTAACACAATCGAAAGTTACCTCACTAATCGCACATTTCGCGTAAGGGTGGGCAGAGCTTTGTCTAGGCCATTCACACAAGAAACGGGTGTGCCGCAGGGCGGTGTGCTTAGCTGCACACTATTTATTGTAAAAATGAATTCGCTGCGTACAGTCATCCCACGCACAATGTTTTATTCCATTTATGTAGACGATGTGCAGATAGCCTTTAAGTCATGTAATATTGCCATCTGCGAACGACAGGTACAGCTGGGAATTAACAGATTGTCCAAATGGGCGGAGGAGAATGGTTTTAATGTTAACGCTCAGAAAAGCACTTGCATACTCTTTACAAACAAGAGAGGCGTAACGCCTGTCCCAAGTATACAAATCAAAGGAGATGCGCTCTCTTTGAGCAGCGAGCATAAGTTTTTAGGAATCATTTTAGATTCCAAGCTTACATTTATTCCTCATATTAAGTATCTGAGGACAAAATGCCTGAAGACAATGAACGTTCTAAAACTTCTGTCCCGCACAACATGGGGCAGTGATCGAAAATGTTTGCTTAACTTGTATAGGAGTCTTGTCCTCTCCCGGCTTGACTACGGGTCTATAATTTATAATTCTGCAACGCCAAGTGCAATAAAAATACTAGATCCCGTTCACCATCTGGGTATCCGCCTCGCGACCGGTGCTTTCCGAACAAGTCCGATCCAAAGCCTCTATGTAGAGTCTAACCAGTGGTCACTCCATCTGCAGCGTTCATATCGCAGTTTCACATATTTTCTGAAAGTACAAGCAAACAATGAACATCCTTCTTATTCAACCATAAATGACGTTACCGCTGCCACACTCTTCCATAATCGACCTGCAGCGAGAAAGCCATTCTCCTTGCGTGTGAGGAACCTCAGTGAGGAAATGGGTGTTCCGCTGCTTGATCATCGTCCTATGGCTCCAGTGAAACTGTTACCGCCGTGGCAGTGGCAACTCATAGATTGCGATACATCGTTTGTAGAGGTCACTAAACACGCACCAGAGGCACACATTAAAATGCATTTCTTAGAGCTTCAATACAAGTACTCGTGTACAGAGCTTTACACTGACGCCTCCAAGTCACATGCCGGGGTGTCTTATGCAGCCGTTGGCCCATCCTTCTCGGAATCCGGTGTACTCCACCCGGAAACGAGTATTTTTACGGCTGAGGCCCATGCACTGTTGTCGGCTGTGAAGCATATAAGGAAATCAAAACTTCAAAAGGCAATTATATTTACGGACTCCCTCAGCGTCGTAAAAGCATTGATGTCACTCGGTAAACAAAAAAATCCTGTACTTACTGAGCTCTATTCCGTTCTCTGTCAAGCGTATTTATGTAACCAGCATGTCATTATATGCTGGGTGCCTGGCCATAGAAGCATTGAGGGTAATGTGCTAGCTGACCGAATGGCTACGTCAATAACATCACACGCTATTAACCCTACAGCTGCTGTCCCTGTAACAGATCTAAAACCTTTCCTGCGAAAGAAACTGCGAAGCCACTGGCAACGCTTGTGGGATGCTGAAACAAGTAATAAGCTTCACTTGATTAAACCACAGTTAGGTTTATGGCCCCCCGTAACGAAAACACGGCGAACTGACGTCCTATTCAGTCGGCTGAGAATAGGACACACGTACGGAACCCACAGTTTTTTGTTGACAGGTGATGAACCACCAACCTGTGGTAGATGTGGAGAGAGGCTGACCGTCCTCCATGTCCTCCTGGAGTGCCGGGAAGCCGAAACAGAGAGAAGGAAACATTTTCCTCTTGCATACCGATACCATATACCTATCCATCCCAATATGTTTCTTGGCAAAGAACCGATTTTTAATACCAAAGCAGTCCTAGGTTTCTTGAATGACGTGGTACTACATGTAATTAGCCCTAGGTATTCGTAGCACATCCTCCCGCCAGAGGATGCTGTTGCGATAGTGTTTAGTATAGCACATGCCTCCAGGCCTTTATGTTCAAGGGTTCTGTTGAGGCAATAGTGCTTGATGCCAATTTTCGCATCGGACATATTTTGGAAATAGTAATATTTATTTGCAATGCATATTCAATGTTCATAGCACACGCCATTAGTCATTCCCATAATCTTATTACCTGTAGATTTCATGCATTTTACAGCGACAATTTTAGGCCCTTTTACAGCCACGTCATATCCACCACTCGTAATCAATCGCATCAATTTAAACTCATTAACACTGGTCCGGCGCTCTTTGGCCATTATTGGCCCTTGCGCCGTTAAACCCCATATATCATCATCATCACGCTTTTGCTCACGCCGTACGTGAGCCAAATCATTTGCCGCCTGGAGAGGTGGTCGTTCGGACGGCCGAGGCGGTCCGTGTTGGCGAAGTAACTTCCTTCGCCTCTCTGTCCGTGCAGTGCAGCGGTACCGTGTAACTGCGAAAACTGATTTCGGCCGCTGTTTCACCGGAAGGCAGCCCCGCGTCCATTCTGAGCCTTCTAATATAATGTGACCACTTCGCCTGCGTAGGTTGGTTGGTCCGGGTTGAACCCATGGTGGTCGCAGGTGCCCCAGTACTCCGATGATGACGCCGGTTCGGGCCTGGGGCTGGGGCGCGGTGGACGAGCAGCGCTTGAAACAAGAGAGAGCCGAAGCGATCACACGATATTTTCCTCCGCAGCCTAGTCACACAACTCTGTGCTCGGAAAACATTATTTGCCCGCCAAGCTGTATCGGCAGACAACAGCCTTCTTCTAATTCGTCACAGAGCCAGCGCACTGACGTTTTGGAAAGGCAAAAATGACGCGAAACTCTACGTCGGTCATCTAGGTGAACGGGTCCAGACGGTCATATTGACGCTTACTGCCACTGGATGCAATGACACAGGCTGCTGCTGCCACCGCCATGTTCACGAGTTCAACTCGAGGGGGGTTTCGCGATGTACGAGTTTGGCACGAGTTCGCCTGTCAATCAAAACCATAGGTAACGCCCCACGCGAGGCATCTAACTCTTGCGTGTGCCCACCACGGTTGGGCCGCGCCCAACTTACTTTTCGGCAACAGCGACGTGGTGCGGAACTGAGAGGCATTAACACTCTTGACCGGCGAAATAAAACACGCACAACGCACTGTCATCGGTGATGTACTGAGCACCACTATAAAAAAAAAAAGCCTCGACTTTCGCTGACTTATGCATATATCTTCTTCGGCTGTGATGGCCCCACAACACGGTTCATTGCCTGCATTGTGCCGACCTAGCACACATCAAATAATTATTGGCTGCTGCTTGCAAGGCATTGATACGCCGCGGTGGACGACGATGCTGCGCAGTGCGTAGTGTTTTCCAACGACAACGTATCGCAGCTGACATTTAAGATGGCTGCTTTGTCGACAGTGATGTATCGGAGTCACAGTGTCGCAAACGCGGTCAGCGCTCAGCGCAAACACACCCAGTGTTATGTCATTTCTTCATCACAAGCACGGCACACTAAACAATTGCAACACCTTCCTGCGTTCGAACTCTAATATCCCTAACTCCACACAAGAGCCCTCACCCACCAAAATGCGATTGCTGTGCTGTCGTTATGATATCCATCTGCGATCGCTGTTAGCTCAGCAGCAGAGGCAATCGGCAAGCACATTGGAGTGAACAACACACAAATCCTGCGTACATGCGCACGGAGGCACCTTCACTTGGCAAGCGATGACAAGCGATGAATTTTGTCGCTGGATAGCACGCTCTTCGCAAAGCATCGCGGAGACATAGCGCACGCAGATAAACTGGTAAATTTTCACTGTGCTGCGTCACTACGGACCCTAGAATACCGCACAGAAATTTTGCAACGACAGCCGTTGCCCCCGTCTCTATGGCTTGAGTGTCGTTTCGGTTGGTAAAGCGGCGGCCTTAACAGCCGCCTCAGTGAAAGCACCTGCGGTGAACAGCTATGCCACAGCGCTGCGTTGCCATTCCCCTAATAGACAGGGAATGGACAGATCATTGTCATGACTGACTTCATGTGTCATCATCACATCGATTTTATCGAGAATAGCACTGCAGCGCCCTTGGCGACTGCTCACCGTATGAACTCCCTCGTGTGCGCGACCATCTAGAATGCATCCGCTTGTAAGTTTTCGCCTCAATGTCGCCACTCGCGGAAAAAAAGTGCACAATTTAATACTTCACTCGATGTCCGTTTGTCATCACAAATTTATAGCATTCAAAACGAAAAACCGATACTTTAAGAAATAAAATGTGTCCTATTTTATTTGTTGTATTTCAATGTATTCGATTGAGGGAAGGTGTAGGTGCAAGAATGCACCGCGTGTGCCCAGCTCGCATTCGACGGATGATAGAGAGATAACGCTCGAAAGAGGAGGCACGACTTTGACGCGCCCGAGAAAGGCGTGGCAAGCGGCTCACGGCAAGTGTGCAGATAGACAGCTGGACAGTCACGGTATTGCTAAATTGCGATAATACGTTGATAACAATACGCAGCGCTGGCGCGTTTTGTTGCGCAGTCATCTGTGCTTGAAGCGCGGAAGCACTGTGCTGCGCAGCTTGCGCTCATGTTGTCATACACGGCTTTATCTCGACATTTCTTTTCGCCTGCTGTTATTGCACGTTCCTTGCTATCAACGTTCACTGACTGCCATCGAGCAAACTCGGGTAAAACTCGTGCGAACGAGAAACTCGGCGCATCCTGCATAGCACCGCATGTCAACTAAAATAAAATAAATTCAGCGAGTTTGGTGCGGCAGAAAGCACCCGTATTACTGGATTTAACAAGAATGTGGCCTGAGGGGAGACTGGAAGCTTTCGACGCAAGCACAAGTGAGTGGCCAGAATATCGCGAGCTTGTTTAGCTTTACTTCGCTGCGAACGATGTAGCCGAGGATAAAAAGAAGGCGGTATTACTGACAAGCTGCGGCGCGGCAGCGTTCTAGCTGGTACAGAATCTGCGGTCGCCTACAAACCCGAGTGATGCGACAGTCGCAGCTACCTTCGCGGCTCTCGGTACACAATTCAAGCCTAAAGTTAGCCAGGTAGTCGCAAGCTTCAAGTTTTTTTCACGGAAAAGGCAGGAAGGCGAGGCCATCATTAATTACGTAGCTGCACTTAACAAGCTAGTAGATAAATGTAACTTTGGCGCAATACGTGAGCAGATGACGCGTGAATAGATTATCTGTGGAATTAGCGAATCCGGAATGCAGACCCGCCTTTTGTAAAGCGCAGAATTGGACCTGGAAACGGCGAAAAAACTTGTGATGGCGATAGAAGCCGCAAGAAAAGACTCACACATGCTATGCGCCCCGTCCATTTCTACGGATTTGGTACAGCCGGAAAACTCCGTGGAACGGCCAATAAGGCAGGTGGCTGAGCAAAGATGCACCCAGTGCAGTGGGAAGCACCGTACGTCGCACTGCCGGCACCGAGAAACCACTTGCTTCTAGTGCGGTCAGCAGGGCCACCTTACAAGGGTGTGCAAGGTACCTGACCTAACGGAAGGAATAGGACAGGCTAAAAGGAGCCTAAACAGGGTGAGCAATACACCTTGTGGTCTCTTCGTGCTGCCGGACCGGAAGCCATGCAAATCGAAGCTTTTGTCAATAGCGTGGCGCTAGTGATGGAACTTGACACCGGGGCCAGTGTTTCGATAATAAGCGACGCGAAATTTAACGTCCTTTTTCCAGGGGAGCCGTAGTAACATGCTAACGTACGGCTGAAAAGCTATTCTGGGGAGCTTTCGGCCATGTTGGGAAATATGACGGCAACAGTGAAGGCAGGCATGCAGGAGGCAACGTTGCCGTTGTTAATTGTGAGTGGAACCTGCCCGACACTTTTCGGAAGGGACAGGATGAAAGCGTTCGGTATTACCAGCTCGAAACCATTAGAGATGAAAACAATCCGCATGGCTGCTGGCTTCGTCGAACAATTCAGCGGCGTTTTTTCAGACAGCCTTGGTACGATGAAGGGGGTCCTGGCCAGTATTGCGGTGCAAGAGGGAGTAAGGTCAAAATTTTAAAAGGCTTGACCAGTGCCGTTTGCACTTGGTGACAGGAATGTTGAAGAGTTGCAGCGGCTATAGCGCGAAGATATTATATGGCCTGTAAGTACGTACGTCGAAGTGGGCCGCGCCAGTGGTTCCAGTGGTGAAGCAAAATGGCAGACTACGCGTGTGCGGTGATGTTAAAGTCACTATAATCCAAGTCACTGAAAGTTACTCCATTCCAAGAATCGAAGAGCTATTCGTCAAACTGTGTGGCGGAAGGAAGTTTACAAAACTTGACTTGAAGGACGTCTACCAGCAGACAAAGGTGGAGGCCCAGTCGCAGGAGCTCGTTACCATTAACACCGTGAAAGGATTGATTCAGTACACAAGGCTTGCGTTCGGCGTCGTTTTGGCGCCCACTTTGCTCCAGTGGCAAATGGACAACTTTCACCGGAAATTCATTCCTCGGTTGTCATCGTTGCTCAATCGATTTAATGGTCAGTTAGTGCCAGGTACACCGTGGAGTTGGACGCCACTTCAAGAGCAGGCCTTCGGCGAAAGTACGAAGCTCTTGGCATCTGCCGAGACATTGGCGCACTTGAACCCGAATAAAACTGTAGTGCTAGTCACAGATGCGTTGCCATACGGTATCGGCGCGTTTCTAGCACAGCGGGAAGCGCCGGGAGAAGATCGGCCAATTGCCTTCGCGTCCATAAACCTGGCCACAGCTTAGCGAAACTACAGCCAGCTAAATCAAGAAGCCTTGGCAGTTGTGTTTGGAGTAACACGCTTCAAACAGCACCTTTGGGCGAGGCCATTCGGTATAGCAACCGATCACAAACCACTCTTAGGGCTTCTCGCGACCAGTAAGCCGATTCCAGAGTCTTGCTCACCTCGACTACTCCGCTGGGCAATTTTTCTGTCGGGCTATGATTACGTGTTGAAGTACAGACCTGGTGGCCACATTCCCCACGCCGATGCACTGAGCCCGCTTCCACTTCAAACAGTTGAGATGCGCATCCAGAACCCACCGGAGATCTTTATGCTCTAAGAGTGTTACCCCAGAGTGCTGTCAGCGCGAGCTATTGTAGACGCTAGGAGCAAACACCCATGGCTGTCGCGTCTCCTGGAAGCGCTATGGGCTGGTAGGGGAATTTCCCGAGAAGCTCCACGAAAAGAGTATGCCACTCGCCTTCATGAAATTAGTGTTCAGAGCGACTGCATTCTGCTAGGAAGCAAGGTGGTTGTGCCATTGTCAATGCAGGCCGACATGCTGCGACTGCTACATGAAGGGCCTCCAGGAGTTGCAAAAATGAAAGCAGTGGCCCATAGCCATGTCTGGTGGCCAGCCAAGGGAGATGATGCCACGGCAGCGGTACAAGCGTGCCTCACCTGCCAAGAAAATTAGCGATCACCGAGACACGCACTGATCAAGCCATGGCTGTTCCCGGAGAGGCCGTGGTCCGTAATTTATGTAGACTAAGGCGGACCACTGAGGAATGCTTACTTAAACAGAGCAGTCGACGCATACTTAAAGTGAATAGCAGTGTCCCCCATATCAAGCCTGTCGGGTGCAGCCACCATTGGCTGCCTGCGAAAAATGTTCGCTGCGCATGGACTGCCTCATGTGGTCGTATGCGCCAATGGCTCAGTGTTAGTGAGTGAAGAATACACGATCTTCCTGCGTAGAAGCGGCATGCGACAAATTCTTGTACCACCGTACCACCCAGCCTGCAATGGAGAAGCGGAGCGTGCGGTACCGACCATTAGGTAGAAGCTAAAGAAAGCGGAGTGAGGGGATGATTTGCACGTGCACATTGCCAGAATTTTGCTCACATACCGGACAACGCCGCATGAGTAACCGGTTGAAGCCTCGCTCAGCTTCTCATGGGCCGGAAGTTGAAGACGACGCTGGATTTACTACGGCATGATTTACGGACCTTAGTGATGTCCCAACAGATCTCTCAGAGTATCCGAGGATCTCAGACGATCTCTCAGGATCCGCAGGAGTCGTGGCCACTCAACCAGGAAAGAATGTTCTTCCTCGCAATTTACGTCCAGGACCTGCCTGGATGCCGGAAATGGGGGATGTGGACAAAGGTTTTGTGGTGGTGCTAAGTCTACCAGATGGCCGCCAGTGGACAAGGCACCACGATCATGTGCGGGCGGTACCGTGGCAACTTGAGCTGTCAGAATATTCCGGAGGCCCCCAGACAAACCGTCCGGATGTTCCAAGCGCGGAGCCGCCTGTGCCTTTTGTTAATACGTGTGCAGCCGCAGCCGACGCACCAGCAGAGGCCGCCAGTACCATTTCAAAGGGGACGGGGGGGGGGGGGGGCTGTTCCGTCTAGTGAATTGAAGGGTACATGTGTCTCCAGTGATCCGGGTAGTTGTGCCACTGCCTCGGGGGACGCCCCAAAGCTAGTGGTCCCCTCTCAGACTCCACTTCGCCGCAGCTCGCGCATGCGGAAACCAGTTATGCTATATGTGCCCCAGTAATCAAGCTGAACTTTGTTTATGCGCATTGTGGTGCTGTTCTCGGTTTCTTGTTTTTTTAGTATTGCTTCTTCAGCCAAAGAAGGAAGGAATGTTATATTGTTGTCATCGGACAGCAGACAGTCCGATGACAGTGTCCGATCTGCTGTAGCGCCACAAGGTGGCGTTGTTACAACCATTGAAATAAACCTGCAGCCGGCCAGGTTGGCCAGTCAGCATTCGGACCGAGCCTCACTCATGCTTGCGCTATCTCGGCAGAACATGACTGTTAAATATTCCAAAACGTTTCAATATTTGTTGGCAAAGCTGAGTATGCATTCAGAGAAATGTCTATAGTAACCAAGTAGAAGTTTTATTGGATCACCTTCCTGTTTGTCCCTGTCATCCCGCCTTCAAGAAGCATGGTCCAGTTCTTTGCTCAGATGAATCATGAAGATACCAGCCACGCGTACTATTTGCTAGAAACCGTTACGCTCTTCACTGACCTTGTTTCCAATAAGTGAACTGGTAAAAAAAGTTGTCGCAGTTTCACCTGAAAGGCGAAGCATCAATTGCGATAGCAAATTTGTAGAGAGCTATACGGATTAATGGTAGTAGCTTTATGAGCTGTATAAACTTGGACATGCAGCAGCACCGGCAACACGCAGAACTGTTGTCGACGCCGTCGACGTTTTGCCCGCGTTCGCACAAAATGCGTTCGGTGTTGGTGACTGTTGCCGGAGCCTCTGATATAAATAGGCACTTAGTGCCGCACCTAAACGTCGCCTCCCTCCCCCCCCCCCCCCCACGGCTTTTCGCACGTCGGAAGAAGGCGCGTTTGCTCTACATATATGGTGATTGTAAAGGAGGAAAGAGACGCCTACTTCTGCAGCACTTAAGGGAGCACGGCGCAGAACGCGCGTTTGTTCTCCGCCGTGGGTTCACTCCCCGTGAAAGCGCGCGTCCCTCGCGCCCTTTCACTCGCGCATACAGCGTTCGGCGCACGGCGACGTTTTCATCTCCATTGACGTCATACGGAACCTCACGGCGACGCCGACGACGACGGCGACGCCGACGGCAAAAATCTACTTTGGAGTGTCCATATAATTGCTATCGCAATAAAAAGAAAACAGACCGTGTATTCATTATGCTCAGACATTAGAGTGGGACATATGTGTTCCATTTAGCAAGTATATTACGCAAAAATATAGCGAGTGCGTAGGCTACTAATAGTTCCCACACCGTTACCCATTTCAACGTGCAATACCAAAAACGTGGCAGTTTCGTCAGAAAGGTGAAGCATCGATTGCGATAGCAAACTAGTGGAGAGCTATCGAAGTAAGAATAGTAGTTTTATCGGCCGCATAAACTTGTAAACACAGGTATACTAATTAAATGAACAAGCATGCTGTCACGCACGCACAGGAAACATGAACGCACCTTCGTCCCACCGCTCGCATCAACGCGAACTAAACCGCGAAAACACAGCGCAGGGAGGAGGGACTCTGCCTCCGCCGCAAATGGCTTTCAAGGTACAGCCGTCCAGGCTGGAGTGCGCGGCGAAGTACGCGGCCTCCCCCCTTCTTAGCGACCCCTCGGAGCCTTGCTGTCCGGCGGGCGCACGCGGTCACACCGGCGGCGCGGAATAACCCTCCCCCCCCCCCCCCCACCATCCCTTTCCTCCCTCCGGAGCATTGCACGAGTGGAAGACGGCGCTTTTCCTTCACGCTTCTTTCGCATGCGTGTGCCAGACTGGGCCACGATCGCCGGCTCACCCTCGCACGTTTTCACTCGCACATAGAGCATACAGCACCTCACGGCAACGACGACGACGACGGCACAAATACGCCTGGAGTGTTCATATAATTGCGCAATAAAACTCTTACTACTACACTTCTGCACAGAATTTAGCCGTTGGTCTATTCCCACTCAGCATTTATATTATACTGCTGGTTCTATCTCTCAATTAAGCTGGTGACATGAAAATATGACACTTATGAGCCACCATACTCTCATATGTAGCAATGTATTGCTATTGCTAATTCTGGTCCATCTCATTTAAAATTCATTGTCAGCTGCGAAGATAGATTTTGGCGCCGTGGAATATGAACGAATTTGAGCTCTTTCTAGTATTCTTCAGACGTCTAGAGCGTTAGGCACCATTCATGCATGGCGTAAACAGCACATGAAGTTTTTTTTTCAAGATCATTTGTAATATTTGTTTGTTCACATTGATTCGCACGAAACCCTCTTAATGAGCGAAAGAAACAATTAAAAGGCAATGAATACGAGTGCCATGCAATGTAGAGTGCAAAAACGTTTGATCAAAAAAAACCTCATTCAAGTATTTTTTTATTGCGATAGCAATTATATGGACACTCAAAAGCAGATTTCTGCCGTCGGCGTCGCCGTCGCCGTGAGGTTCCGTATGACGTCAATGGAGATGAAATCGTCGCCGATGATAAGTGGTTCTTGAGGGAAAGGGAAAGGTTGGCGCTATCTTCTGCAGCCCTTGAGGGAGCACGGCTCAGCGCCAACGTCGCCGCGCGCCGAACGCTGTATGTGCGAGTGAAAGGGCGTGAGGGGCGCGCGCTTTCACAGGGAGTGAACGCATGGCGGAGAGCAAACGCGCGTTCTGCGCCGTGCTCCCTTAATTAAGGGCTGCAGAAGTAGGCGTCTCTTTCCTCCTTTACAATCACCATATATGTAGAGCAAACGCGCCTTCTTCTGACGCGCGAGAGGCCGTGGTTGAGGGGAGGGGAGGGAAGGGAGGCGACGTTTAGCTGCGGCACCAAGTGCCTATTTATACCAGAGGCTCCGGCAACAGTCACCAACGCCGCACGCATTTTGAGCGAACGCGGGCAAAACGCCGACGGCGTCGACAACAGTTCTGCGTGTTGCCGGTGCTGCTGCATGTCCAAGTTTATACAGCTGATAAAGCTAATATCATTACTCCGTATAGCTCTCTACAGATTTGCTATCGCAATTGATGCTTCGCCTTGCGGGTGAAACTGCGACAACTTTTTTACCTTCGTCCTGCAAGGATTTCCAACACCCTCATTGGCTTTGTGCATTTTTCTTTAAAATACTGAGACATACAGAGTTAGGATGTATGACAGCTATTGTTATATGCTATAGAGTGTTACGAAGCTTCGTAGCTTTTTTAGTGTGGTCGGTTTAAGAAATTTGCTGATAAATTGGAGTTTAGCCGCGCCGCAGCTGGTTGAAATAAAAAAAAATATGGGATTTTACGTGCCAAAACCTCGATCTGATTATGAGGCGCGCGAAGCTGCCGATACTTGTTAGCTTCCACGCTGCGAAGTGGCACTTCTGCACGTTCATGTGGAGTCCAGCATGCTGTAGGCACGACATGTTGCAGACGCTCAAGGTGCGTTGCTAATTCTCGAGCAAAGACAACAATGTCGTCGAGGTAGCAAAACAAATTTGTGACTTCGACCAGCGCAACAGCGAGTCCATCATGCGGTTGATGGTGGCAGGCCCTTTGCAAAGACCAGTGAGCATGCTATGTAATTGACATAACCCATCAGGTGTAACAAGGGCAGACATGGGAATAATAATTCTACGCTTGTACCTGCCAATAATCTGTGCGTAAATCTAATCAAGGCGCTTTC
This sequence comes from Dermacentor silvarum, assembly GCF_013339745.2. NCBI lineage: Eukaryota > Metazoa > Arthropoda > Arachnida > Ixodida > Ixodidae > Dermacentor > Dermacentor silvarum. Next base: position 97,827,173 of record NC_051160.1, read on the forward strand.
TAACCAATCAAGTGATTTGTCAAACAGCGACAAGGGGTATACGTCTTTTCGAATGATCTTATGGGGGCGCTATGCATCCACGCAAAACCAAATGAAACCTTTTTCTTTTACAGGGACCACGGTAGGCGCTTTCAGACTGTGTGACGGTCGGATGACGTCTCGGTGAAACATGTCAGCTCAGTAATATTTACGGTTCTGTGGCCGAAACAGGATATCATCATTGGCACAGCGGCGATTTAGATCCAATGTCGGTGTAGTGATGAACAATTGGGGTGCGGCCAAGGGCAGGTTGAGCAAAGTTGAAAGAATCGCGGAACTGGCACAGTAGCAGAAGTTCTGAGCGTCGAAGAGTGTTCGTCGGCGAGTGACTGAACTGAATAGATTGGTAGCTCTGAAGTCTGGAAGGTTCAGGACAGTCAGCGCACTGAGTTCAGCTGGAGACGACTCCTGCGGCACGGTGAAAATATGCTACGAATCAATGGGTTGCACGCATCCAACACATGCACGTCCTAGCACCTTGGCGGGAAAAGAGGAATTGGTGATAAGGAATGTGGTGGAATCGGTCGAAACGGCGCGGGTCGCATAGGGCAGAAGAGCTTTCTCAGTCACAAAAAGATTCGATGGCTCAAACAATACGATTTTGTGAAGAAGATCACTGCAAGGTCCGAAGAACTAACGGAATTGGCTGCTCCAGTCTAGGCTACAACATAGAGAGGGTGTCCTACGCAACTTGTGCCAAAATCTTAAAATGCGCTAGTGCCACGTAGCTGGATAGAGCCAACCTAACGTTGTTTGCTTTCGCTTGAAGCAATTCACACTATTTGTTGTATTTAACTTAATTACAATTACATACTTAGGGAGTCTTTATTAACTTCAATAAACACTATAATCGGCGCAAAAATGTCAGTGAGAAAATTGTAGACCATACTAAAAAATTCCTGATCTAGCTTTCTGTGGTTCCATACCTACTAAATAAAGCGTTTTCCAAGCCTAAAATAACGGCCGCGAATGACTACAAATAGCGCCGCGCGACCACTCGCGCGGCACTTTGCGGGTATTGTGGGCTTCTACTTACCTTGGCGCGGGTACCAACAAGGTAGAACGACTCCGGATCTCACCTCTGTCAAGAACTAGGAAAACGTCAAGTGGGCCAATACAGCCATGGACTTCGGTAGCGATCATTGCATCATCGAATCATCGAAGCAGTCATCAAGGTTGCCCGTAACAAGACGAGGACCATTAAGTTCATTGATTGGGACTTGTTCCGAGACAACCTCCGAGTGCGTCCTCACCCCGGATATGGACCTAGACTCTTGGTGCGACGGAATAAAAGAGCATGTGGCTATGCCGCCTAGGAGGTGACAACCGATCTGGAGGTGGACAGGATGGACAGTAGGCTCGCGCATCTGTTGGAAGCCAAGCAGGCACTACTCGCACGATGGAAGACTCAGCATCATAACAGAAGACTACGCAAGAAAATTTCCGAAATCAACAAGGCGATAGAGGCTCATTGCAAGGTGCTATGCAAGCAGCAATGGGATGAGCTGTGCGACTCGGTGGAGGGCCAGCTCAAGACCGGTAAAAGCTGGAGACTCCTCAGGTACCTACTACACGATGGTAACACCCAGTCTAATCAGAAGAGAGCTTTGGCGAATGCTGTCCATTTGGCCACCGACTCGACTCCAGATGAGGCGGTCATGGAGCAGCTCATAGACAAGTACCTGGCGGCCACGGACGATCCGGTGCCCCCCCCCCCCCCCCAGTTTCACGAGCACGAAGGGCGCGACGCGCCATCGATGGACAAAGATTTTACAGTGGCTGAGGTCAAGCGGGTTCTCGCATCCGTCAATGGCAGATCTGCCCCTGGGCCCGACGGGGTCACCAACAAAATGTTCAAGCATCTCGACGAGGACTAAATCAAGTTTCTTACAGACGAGATGAATGAAATGTGGCGCAGCGGCCTCATTCCCAAGATCTGGAAAGCAGCCTACACAGTATTCATACCAAAGCCAGGTAAGGCGCCGAGCATCGACAATGTAAGGCCCCTCTACCTGACGTGATGTGTCAGGAATTTGCCGAGCACACCAAGCTTAAGCACCTCACTGACCACCTCGAGTCTAACGAATGCTATACTCACAACATGATTGGCTTTTGGTCGGGGCTCTCGTCTCAGGACGGCTTGAGGCCATGATGTCAAGCAGGTTCTCGCATCCCTCAACGGCAGATCTGCCCCTAGGCTCGACGGGGTCACCAACAAAATGTTCAAGCATTTAGACGACGACTCAATCAAGTTTCTTACAGACAAGATGAATGAAATCTGGCGCAGCGGCCTCATTCCCAAGATCTGGAAAGCAGCCTACACAGTATTCATACCGAAGCCAGGTAAGGCGCCGAGCATCGACAATCTAAGGCCCATCTACCTGTCGTGGTAGGTCAGGAATTTGCCAAGCACACCAAGCTTAAGCACCTCAGTGACCACCTCGAGTCTAACGAATGCTATACTCCCAACATGATTGGCTTTCAGTTGGGGCGCTCGACTCAGGATGCCATGAGGCTTACCAAGCACCAGATCAATGACTCCACCTCTGCTGACACAGGCAATTCTGGGCTTGGATTTGGAAAAGGCTTGTGACAACATATTGTACGACTTTATTCTCAAGAACCTGACCGAGTTTAACGTCTGCAAACGGGCGTACAATTTCGTGCGCTCCTTCCTTTCCTCGAGGTCCACTAGACTCTCGATTGAGAGCTTTTGACCCACGAAATTCAGCTTGGGCCAAAGGGAACACCTGAGAGGGCGGTGATCTCCCCAACGCTGTTCAACATCTCCATGATCAACCCTCTCCAGGGACTTGAACAAGATCCCGAACATTAACCACACGATCTACGCGGATGACATCACCATGTGGTGCCACAGCGCATGTGAGGGTCAGGTCGAGGGTGCTTTGCAAGAGGCCATCGATGTGACGAAGCGGTATCTTATCCCCACCGGGCTAAGGTACTCACCCGCTAAATCCGATTTCTCGCTCTACAAGAACAGGCCCAGAGGCGGTTCTCACCGGTCCTGGAAGCAAGTAACGGAGAGCCACATTACGTTATTTACCGGTAACGGCTCCCCAGTTGCGGAATCAAGGACGACAATCTGATCCGGATTATCCACACATCTGTGCTATGCCACCTCGCTTATTTGGCGGCTATGTACAACTGGCTCGCGTCGGAGCGCACCAAGGATCAATGCCCTAATCAGAAGAGCCATCAAGCTTGCCCTCGGCCTACCCGTCTGAACGCACAAAGAAGACCTCCTCAAGTTGGGAATACACAACACGTTGGAGGAAATTGTTGACGGCCAAGAGTTTTCTCAGTTTGTCAGACTTTCCGGTACCCCAGCGGGCCGAGCCATACTTGCCATGTTGGGACGTAACCCCACCGTCGTCGGTTCCGACGTTGTGAAGCTGCCTAACAATGTAAGATCCAATTTTCCATACAACGGATGCCACGCAATATGCATCCGACCTACAACGAAGGACGAAGACGAGCCAGGTGTAAAGTTCTGCTTGTCCAGTGCCCGCTTGGACAAGGATCGAACATGCTTCGTACGCCCGAGAAGAAGCCTTATCAGTGGTCATCGACTGTGATTCCAAGGTCATTAGCTACGCTACCATCCGCACTTCTAGTGCGAGCGTTGCAGAGCAGGTTGCTATAACTCTTGCTTTAACGGACGGTGTACATGACACGATTTACTCCGACTCCAAGGCCGCTATCAGGGTCTTTCAGATGGGGAATGGTGGCTCCCCCGGCCCTACGAATCATCCAAAATCCTAAAGACCTCAAACATCTCTCATTAGCCTGGTTCCCTGCGCACCTTGGAACCAATGAAGGTGCCTCGCTCTACCCCAACGAAGAGACGCACCCGGCTGCACGACGTTTGACTGAACCTGCGCCGGGTAACGCGTCCTCTCCTGGGCGACACGAGCCTCTCTGCTCGTACAACTAGATCTGCAATTATCTCTCAAGAAGACTCCTACCTCTGCCGCACTCCTCGCTGTGCAGGGCCCAGGCCTGTCACTCTCAGACTTCTACAAACACGCACTTACCTGAGCCCTGCGGCACTGCACACAATGAACCCCGAACGGTTGCCAAAGCTGCAGTGTCCCCTGTCTGGTGGTTATGCGGACTTAGAGCATGTCGTTTGGGGCTGTTTGTCGTTTGGAGCATGTCGTTTGGGGCCTCTGGCGGCCACCCTTTCACCCAAGAGGAAATGATGAAGTTTATTAGAGCCCAGGACCCCACCTCTCAAATCCTGGCAGTCCAGAGTGCCCGCAAGAGGGCCGTCAGGTTTCACCTGATGGTCCCAGAGTGGGCCTAGCCAAGTGACATTGAGTTTACTAGCGCCTATTATGGACCGAATAAAGTTGTTTGACTCACTCACCCACTCGTCAAGGTAGAACTAAGGAAGCCGCGATGACCGACGCCGCTGTGAGCACTGAGCACAGTGGGACGCCACGACCGGTCGCTATTTGGTGTTCAGAAGCCGGAGGTCGCCAACGACGCTGGAAACTTTGGGTCAACCCGGGTTGGATGCACTTGCGATGTCCGCCAACCATGTTTCGCGGGAAGGAGCTTGATATGGCATTTGCTATGTGAGCCTGCAGTGATCTTGAGCCAAAATTTGAGCAGACCGCTACTCTAGATATCAATGTTCTTAGTCCCTACACGTCTTCCACGCAGGCCATCCTCCTCTGATCCACTCTAGCATGCTAGTCTCTCCTGCTTCTACGTCGCCGAGCGCAGCCCTATTTTTTCGTCCCGTTTTATGTCGCTCTTACCACTTTTTGGTTTTCCTTCGTTCAATTCTTTCAAAACGGGCCCTCTGCTTCAGCGCACCGTTCCATTTGTAAGCACACAATACAAGTGATAAACCGACTCAAAGGGTATAAAAATAAGCTGTTTTGCTTGACAGGCGATGCATTGAAGGCGATATCAACGTTTTCGGTTCCGCTGTAATGTCTCGAGCTGTGTGCACAATACTCGGGTGTGACGGTGTGCACTTATATGACGTACCACGGGAGTGAACTCGTTCTCCGGATCAGAAACACCTCGATGGTGCTGGATATGAGACCGAAAGAAAACCTTCGGCTTTTGTACTTGGACGTTTACGGCCCGTTCCGGTCAGACCACTGAAGGCACCCTGATAAGGTATGCACACAACTGTTCCGCAGGAATGATGCCCTGGCTACGCTGCCGAGACAACTCAGCGAAGCATTGTGGTGCGTCTGTCTATACTCGTCCTTTTTGTAGCCGAACGCACGGCTTGTCTCTCACGTCTCTGGCGACCTTCTAAACCTCCACCAGCTCACCGTACATGCACTGGATACCGTGACAGCACGACGGCGGCGACTGCTTTAAAGGAGTGTAGATCCCAATCTTAAAAGCCGTATTCATTATAACATAAGCTTTGCATACTTACGAGGTTTTTTGTCAAGGACTAGGATTGTGAGCAGCTGGCTAAAATATATCTTATATATAAATTTTTAAATCTAGAAATGAAACGTGAAAGTGCTACTCGTGATAGCCATCATGAAACATCTTTTTTGAGAACAAAACAGTTGTTATGCGAAAGACGTTGCAGGAAGCGACTTTTTTACAATGGCTGAAGTTACGTTTCTCAAAATACTGCTGAAAGACGCACGTGCGCGTCTCCAACCAAGCTCTGGCGTCAGTGAACGCCAGCGAACGAAGTTCGTTGTCAGCGTTTTTGTAGTTCACGTAAACTTCGCCACTTCGGACACTGCTGATTTATGTCACTCTGAGGTTATCTATTCATTTCAACGAAAATCTTGAAACCTGGAACTGTTTGATGGAAATCGAGTGAGATTGAATTACTATCGACACGATCGTGCATATGCCGACAGTTATCACTGTCCCCTGGTTGATGTGCATAAACCAAGATGGAAAAAAATATCATCCGGTAATTTGGTGGCTCCACTCCTTTAAGGGTGTAATCGCACTTTGACTGCCCCCCGTATAATTCCTATTACAATAAAAATATTTTATTTGCGTATGGTAAAGCAAAAACAGTGCTGAATGCATTTCACGTTCTTGAAATCAATGGTGCAACGAAGTGCCTGCCACCATGCTCCAGAGGCCTTCTTTTGAGTTTTTGTGCGACATGCAATTGAAAACACGCAACGTTGATGTTTTCAAATAACTGATCTGGGCAACACACTCATTCGAGGCCTATGGAAGTTTAGTGCGTGTATTAAAAAATCGACATAAAGTAAGTTTCATCAATGACATGCCAGCATCGGTGCCTGTGAGGGAGCCACGAAAGATGTAGCAATGTGAGACACGCTGCAGCAGAATCGAGAATCAAAGTAGTTATCTACTAAATAAGGAAGGGAATAGCGGCAACACCTTTGTAGATGTCGCCATCGTTAAACAACGGGTTAACGTGTTTCAATCAATGCTCTCTATAACCTACGAACATGCTGCGCCGGCTAGCGGTGTTACACTTCAGCACGTGAAAGTGACGAAGCTGGTAGGGCATGACGGTAGGCGCGATGCTGGTAGAGACGAGGCTATCAGCAATGTCAAATATGAACAAAAGGAATGCTTTTCTCTGTCGTATTCACGTTCCCAAACGCAAGGATGCATCAAACTATTGTTAGGGCTATTTGAAGGTGTGTTACAACAGAATTGTTTAACCCTAGTATGTGTGCAGGCATTGCGTAATTCCGTCATGCGACACAAATATAAGAATGAGCTATTGCGGAAATTCCTGGAAATATATATGCTTAAGCGTTTAATATGTAGGCGAATGAGTAATCTTCAGAACAGTTGCAGAAAAACGCAAGTAAAGCTTTTGGCAGATATAAACAAAGGCTGTGTCGGTGTTTCATAACCTCAGTGAACTTTATTTCGCTTTCGGAAATATATCTTGACATAAACTGTTATAAAAGGTCGTGATCTTGTATCCATCCAGTAAAGTTTTAAGGAATTGTTCAACGCAGTCTTTGTACGGGTTCTCAACGTACGAGTTCCGTAGACGCATTTCATGGTATTCAACTAAATGAGGAAAGAAACGTTTCCACATTGATGTTAATGTGTGGTTTAGAAATATTATAGTTATTGAATCATAACCATATTCCTAAAGCAATTATATACATTAGAAATTAGGTAGACAGGACCTATGAGTACTTCACTTAATTAACAATTTGACCAAAGTAAATTATTTGACTAAATTAGGGACGAGAACGGCTTAACAGGTAAAAGCGGCAGATCCTTGAGCATCACAGAGCTTCAAATGTGGCTTCAGTCATAGGCGAAGTGCTTTCGCTCAAGCCAATGTAACATAAGTGCCATATATCTGGACGTTTCTTGCGATTTCAACAAATGACGTAAATCGACGAAAAAATACCGTGTTTATTGTGCCTGCCCAAGAATTACCCTACACAAATGTTTATCATTAATAATTAATCTCTATCTTTAGCGACTGGGACCTCTGTGGTTATTCCTGGTAAATTGTATTCTGTGGGTGGATGTGCCAGTTTCTATGCAGTACAGCCGAAATGACTTATTCTTTTTAGCAGTATTGGCATCAAAATAGATATTGCTCCTAAATATGCACAAGTATGACATTATTTTTATGACGCCATGATAGTGCTAGAAAGATTGCTAAGATGTTAATTTAAGGCATTTATTCGAGCGCTGGTATTTATACAAGGGACAATAATTTATTGCGATCGGTAGAGCAATCACAACCGCGTTTAACGCTCAAAAATCAAGGCGGAACCATACTTAGATCCACGTCACAATTTCAGCTTAAGCTTTGCTAGGTAAAGCTGAATATAGCATAATAATTTTTGTACTTAGACAAACAGGCTTATTGTCGTAACCATTGTGAGCTCGTCTAATGCTTTTCTGTTTAGTATATTTCTTTAGCTTGTTACGAACGCAAAAGCCACCGCATCCTTTTAGATGATTATTATCACCCTTGAAACAACTGAAAGTTATTGAAAATTTCTCTATGGCATAGAATTTATGACTTACGCGCCATGCTTCCTTTAGTATTCCTGAAAAGTCGTTTGCTCCTTGTGTTGGTGACATATATATGCATTCGTAAGTAAATTGTAGAACCAGTGTTATCAATTTATTATTGTTTTCTTTTTGTTCGGACTGCTTTCCAACGTGAACAAAAAGTTTTTGCATGTCATAATTCATCGCTTATTTTTTTACTATTAGTGCTGGAAAGGTTTCTACTAGAAAGAAAAGGTATTCTAACGAAATTTCTGTCCGCATACGTACCGTTTTTAGTGGTTTTTATAGAGAACACACCACACTTATTTTCACCGCTTTGGTAGAGTAGAAACTCATCGTAGGCGTCCTCCCCTTTAAAAAATGCATTGAATAGTTTCCGTAAAAAAGTGTTCGTTGCCTATGGCAAATGTTCTGTACCGTCAGTGATCGTATTTTGCATGCATACTAACGAAGTAAAGCAAGGTTTTACTACGAATAATGTTTATAGTGATCCCAGAGCCATCATCTCATTTTCTTTAGCATAAGTGCAGCCATTCTACATCACAAGTTCGCTTTTCATACAGTTCGAAGTTTTGTTCTGAACCTAGAGTGGAAAAAATTTTGTAGCGATGCTTTAGTTAGGTCATGTGAGAGATATCGAAAATTTACACCTTATTTGTCTAATTTTGTACTGTAGCCACGTCGCCTATCACTTCATGCGAACTGTGTACAAGCTTTTATTTATATAATAATATGATTTTTATATTATCTGTGTAAAATATGCTGCACTCCAAAAAGAAAACAGAATAATGACACTAACAAGTTCAGTAAACAAAGTAAAACAAAAATGAAAGGGCCATCACTCAGTAAACTAGGTACACGGTAAGTTCCTTTGTATAAATTGAGCGCGATGCATTTTTTACAGCGAAGCTTTTAAGGGTTCACCTTTCGATGGTCGCGTCCGCCAATAAAAAAAAAAACACTCATTGGCCGTGTGCTGTATGTGCGAGTGAAAGCGGGCGAGGGTGAGGGACGCGCGTTTTCACGGAGTGCCAACGCACGGCGGAGAGCAAACACGACTTCCCAGTGGAAAGGGAGTGGGCATCGAGGAGGTGCATCGAGGCACCCTAGACTGTGCGTGTGCGTGCCCGCTCTCCCACTGCGGCTCATGCGCGCAACCCTGCCAGCCTCTGCCGCCGCCTCTCTCTGGGCTCTCGCCCGCCTTTCCCCAAACAGTAGAGTGTTTTAGCTGAGCGCTTGCTGTCCGCTCCGCTCAGACCGGCATATGCTAGCAAATGCCACACAACCGCTTTTATTTATTTATTTATTTATTTATTTATTTATTTATTATACCCTCAGGGCCAATGGCATTGCAGAGGGGAGTGGGGAATTAGTTGAACATAAGTTATGCATAACAGCAACAGCAAACAACCAAAAATATACTAGTATACTTATATAATTTTAGCGGTTCACAAACCAGAGTACATCAATATTATTTCTAATTATTCAATTTTTATTTATTGATACCTCAAATGCCCCTGGTATGTGGTAATATATGAGGGGTGGGTTACATTTGTACGAGGTCTTCGATGAATGACTTCAAGTGGTAGGGATCGGAGTGGTACGCAGCTTCGGTGGGAAGATGATTCCAGTCGTTCGCTGTTCGAATGAAAAATTAGTTGAGATGCGCAGTAGTGTGCGCAGGCGGAGGGGATACAGCTTTAGATTGACAGTTGCGGAGCGAAAGGCGATGATCAAGTATGATAATAGAGTGAGCAAGAGATGAGTGATAAAACTTGTGGTAGAGGGACAGGCGCGCTATTTTTCAGAGTGACACAAGACTGGGAAGATTACCCGTATGTTTTACATCAGTAACGCTAGAATATTATGAATAATCTGAGAAGACAAATCTAATACGACGATTTTGAATGGACTCAAGAGATTTTTGTAGGTTAATGTGGTGCGGGTTCCAAACTGCGCATGCGTATTACAGTTTGGGACGAACAAACGATTTCTACGTAAGCAATTTTACGGAGGAGGGGTAAACTTAAGGTTACGCCAGGCATACCCAAGGACGCGGTTAGCTTCGTTTGTTATACTTGCTATATGTAGTAACCAGCTGACATCAGTAGTCACTGTGATACCCAGGTACTTATACGATGAAGCTAAAGATAATTCGGAGCAAAAAATGACGTACCTATGTGCTTGGTCGGAAGCTCGGCGGTGGAATGAGATCTGCGAAATCTTCCTGATGTTTAAACACATTAACCAAGTTCTACAGCATTTTTCAACAGTTGGCAAATCGTTTTGAAGGGAAATGTTATCATGGTAGCCTTGGATAGGATGGCAAAGGACACAATCGTCTGCGAAAAGGTGAGTACAGGAGGAGATGTTTGTCGGTAGGTCATTGATGAAGACTAAAAAGTAATGGTCCGAGGACGGTGCCTTGAGGAACTCCGGATATAACAGGAGCTTACGAGGAAGTATGCCCATTAATACAGACAAGCTGTTGCCTGTTCTTTTAGGAAGTAACACAGCCAGTCGAAGACAAAGAGGTTAAGATTTAGGTGTAAGAGCTTAAGGAATAGTCGTTTGTGTGGTACCTTGTCAAAGGCTCACTCGAAGTCGAGGAACACGGCGTCTATTGGAATATTGCGATCAATGCTGGAGCAGATGTCATGAGTAAATAGTGCAAGCTGCGTCTCACAAGATAAACCTTTTTGAAAACCATGTTGCTGTGCGTGAAAGAACTCAACAACCGGCCGTGGTTGATCCGTGGCGATGGTGTTGGGCTGCTGAGCACGAGGTCGCGGGATCGAATCCCGGCCACGGCGGCCGCATTTAGATGGGGGCGAAATGCGAAAACACCCGTGTACTTAGACTTAGGTGCACGTTAAAGTACTCCAGGTGGTCCAAATTTTCGGAGTCCCCCACTACGGCGTACCTCATAATCAGATCATGGTTTTGGCACGTAAAGCCCCATAATTTAACTTTAAATTTAAAGAAGTCAACAGGAGATTGGAAACTTGGTTGCATGCGAATAAATCACGTGCTCTATTAATTTTGAGTTCACGCTCGGTAATGAAATGGGTTGATAGCTGTTATGTGATAATGAAGTAGCTTTCTTTGGGACTGGGATAATCTTGCCCACCTTCCAGTCCTGTGGCACCACTCCTGATGGCATGGACTGATGGAAAATGTGAGACAGGATGACACTTGTGCTATGTTTGGTATTTTTTAACACCTTAGAGTTAATTCCGGCGATGCCTGCCGAAGATAACAATTTAAGATTGTCAATTAGTTTACAGATGCCATGAGGGCTGACTTGTATAGCGGGCATAGTAGGGTAACTAAATTCAGGAAAATCGGGAAGTTCATCATTGGGTTCGAGAGTGAATACAGAAGAAAAAGTTTCATTGAGTACATCAGGAACCTCTGTTTCACGAAGTGGGTTACTGTTATCATCGCATAAAGAAACAGTTTTATGGTGGCCTGGTTTACCGGTTTTCCAGAATTGTTTTGGATTATTACGCCACATTGTAGGTAATGTAGTAGAAAGGAACTGTTGCTTAGATTCCGCTGCAAAGCGCTGAAATGTTTTTTTTTTCAGCGGCGTTGTATCTTGCCCAAGCGCATGCATTGTTTGTATTTTTGGCAGCTCGAGAATCTCTCTTCTTTTTGTTGTTTAGACGTTTTAAGTTCTTCTTGAACCAAGGGGACGATGCGAGCTCTGTAACATAAGTGGTTGGTATGTATCTATTATTTAGGTCACACATTTTGTTTTTAAACAACAGCCAGTTTGTCTCAACTGATCTATCCAGAAAATCAACTAGGAACCAAGCGGAGAACTCCGCTAGGTCTCTATTCATACTGCCATTATCTCCTTTATTGTACAGTGTTAAAAATTTGTTTTTTGGGGTGTATAGTTTGCAATGAATGAAATCATGAACTATTACGTGATCACTCAACCCAGGCAATATTGTTAGTTGCGAGACATTATCAGGATGTGATGTCAACAAAAGATCTAGTATGTGCGCGCTTTTATTAGTAAGTCTCGTTGGTTCCAAGATTAGCTGTGTAAGACCAAACGTGAGACACATGTTCAAAAATTCACATTATTCGTTATTCCTTGATAAAGATGATAACAGATCAAGCAAGTTTATGGAGGGAAAGTTGAAATCGCTTTATAAAATGATGGAAGCTTTACGGTGTGTGTACGTTATATAGCAAAAAAATGAAACAATCAGTGAAGGTTCAGCGTCAGGAGGGCAATAGCAAACACCTAATATAACAAGTGGATATGAAATTTTACAAACCAGGAGTAAGGCTTCGATTGGCGTAGCTATGTCGAATAATGAGTAGCTAAGATTACGGTGGGTAGCCAGCATAACAACACCGCCCCGCCTACCGCCTTGGTCGCGCCGAAAAATATAAAATCGGGGAAAGTGCATAACAGTTCAGAATCACCAACAGATGAACTTAGCCATGTTTCGGTACGAGCAATTATTTTAGATTCAGTGGTTTTGACAAGGCATCGAAGTGAATCACGTTTCGGAAGAATGCTTCTAATGTTTGTGTAAAGAAATGGGAAAGGGTCATACGTCTTTCCGGAGGCATTGCGAGGTAGCTATGTCTTACACGAGATGACCATAATAGACAGTTTTAACAGAGCGCTGCTTACGCTCCGCTCCGCTAAGATTTCACGCTCTGAGATACTAGACAGTTTTAGCACAGCGCCGCTTACGCTCCGCTCCGCTCAGATTTCACGGTCTGAGCTACTGCAGGGAAGTGCGTAGATTTCGCATTTGATAAGCGCGTCTTGCCGAGACGCGAGCGACGCGCTATCAACTCGGCTGCAAAACGACGAAGAGGCCAAGTATCCACGCTGTCACGCTCTGCTCAGTTGGCTTTGTAGCGGAACGAGGGATGCGGTCTTCGTTCCACTGCCGGTATGAGAGAATACGTTGTTTTGCTTTAAAGATGGCGAGCACCACAATAATAGGTCTGTTTTTACTTTGTTGGAATTTTCCGAGCCGGTGGGCGCGCTCCATGTCACTTGACTGGATATCAAGATTAAGGATTGAGCTACAGTCCTGTATAAATAGACCTTGAGACTCATCCCACGTTTCACGTCCTGAATCTGGCAACCCAAAAGAAAAGTCATAGGCTGGCGTGGCACACGCGGCACAGTCACAGCGTAAGCTGGTTGAGCGGCGCAAGAGTACCTCTAATTTCGGCACCACGCACAAGGTCTTCGCGGCAAAGTGTCTTACCCTCAATTTTGAGGAGAACGCCCGGCGACGGCGAGCTGCGGTTGCAATGCTCTCTGAACAGCAGTCTGCTGAGCCCGATGATGCCTGGTTGTAGCCGCGCACGTAGCTCTACGATTCGCTTCTTCAGCAGCGGTTCGTACATTGCGAGGATACGCCATAACGTGTACCGAAGAGGTATCCAGAATACGTGGCTCACATCTAACATCGGGATATCGGTGATTGCGCGCCTCGTCTGAATCGCATCGCGTCTGAATCGCATGTAGCCGCACGCGGCGGTTGCAGGCACGTTAACTACATGGAGCCACCATATTGGCGGAGGCTCGGGTCGTCTGCGCCGGCACGCCTGTCTATGAGCGTATAAAGGGAATTTTTCTTTGCCTAAGAACAAGCGCTTGCGTTTGCTTGGCTCATCATTCTGCTTCTGGTCACTGACGCGTGCGGACGCAGGATGGCTGGCTCCTCACGAGCTGCGACAACGGCCGACGCTGGCCGCCGATCTTTGTTCTCTGGCGTGCCCAAGGATTACAGGATCATTCTGCCACCCATGCCCATCGGAGAAGGACTGAAGACAATGGTTGTTCTACATTGCGACATAGCAGGACGCCCGTACAAAATAGAGGACTTTAGTCAGCCTATGAGGAACGCTGGCATTATTGAGCAGGTTGGTGGAATAGGGGCTTACCAGATGTCTCACGTCTGGTTAATGGATTTCCGCACTGAAGAAGCGAAAAAGAAGTTGCTGGAAACCAAGCCCTTCCTTGTCAAAGGTAGGACCTGCATCGCAATCGACCCACAGAGGCAGGAAGTGCGGCTGAAAGTGCATTGGTGCGCTTTCAACGTGAGCAACGACGCAGTGAGACGGGCTGTCGTAGAGTACGGGGAGGTGAAGGAGGTCACTGGCGACAAGTGGAAGACAGGCGCCTTCGACAACGCCGACACAACAACGCGTGTTGTGCGGCTTATTCTCCGTGATGGGCTAAACCTTGAACGCATACCACACCAAATGCGCATCGGAAACGGAACAGTACTCGTCATAGTGCCAGGCCGGGCGCCCATCTGTCTACGCTGTCGTGATACCGGACACATCCGCCGTGACTGTAAAGTGCCCAGATGTAATAAGTGCCATGCTTATGGGCACGAAGAGGCGGAATGTGCAAGGTCCTATGCTCGAGCCGCTTTTGGAGGAACGGCAGAAAGCAGCGAGTTGGTAATGGACGAAGATGAAGCGGAACAGGCTGCTGCGAACGCGGCCTCAGACGCTCAGACAGGAGCAGACGCAGCTAATGTGAGAGGCGCCCAAGAAGGTAGCCAGGGACAAAATCCAGCGTCTCTGTCTGCTGCAACCGAGGAGGCTCCGGCAATATCAGCGAGTACGGCGACAGACGCGAAGGACGGAAGCGTCACGTCTAGCGAGAAACAGCGTGACCATGTGCTGACGCGAGCTAGTGTTTCCGCTGCTTCAATGGGAACATCGATGGCAGAAGCTGAAGAGGTGGGCGACGTGTCGGCAAGTGTGGAAGACGACCACGCACCGTCAATGGATGTGGACAGCACGTTATCTAAGCGCTGCCATGACGGCGCAACCAGCGTTCTTCAGGAGCAGCGACTCCGTCAGCCGGAAGGGGAGTGGCGCGTCAAAGGGAAAAAGCCGCGTGTCACCAGAGCGCAACGCTCGTCGTCGCTTCTCCGCGATGACACTGAGAAGTTATAAATACTGTTTCATCAGCACCACGTGGGATGTTAGTCTGTATGTTAAGGTGAGCACCACACAGTTTGCCTGGCTGCAATAACAAAACTAAAAATGGGCACCTTTGAAAAGCATACTGTTACGGTGAGATGCGTTTATTCGAAATGATGGATGCGAGAGGCCTAGGGACCGATGATGTCACAGTCGGAACTCACGTCATCTTCCTTCACTTTCAAGCGTCCTCCCGTACTGTAGCAATTCCCCCTTTTGCAGACGATGCCCACCGGGCGAGTCAGTTGGAGTTCCGGTGGGGAAAACGTTTAAGACGGGCGACATGGACGACGTTGGTCTTGCTTGAGCGGCGGCCAGTAGACAAGAGTCGACATATCACGTACGTGACATCGCTGACACGTGCTCTTCTCGCAGCGACAGCTTCACGTCGATCAAGTTCTTCGCGTACGATTTGTCGTATCGTTGACGCGAGATCGCAGGGTGGTATAGGACCG
The DNA here is from genome assembly GCF_013339745.2 of Dermacentor silvarum. Taxonomy (NCBI): domain Eukaryota; kingdom Metazoa; phylum Arthropoda; class Arachnida; order Ixodida; family Ixodidae; genus Dermacentor; species Dermacentor silvarum. The sequence continues at coordinate 97,842,655 of NC_051160.1, forward strand.
ACGTCAACACTCGCAACGGTGGTGACGTTGGCGAGTCTACCAAACTTAGGTGTAATGCGCCTAGCATTCAGGGTCTCAAACGTGCGACAATGTTTGATCACCTCGGCTACAGACTCCAAGGTGTCCTTTCCTATGAGGAAGTTGTAGACGTCCTCGGCAATCCCTTTCAGAAGATGTCCGACCTTGTCTTCTTCTTTCATGTGAGGGTCTACAGACTTGCACAGTTTCAAGATTTCTTCAATGTAAATTGTGCAAGTCTCGCCTGGCACTTGAGCACGCTGCATCAAAGTCTGCTCAGAGCGCTTCTTCTTCAAAGATGGGTCCCCAAAGCAGCTCTTTATTTCATCCACGTAGTCTTCCCATGTGGCTAGAGTTTCTTCGTGGTTTTCAAACCACACGAGCACCGTGCCTTCTAGAAACAATGGCACGTTGGTCAGCCGCGTGTCCGAATTCCAACGGTTGTATCGACTCACCCGACAGTAGTGGTTCAGCCACTCTTCAACGTCTTCTCCGACCTTTCCGGCGAAGGTCCGCGGCGCCATGTGATGTTGCCACGTAGCGCCAGACGAAGGCAGCGCGTTGTCACCGTTAGGGATCGTGTCCATTGGAAGCGGTGGTAGTCCGGCCAGGTGGCGGCTTCGGCGTAGTTTCAGATGTTGCACTTCCGCGGTCGTTCGTCCTGGACTCCTCTTCGTTACCCAGCACCTCGACCAATACTGTTACGGTGAGGTGCGTTTATTCGAAATGATGGATGCGAGAGGCCTAGGGACCGATGATGTCACAGTCCGAACTCACGTCGTCTTCCTTCACTTTGAAGCGTCCTCCCGTACCGTACATTTCGCTCATGTCCATCTGCCACGGCAGCTCTGCGAGCCATGGCCAAATCTTTGACATTGGAAGCATCTTCTGGGATTAGGAATGTATGGCCTGACAGCTATCTTCGTATATCCGGTTTCTATGGTTTGTGGCAGATCGCAAGTGGCAAAGGTCAGGAGGAGGTGTTTTGTGGGAATTTTTTTTATTGTCTCTTCTGATAACGATGCGCTGTACGTTTGTTACGTTTTGTTCTTTCCAGTCTTCCAATAGTTCGGTTTCGGACAAGTCGATGAGATCTGCATCAGACACTACTCCACGTGCTGTGTTCATAGACCGATGCGGTGAAACGGTAACAGGTATGTCGCCAAATGCCACAAGCTTGTTTATTTTACTGTGCTGTTCTTTATCACGGATCTCAAGGAGGAGGTCCCCACTCGCCATTTGGGTAACCTTATAACCAGGGCCAAGGGCTTCAGTCAGGCCTTTTGCGACTAGAAAAGGTGATACGGTTCTAGCTGGCTTTTCTGTTTTTTCGCTGTGAACAACTTGGAAACGGGGAAAGATTTCTCTCGGTTTGAATAGGCTTATTAGTTCTTCGGTGCGTCCCCTCTTGTGAGGGTGACAATCAAGTAAACGGGGAAATGCAGGCGTTCCCATATTATTTTCGTTTATTTCGGCGGCAATGGCGGCCACCCACCACGGAGCCCAACTAGGGGACGCTGCAGCACTTAACGTGTAAGGCTGCAGACGCCAGCCGTGCATTGCTGCTATAACCCAATATAAAATACCCAAGAGAGGGCACATACACAGGGTTAACCCAAGCCACCTGTGAAAATGTAGAAGTAACAGAAGAGAGGAGATGATAGGATTGTAAAAGAAAGGAGACAGGAAAGCAAAAGGTTGGAGAGGGGGATAGGAAAAGGCGACCACCGATTTCCCCCGGGTGGGTCAGTCCGGGGGTGCCGTCTACGTGAAGCTGAGGCCAAAGGGGTGTGTTGCCTCTGCCGAGGGGCCTTAAAGGTCCAAACACTCAGCGTCGGCTCAACCCCCAGGATCCCCTTTTCCCCGGACACGGCTAAGCGGCGCACGGTTAGACGCGAGAGGGTCCAACCCTCGTGTGCTCGGGTACGTGGTGGCGCAACTCACCAAACGCCTGCTGCGCAGACGCCCCTGCGGGGATGTGTAATTGTGCTCTTTAATGTGGCAATAAAGAAAAAAAAGCTTGCGTGGCTCAGTGGTAAAGTATCCGACTCCCACGCATTGGGCCTGGGTTCGAACCCGACGGAGAGCGGGTACTTTTTTTTCGCATTTCTCGCGATAGCGGCTACGGGGCGGCGGCGGCGGCAGCATCATCGCGACCAGAAATGGCTATTCGAATGACCCGACCCCATAACAGCTTACGCTGTAAAATACTAGGTCGCTACGACGCGACCTATTTTCAGCGTCGTCTATTCGTGCTGCCAGATTTGCAATATCAGCGGCGTTACGCATTGTAAGGTCGTGGCTGTTAACTAATTTTGTTTTCATCGCACCAATGCATGAACAGTCCTCCTCAATCTTGTCCAGTCTTTTTGTTATACTTTCAAACACCTTGTCATGCTATGTCGATGTCAGTCAACAGCCCCCGACGTGTGGCGCCGCGGCGGATGACACCGTTCTCGATGCACGCGGCAGGCCGCACCTTTTTTTTTTATCCAACGGCCGTGCTCGAACGAACCACTTAGTAGTAGCCGTTCGTCATGTAGCCAGCGTTTTTACAGTGATTTTGCACGGTCACACAAACACCGAGAAATGTTGTCGACGCCGGCGGCGTTTTGCCCACGTAACGCGCATGGCGTTGGTGACGTGTTTATGATGAACGTGCCAACCTTTGCCATACACACTATGGCGGTGCACCGTAGCGACCATAAGGCCATGGTCCCTGTGGCCACTAAATAAATGAAAAGCACCGGACCACATATATTTCTCTTTATTTAATAGTTCAAATAACCAATTACACCATCACATCCTAATACTCATAATTTTAAATACATAATTCCCACCACAGTACAGCTTCGCCGAACTGCCATCTCCACCACAGTGAAAGGGCTGACAGTTTTTTATTTTGTTATTAGGAAAAGGGTACTTTTTGTTTCAAAGTTTTGCTTATGGATTATTTTAATGTTTCTTAGGCAGCTGTCAGAGAATGAAAGTATGGTGCACATTTTTGGACAACTGATTGTGGTAGGTAAGCATGCACATTGAAAGATGACATGCTTACGAACTAGGGTGCGTGTAATAAAGTTAGCATTGTAGATTTATCTTTGCAGAAGCGCGTTTATAGAAGCATTTTCTTTAATTTGATTAGCATTATTTGCCGACTTTAAGCGTTTTAGGCTTATGTATCTAACAAACTATCTATCTTTCTAGCCACAAACTCCGAGCTAGAGGTTCGACCAGCTGGTTCTTGTCATCCTCGTCTTACACTTGTCGCCATCATACTGTCCTCATGCCGTCACTGTCCTGGTGTGCTCATTTATACCATTGTCATCACTTCGGAATTTTAATCTCAATGTCGTGATACCACCTTTGTCGTTACCTTGGCACTGTGCCGTCTCGTCATTCTATCGTTGTCACTGCATCGTAGTCATATAATCGTCTTCGTGGTGCCATGCTCATTACGACATTTGGCAAGCGAGTGCCATAGCAAAGTGTACCGACATGGGAGGCAGTGTATTCCGCAAATAGCCGGAGTAACAGACATCTCCGAATTACCACTACAGTTTCAAATAAAAAGGACTTCAGCAATTCGGTATGTCCCTACGTGCCTTAACAATAGCAGCATTATATCGTCGACTGTCCAACTCTCATCATGAAATGGATCCCGTCGTACTTAGTTCTAGGTAGGTTGTATAAACAGCAATGGCTTCGACTAAAAAAACGTTCATTTCATTGTTTTTAATGTTTATAGGTAATGTTGAGAACTCACTTACCTGGAGGAGAGACAGTCATAACAAAATTGTACTGGTAGAATTTCTTACTCACAGGATGATTAGTTTTGTGAAGCCGTCCAGTCAAGTTCTGCTCCACTTTGTTGCTGTAGTATAAAATAAATATGCCAGCGATAAATATGCCAGCGATAAATATGCCAGTGATACGCGATAAAATTTCGCACCCTTACCTCCAGCCATTTTTGTAAAAGATGCGCCTAAATTTAACACTCTCATCTCTTACTTCGTGCACATCGTACACCAAACAAGAGACATCTCCTTGCCCCCAGGTCGTTGCAGACTGGAGAATCCATATTCTTCCGAGATCATTGTAGAACTGCAGCGAAACAAAATCAAATGCTGAAGAGACAGAAGGTAGTGACCGATGGTTTTGTTGAATATTAGCTGATGTGAATAAAATATTTATATAGCCATAACCAATAAACTAACACTTACGCAGCGCAGGAATGTAAGAAAGAAAAGTCTATCCTACAATACTGAATTGCCATCCCATACTGAACACAACATTTCTACCAAATAATACGCTCTTTCAATAGTAGTGCTCAGTATCTTACATACATGAAATGTCTAATCTTACACAGCATGCGTAGCAATACTGGAATATTATTATGTCCACATTTTTGTCTCTTCCATTGGGCACGAAAGCACCACCGGCCTCCTGCCCAGCCATCTACGCAGCTCTAGGAGTTTGCCATATTTGATTCCTTGATCTCAATAATATGTAATATATAGTATGCAATGCATTTAATAATATTATGTAGTATGTAATAGTATGTAATGCAGTTGTTCTACAAAGGGTTGGGGGCCAGAGACCGTGTTTTTTTTTACTTTTACTGGTTGCCCAGACAATCTCGTTTTCTTCTCGCAACGATGCCCGGATTTTCTCCTTTGAGAACCCATAACAGCTATGGCTTTTGGGCTGAATGTCACTTGAAGCTCGCCGACAACGGGAGCTAAAATCATTTCTTGCTTCGAAAAGCACCAAGCGCCTCAACGGGCTCGCTTGCCCACGAGGAGTCCATAACTCGAAGGACTACTTAGTCGCGTTCAGTTCGACATTACAGCTTTCACCTTCACAATTCGTAAGAAGTACTTAGGTGTCTCGGGTTATTTCAACTGAGTCGGCTGTTTTGTTCTGTGCATTTTCGCAAACTGCGTGTCTGTTGCTGTGGTTAGCAAATACGCCCTGCAGTAAGCTACCGCTCAAGCCTTCCCGGCCACCTGGTCTATACTGATGCCGCATGCTTCCTTCTACATGACTTCAACGTTTAATATGGCGACTCTCCAGCGCTTACCGCGGAAATAGTTCACTGCTTTCTCTCCAGTGCCATCGCTACACTTGTCCTTCGTGCTTGACACAACACAAAGACACAATGACCTTACTTAAGCCTCAATTACACGCTAGTCGACATGCAGTTGATGTACATTGCCACTGATATCCGGAATAGGGTCGCGGCCTTGTCCTTGGTGACATTCGCGTGTAACTCCTCGCTCTATGTCACCGCTTTTTAGTTACAGCTTTGTTTTACAGCGTAGGTTGTTATGGGCTCGTTCCAATAGCCGTTTCGGTTCGCGATGAAGCCGCGGCTGACGGCGTACGCCGCCGTAACCACTATCACCGGAAGTGCGAAAGAAAAGTACCCGATTCCCGCCGGGATCAAACCCACACCCGCTTTGTGGGAGCCAGATACTCTACCCCTGAGTCACGCAAGCGCTTGCTATCGGGCAGCGGAAAATGCCCTATAAGGCGAGCGCGAAGGGGCAGACGACCCGAGCCTCCACCAGTATGGTGGCGCCATCTGGGTAAGGTGCCTGCAAACGCAGCGTGCGCAGGCGCAGACCACGAGATGCGATTCAGATGAGGCGTGCAATCAACGCGATCCCGAGCTGCCCGAGCTGCCGAGCCTCCGCCAGTATGGTGGAGCCATCTAGTTAAGAAGCCTGCAAACGCAGCGTGGCCGACATGTAAGTTGCACTTGTAAGATTTGATCGGGCTCAGCAGACTGCTGTGCAGAGTGCGTTACAAGCCACAGCTTCTAATGCTCTTGTAGCGCAACGTTAGCATGCTGTTGATACGGAATTGCTGTATCCTTGCATTGTTTCACATATTCTTGTACTATTTCATACCCACTCCTGCCCAAGGCCTGACATTCAGGCCGGCAGTATGTACCAAATAAATAAAATAAATATTAGTATTTATCTCTCCGAGAATAACGTAGAGAACAGGAGAATTTCACCACTTCGTAATAAACGCAACAAAACATGATAAACAATAGTTGTACATGGCTTCACAAAAATACAACATAAATTTCTATCGGTTCAAGAAGCAGATAGAATTACTTCGAAATTATACTTTTTCATTGCTCTCAGCAAGTTCTAGTTCGTCATATAATGCGGAATACCATTCCAGACTTTCGCACCGGCATACTGTAGCAGTCTTTTGCCATAGACGTTTTTTATTGGCAGAATATTTAGGTTACCAAAAGTTTGGTTCCTTGTGTGGTGTAGTGGGGTGCAGAGCAACGAAATAGGGAATGGCTCGTTGTATCTTATAACATTGTTAATACATATGACTAATCTATGACATATGGTTAATCATATGACATATGACAGTAGAGATACCAGCAGTCATAGAGGCATTGCGCAATCAAGGAGCACAGGCGGCGTACGTGAATATCTTCGCAAATATCTACAAGGATTCTACAGCTACATTGGTTCTCCACAAGAAAAGTAGAAAGTTACCTATCAAGAAAGGGGTCAGGCAAGGAGACACAATCTCTCCAATGCTATTCACTGCATGCTTAGAAGAAGTATTCAAGCTCTTAGACTGGGAAGGCTTAGGAGTGAGGATCGACGGCGAATATCTCAGCAACCTTCGGTTTGCAGATGACATTGTCCTATTCAGCAACAATGGAGACGAATTACAACAAATGATTCAGGACCTTAATAGAGAAAGTGTAAGAATTGGGATGAAGATGGATACGCAGAAGACAAGGATAATGTTCAATAGCCTGGCAAGAAAACAAGAATTCTGGATCGCCAGTCAGCATCTAGAGTCGGAACGGAATACGTTTGTCTAGGTGAATTACTCACAGGGGACCCTGATCATGAGAAAGATCTCCAAACTGGTGTCACCCTGAGAATTAATTCCAAGTGGATCCGCCTTGCGAACTCCCCGGCTACAATTTGTAAATTGCAATATGGGCCATCAGGTAATTAGTTAAAAACTTAATCAGTGAATTATTGTTAATGATTCGATTATGCTTTTCAATTTCTTGTGCAAGTAATGTGCGCCTCTTCGAGTAGACCAGCTCATTAACTAGAATTGGGCTATCTGCCACAGGCAACCAATAATAAATTTTGAAACTGTTCGCTGAAACACCCTGTATAGGCGAAACTGGGAACTTAAAAGGAAGACTACAACAGCGCCGCAATGATGTAACCGAGTGGCACACTGTGTCAAACGTACTGCCAGTGCATCACGAAAAAACAGGACACGGTATTTATTGGAAATCGACTTTCGTCATCGAAAAGAAAAATTATCATCCGGCTTGTTCCTTGAACCATTTTGCATATAATCTACGGCACACATGATTGACCGGACGTCAATCTCGAACTACCCCTGAGGCAAAGGAAGCGCTTTACGGGTAAGAAAGTGAAGAGCGGGAATGAATAAGACCGTCCCGTCGGATATAGCACTACACAAGACTGGTACGAATGTTGAAGAGCACGGGGAAATACAGGTATCTTCTTTCATGAAAAGATTAGCGGCAGGATGAGCATCGACCGAGTCATCATCGACCGAGTCGTCGACCAGGTCACCAAGGTGGGAAAGTTCAATCTCAGCCCGAGCGCAATTGATGATGGCATTGTGGTGTGAGAGAAAATCCTATCCTAGAATAACGGCGTGGGAGCACGATGAAAGAACTATGAACTCAATCGTGTATAGAAAGTCCTGTATGGTTACACGGGCTGTACCACGAGCGGTAGAGCGAATGGGTTGAGCACTTGCCGTTCGAAGCGACAATCCAGACAGAGACGTCGTCACTTTACCAAGCAAGCGGAAAAACCTGGCATCCATAACTGAAATAGCGGCACCGGTATCGACGAGGGCGACTGTGGCGACATCTTCGACAAACACATCAATGACATTGGCAGGTAAAGGAGGAGGACTTCGGCATGTCGACACTTGCGCAGTTCTTGCCTCAGGAAGTGCGTCGTCTAGTTTCCCTCGTCGTAAGAGACGGGTGGCTGACGCATAGGGGAAAGCGATCGTCGACGTGGGAAGGGTGACCGGAAGCGTTCAAAGCGAGGGCGGCGATCAGTCTGGGAGTGAGCTGGTAACGGATCGAAGGGTCCATAAGGAGCATTTGGATCGGTCGGCACATAGGACGCTCGTCGATCGTCACCGAACACCTGCGATCGGCGGCGGCAGAACCTTGCGACCTGACCGGGTTACCTACAGGCAAAGCATAAAGCGCGATTGTCTGGCGTACGCCACGGGTTAGCGACGGCAGTGCTGGCCCAGGGAACCCCACCTGCGTTTCCTCAACCGGTTTCCTTCCCACGCATACGCCACGATCGTCGAGGTAGAAGAAATTAAAGCTATTCTAGCAGCCCAAACTCAATCAAGCAGTACTAATGCTGTCAAACACAATAAACTTTGGTGCCGCCATGTGCTTTAACTTTGCCTTAATTAACAGGAACGGTCATCAGTTCGAATGTCCTAATTAAGGTACACTTAATTGAGGTACTCGAACCCACGAACTTTGTTGGTGGCACCAACAGATGGTTGCACAGTGTGGCATAGTCGAACCATGAGTTTTGGTGCCATAGCGCCCGACATCGGCATTTTCGACCCATAGCTTTCTAAGGCTTTCACCTTAAGTGCCCCTCAACCACCTCCAATATTTTTTGAACATTTCAAGTAAACACGCGCATCGAGTTCAGAATGCCGTCACGATCAACGATGCCAAATGCTGCAGCGCTCCGCGCCGCGGGCGTGCCACAAAATCAGAAAAATAGTGACAGGCCTGTGCGGCACACGCAGCACAGTCACAGCGTCAGCTGGTGGAGCGGCTCAAGAGTAGCTCCAATTTCGGCACCACGCAAACTACGGCATTCGCGACAAAGTTTCTTCGCCTCGTTTTGACGAAAACGATCTGAACTGCCCGCCCGGCGTCGACGGCGAGCTGCGGCTTGTAATGCTCTCCCCACAGCAGTTTGCTGAAACCGATGATGCCTGCTTGTAGCTGCGCACGTAGCTCTCCGATTCGCTTCTTCAGCTGCAGTCCGTACCTTGCGAGGAGACGCCATAACGTGTGCCGAAGAGGTATCCAGAATACCTGGCGCTCATCTCACATCGGAATCGCGTTGATTGCGTGCCTCGTCTCAATCACATCTCGTCGCCTGCGCCTGCACACGCTGCATTTGCTGGCGCCTTTTCTAGGATCGTCTGCGTTTATAGGGCATTTTTACGCTGCCCGACAGCAAGCGCTTGTGTGGTTCCGTGGTAGAGTATCTGGCTCCCACGCAGCGGGCGCGGGTTCGATCCCGATGGGAACCGGGTACTTTTTTCGCATTTCTGGCGATAGCGGTTACGGTCCCCAATGCGGCGGTGGACACCATCACGAACCGAAAGGGCCATTGTAATGAGGCCATAACAGCTTACGCTGTAAAAACAATGCCGTGCTCCTCTCCCGGCTTTTCCGGTATCCCCAGCGGTCAGCGTGACGTCACCAGCGTGCATCTGGTGATGTCTCCTGGGGCGACAATGTCGACTGGTCAAACGATAACCTACGGCTTCCGGTTAGTCTGCTAGCAGGTACGCGGGCTCCCTCCTCGTGGTGTTTACGGTCCCCAACCGGTTACGGTTACGGTCCAAGTGCTGCTCGCTTTTGCGCACTCCCGAATCGGTAATAAGAGTCCGCAGCGCAAGTGCCAAATCGCTCCCATCCTCACTCTTGTAGACCCTCCGTAAAGCGCAAGTGCGTTATTAAGCTACCGGAAATGTTTCAAAATAAATTACGGTTGTAATGATAAAGATAGCACAAGCGTCGCTGTGGTCGCATGGCTCCCGAAGTGAGGAAGAGAAAGGCATAAGGATCGGCGTCGCTGGTTTTGCCTCCTGCTGGCGTTTGGCTGGAACTGCTTGTGTGCTCTTCGCGCTGGATCTAGCGTGACTGCGCTTCATCACCATCAGCCTATATTTTATGTCCACTGTAGGACAAAGGCCTCTCCCTGCGATCTCCAATTACCCCTGTCTTGTGCTAGCGTATTCCAACTTGCGCCTGCAAATTTCCTAACTGCATCATCCCATCTGGGTTTCTGCTGACCTCGACTGTGCTTCCCTTCTCTTGGTATCCATTGTGTAACCCTAATGGTCCACCGGTTATCCATCCTACGCATTACATGGCCTGCCCAGCTACGTTACATGGCCTGCCCTACGTTACCTTTGGCACTCCATATGGTTATGTCGTCAGCATATATCACGTAATGTATATACTCAATTTTCTCCAAATTTCTGGCAACCCTAGACATTGCTAAATTAAATTGCATGGGCGAGAGTACTGCTCCTTGCGGGGTGCCTCTATTTCCCAAGTTTTTTGCCTCAGACTTAAGCTGCCCCAACATGAGGTGCGCAGAACTATTTCCGAGAAAGTCCTTAACCATGTTAAAAATCTCTTGGCTAGCCCCTATCGCAGAGAGAACGTCAAGTATGGCCTTATGATAATCATCATCATCATCATCATCATCAGCCTATATTTTATGTCCACTACGTATTCCAACTTGCGCCTGCAAATTTCCTAACTTCATAATCCCATCTGGTTTCTGCCGACCTCGACTGCGCTTCCCTTCTCTTGGTATCCATTCTGTAACCCTAATGGTCCACCGGTTATCCATACTACGCATTACATGACATGCCCAGCTCCATTTCTTCCGCTTAATGTCAACCAGAATATCGGCTATCCCCGTTTGTTCTCTGATCCACACCACTCTCTTCCTGTCTCTTAACGTTAGTTCTAAGATTTTTCGTTCCATCCCTCTTTGTGCAGTCCTTAACTTGTTCTCGAGCTTCTTTGTTCACCTCCAAGTTTCTGCCCCATATGTTAGCACCGGTAGAATGCAATGATTGTACACTTTTCTTTTCAACGACAGTGGTAAGCTCCCAGTCAGGATTTGGCAATGCCTGCCGTATGCACTCCAACCCAATTTTATTCTTCTGTAAATTTCTTTCTCATGATCAGGGTCCCCTGTGAGTAGTTGACCTAGATAAACATATTCCTTTACAGACTCTAGAGGCTGACTGGCGATCCTGAATTCTTGTTCCCTTGCCAGGCTATCGAACATTATCTTTGTCTTCTGCATATTCATCTTCAACCCAATTCTTGCACTTTCTCGATGAAGGTCCTCAATCATTTGTTGTAATTCCTCTCCCTTGTTGCTCAATAGGACAATGTCATCTGCAAACCGAAGGTTGCTGAGATATTCGCCGTCGATCCTCACTCCTAATCCTTCCCAGTCTAAGAGCTTGAATACTTCTTCTAAGCATGGAGTGAATAGTATTGGAGAGATTGTGTCTCCTTGCCTGCCCCCTTTCTTGATAGGTAACTTTCTACTTTTCTTGTGGAAAATCAAGGTAGCTGTGGAATCCTTGTAGATGTTTGCTAAGATATTCACGTATGCCACTGTACTCCGTGATTACGCAATGCATCTATGACTGCTGGTATCTCTACTGAATCAAATGCCTTTTCATAATGTATGAAAGCAATATAAAGAGCTTGATTGTACTCCGCAGACTTCTCGATTACCTGATTGATGACATGGATATGATCCATCGTAGAATATCCCTTCCTAAAACCAGCCTATTCTCTTGGTTGGCTGAAGTAGTGTTGCCCCTGATCCTATTGGACATTATCTTGGTGAATATTTTATACAATACCGAAAGCAAGCTAATGGGTCTATAATTATTTAACTCTTTAATGTCTCCCTTCTTATGGATTAGTACAATGTTGGCGTTCTTCCAGCTCCCTCGTACACTTGAAGTTGTGAGGCATTGTGTATAAAGGGCCGCAAGCTTTTCAAGCATGATAACTCCTCCATCTTTGGTTAAATCTACGGTGATTTCATCTTCTCCAGCAGCTTTTCCCCTGGTCATGTCTTTCAATGCCCTTCTAACTTCATCGCTAGTTATAAAAGGAGCCTCTGTAACGGGTTCATCACAATTTCGAATGAAAGTAGCTTCGCTGTTATGGGAACTGTACAGGTCAGTATAGAATTCTTCCGCGGCTTTTACTGTCATCGAAATTACTGATGATATTTCCATGCTCATCTTTCAGTGCGTACATCTTGCCTTGTCCTATGCCAAGCTTTCTTCTTACTGATTTAATGCTGCGTCCATATTTTACGGCTTCCTCAATCTTTCCCACGTTATACTTTCGAATATCCCTTACTTTCTTCTTGTTGATCAGTTTTGACAGTTCCGTGAATTCTATCTCACCTCTTGAGTTGGACATTTTCATGTTTTGTCATTTCTTTATTAGGTCCTTTGTTTCCTGGGAGACCTTACCTACTGATTGCCTTGGTGCCTTACCTCCCACTTCAATTGCTGCTTCTGTGATCAACCTAGTTACGGTTTCATTCATTACCTGAATGTTGTCTTCATATTACTTTTCTAAAGCTGCATATTTGTTTGCGAGCACCAGCCTGAATTGGTCTGCTTTTACCCTTACTGCCTCTAGGTTGGCTTGTTTCCTCTTGACTAATTTCACTCTTGCTCTCTTCAAATTGAGAGAAATCCTAGACCTCACTAACCTATGGTCACTGCAATTTACCTTACCTAACACATCTACATCATGCACTATGCTTGGATCGGCAGAGAGTATGAAATGTATTTCATTCCTTGTTTCTCCATTAGGGCTTCTCCAGGTCCACTTCCTGTTGCTGCGGTTCCTGAAGAAGGTATTCAATATTCGGAACCTATTCCTTTCCGCGAATTCCATTAACATCGCTCCTCTTGCATTCCTAAAATCGATGCCGTAGTTGCGAATTGCTTGCTGAACATCCTGCTTCTTCCCCACTTTTGCATTGAAGTCACCCATGACTACAGTTCACTGAGTTTGCGCCTTTCTCATTGCTAATTCAATATCTTCATAAAACTGTTCCATTTCTTCATCATCGTGACTAGAGGTTGGGGCGTAGGCTTGTACTACCTTCATTTTGTACCTTCTATTCAGCTTTATTACGACTGCTACCCTCTCATTAATGCTGTAGAATTCATCAATGTTTCCCGCTATGTTGTTATGGACTAGAAATCCTACCCCGGACTCTCTCTTATCTGGAAGACCTCTCTAGCAGAGGACGTGGCCGTTAGTCAGCACTGTGTAAGCCTCACCAGTTCTTCTAACCTCACTATGGCCAATAATATCCCAGGAAATGCCTGATAATTCTTCAAATAGTCCTGCTAAACTAGCCTCACTCGAGAGGGTGCGCGTGTTGAACGTTGCTAGGTTCAGTTTCCAGTGGCGGCCTGTCCGGACCCAGAGGTTCTTAGCACCCTCTGCCGCGTTGCAGGTCTGACCGCCGCCTTGCTCAGGTGCTCCGCAGCCACTGGGGACTGAGGGCCATGGATTAATTGTCGGAGTCATGAGGGAGGTAGCGGCCGAATACTGCACCAGGGAGGCCAATCCCTGTTCTGGTGAGGCAGTGACTTTGATGAAGCTGAGTGGCCTTCCTACTTTGGTTGCACCTAAACTAGTATAGCCCCAGCTAGCTCTCGGCAATTTTTTTTCTTGCCGGTGACAAGCACCACTCCATGCCTGAAGATGTGGTGGACTGGAGTAGGATTCGAACTTTCGACCTTCAGATTCGAAGCCGGGTATTCTACCTCTGCTCCAAGCCACCGTTTGACACCAATAAACCCCATATCATTTGGTGGAAGTGCTGGGTATCCTAACGACTCGCCCTCGAACTCCGGAGCCGCACTCTGCCCTCCGCTACCCCCACGACCATGCCAGACGACGCCGGTGAGCGACCCACTTCGTCAACTGGGCCAGCCACCTGCGGTTCAGTTCGTCAACGAGACCCAGCTATGTTCAGTGGCACCGCTGATACCGACGTCGACGACTGGTTTTCGTCGTATGAACGGGTGAGCAACCACAACAAATGGGACGATCGGACAAAGCTCACCAGTGTTACTTTTTATCATGCGGATGTCGCCCACCTCTGGTTCCGCAACCATGAAGCAACTATTACGACATGGAATGACTTTAAGACTGCATTCGCCGAGGTATTTGGCCGTCCTGCGGTGCGAAAGCTTCGCGCCGAACAGCGCCTTCGCCACCGAGCGCAACAGCCAGGTGAGACTTTCACTAGTTACATCGAGGATATCATAGATCTCTGCAACCGCGTGAGCCGAACGATGACTGAGGAACATAAGATTAAAGAAATCCCCAAGGGCATTGACAACGTCGCTTTTCAAATGCTCATGACCAGGAATCATACCACCGTTGCAGCCGTATTCACATATTGCCAAAGCTTCAACGAATTACGCCGGCAACGAGCGCTCGCCCGCCAAACTGTTCCTCAAGTGGCCTCCCTTTCCACTTTGCTGACTGCTCACGGAGCGGCTGATGACGGGTCTCTGCTACCTCAGGTTAAAGCCTTCATTCGTGAAGAGGTGGCCCGCCAGCTCACCCTGCTCACTCTCACCCAGGAGCCTGTCCAACCTTTGTCCTCGGCCGTGCAGTAGGCCATCCGCGAGCAGGTTGCAGAGGCCCTTCCACCAGTCCAACAGATTGCTGCACCGTCGACGTACGCTGAAGTCGTGTCGCGTCGTCGACCAACGACGCTCCCCTACTCGACGCCGCCACCACGCCCAGCGCTTCTCCCTGTCCCTCAAATGCCCCCTCAGTACTTCCGGCCGCAAGATCCATGGCGCACGCGGGACAATCGGCGATATGCTTCTAATGCGGTATCGCGGGACATGTGGCGCGCTTTTGTCACCGTCGCCTGCCGCGTCAGGACTTTGTCGTTGAGCCACATGTACCTGCAGCCCACCAGCATCATGATTCGAACCCGTCGCCGAACTTCTGGACCGGTCGTCAGAACTTCAGCACCTGTCGTTCACCATCACCGAGTCGCCGTTAGATATCGCCGATGCGTCGTCGCCCACCTTCCAACGAGGGAAACTAAATGCTGCAGCTTCGGAGGCAAGAGCTGCACGCTTGTCTAAATGCCCAAGACCTCCGCTATCGCCGCAAAACATTATTGAAATACAGGTTGAAGGAACCGCTACATTCGCACTCGTCCACACGGGTGCTGCAGTTTCCGTCATACGTGAGACTCCTTGCCGTAAGATTAGAAAGGTCACCACATCACTTTCTGGCCTTGTACTTCGTACTGCCACCACAGAGCCCAACGACCCTAGCATGCACCGCTAGGGTCGTTATTCAGGACGTACTTTACACAATTGAGTTCCTTGTCCTGCCTTCATGCTCCCATGATGTCATCCTGTGATGGGACTTTCTCTCGTGCCACAGTGCCGTCATTGACTGCCCCCGTGCCGAAGTTGCTCTGTCTGTCGTTAACACCGCTCTGCCTGCCGTCTCTCCCGCCCCCTTAAATATTATTGTCGCCGCCGAAACTGATCTGCCGCCAAGCACTTGAACACCAGTCGCTTTGTGTCCATCGGCTCCCGACGCCTCGGTACTCTTCACGCCTTCATCTGTTTTTCTTCACCGCACATCTCTACCACTTCCATTCGCCGTTCTTGACGTAGCCGCTGGTACAACAATTATACCCGTTCGCATACCCGCTGACTCTGCTTCGCGACGAGTGCCTCGGCTGTGTCGAGCCTATTGACATGTCTGAGTGTTTGGACGTGCCTGGCTCCTCTTCTGGACTTTCGCTCGAGGACATGATACTGTTTCCGAAAAGCTCCCGATTGGCTACCGAAGTCTTTGATTCGTGCGTTGACGCCAACCTTTCCCTCGAGCACCGCGAGCAACTCCTGTCTCTCCTAGATACTTTCCGTTCTTCGTTCGACTGTACGGAACACGCCTTGAGTGGTACGAACAGTGTTTCCCACCACATCGACACCTGGTCCCCGCCTCCCCTCAGGCAACGCCGCTATCGCGTTTCAGCGGCTTAGCGTCGTATAATCAACGACCAAGTGAATGACATGCTGGAGAGTGGCGTCGTTCAACCATCCCAGAGTCCGTGGTCTTCTCCAGTTGTGCTAGTGTGAACAAAAGATGGTTCTCTTCTTTTCTGTGTCGACTACCGTCCCCTAAACAAAGTCACAGGGAAGGACGTTTACCCTTTACTCGATTGTTTACAAGGCGCTGAGTACTTCTCGTCATTGGACCTACGATCTGGCTACTGGCAGGTTCCCATGGCCGCATGCGATCAAACGAAGACAGCGTTTGTCACCACTGATGGGCTATATGAATTTAACGTCATGCCATTCGGGCTCTGTAATGCACCCGCAACTTTCGAGCGCATGATGTATAAGATACTTCGCGGTCTCAAATGGAACATTTGCCTATACTACCTTGATGATATCGTCGTGTTGTCTTCAGACTTCTCAACGCACCTCTCACGTCTCCACCAAGTTTTGACATGTCTTATGAACGCTGGTCTTCAGCTGAATATCAAAAAGTGTCGCTTTGCAGCTCGCTCCTTGACCATCTTGGGCCACGTTGTGTCCAAAGACGGCGTCCTCCCTGATCCTGCGAAACATCCAGCTGTCGCCGACTTCCCTAAGCCGACATCACTGAAGACCCTCCGCAGCTTCATCGGCCTTTGTTCTTATTTTCGTCAATTTGTGCGCAATTTTGCGATGGTTATCGCACCTTTGACGCGACTTCTCACCGTTGGCACTGACATGTCTAACTGGTCTCGTGAATGTGATTACGCATTCCAGACGCTACGCCAGCTGCTCACATCTCCTCCGATTCTCCGGCACTACGAGCCCCGGGCGCCTACGGAGGTGCACACTGATGCAAGCGGCGTGGGCCTTGGCGCGGTGCTCGCGCAACGGAAGCCTGGCTATAACGAGTATGTTGTCGCCTACGAGAGCCGAACCCTCACAAAGGCCGACACCAACTATTCAACCACTGAGAAAGAGTGCCTGGCTATAGTATGGGCTCTTGCCAAGTTCCGACCCTACCTTTATGGCCACCTGTTTTATGTCGTCACGGACCACCACGCTCTTTGCTGGTTGTCGACTTTGAAAGATCCCTCGGGCCGCCTCGGTCGGTGGGCCCTCCGACTGCAAGAGTATGATATCCAAGTTGTGTACAGATCTGGCCGCAAGCACTCCGACGCGGACGCTCTTTCTCGCTCTCCTCTACCCCACATTACCGCGTCTCTTTCGGCACAGTACACCGCTATCTCAGCGCTCAACGTCGAGTCTATGCATTCGGAGCAACGGAAGGATCCGTGGATTGTTGCCCTTCTCGACCTTCTGTCGGATTCCACCGCCAATCCGCCCTCCCGCGCACTACGCCGTCAAGCCTATCATTTTACCGTGAGAGACAACCTGCTCTAACGCCGCAACTATATACCGAATGGTCGCAAGTGGCTTCTCGCAATAGTACCATGCGCTCCGACATCTGCGCTGCTTTTCATGCTGAACCACAGAGTGCTCACGAAGGCGTGCTGAAAACTTACGCAAGGTTGCGCCAACGCTTCTACTGGCACGGTATGTACAGCTTTGTCCTCAAGTATAACCGTGCTTGCGAAACATGCCAACAACGCAAGATTCCTCCACCACGCTCGAACGGCGCTCTTCAGCCTTTACCTTGCCGTGCGCGGCCTTTCGATCGGGTCGGCATCGACATTTACGGCCCACTCCCATGCACTACGTCTGGAATCCGGTGGATAATAGTTGGTGTTGACCATCTCACCGGATATGCTGAGACTGCCGCCCTTCCTGCCGCTACAGCACGTGAGGTTGCTTTCTTCATCCTGTGCAATTTCGTGCTTCGACATGGCGCTCCTGGAGAACTCCTCAGTGACAGAGGACGTGTCTTTCTTTCCCAAGTGGTTGAAGCCCTGCTTGCCGAGTGTCACGTCGACCACCGTACATCAACCGCGTACCATCCGCAAGCCAATGGATTAACTGAGCGCTTCAATCACACTCTTGGGGACATGCTCACTGCATACGTCGCGTCAGGCCACTCCAACTGGGACATGGTTATCCCCTTTGTCACCTACGCTTACAATACCGCGACTCAAGCGACCACAGGTTTTTCACCATTCCTTTTACTGTACGGACGAGAACCCTTGGGCACGCTCGATACAGTATTGCCATACCAATCGGACGCCTCTGAATATCGACCCATATCAGAAGTAGCCAGGTACGCTGACGAATGGCGCCAACTTACCCGTGCCTTCACGACGGAAGGTGAAGCCCATCAACGGACTCGACATGACACCGACCTGAGCACTACCACTTTCCGTGTCGGCTCCCTCGTTTGGTTGCGGATTCTGTCTGCCGTTCCCGGTCTTTCGTCTAAGCTGCTGGCTCAATACCATGGACCCTACCGGATCGTCACCTGTACATCTGCTGTAAACTATGTGGTCTAACCCCTCACGCTGTCTGACGATCTGCGGCGTCGTGGTCACGAGACCGTGCACGTCAGCCGGCTTAAACCGTATTACGATCCCTCTATCGTGACGTCACCGCGAGTCGCCAGGATGGCTACTCTTCTCTCGTGGGGCCATTGTAATGATGAAGATAACACAAATGTCGCTGTGGTCGCATGGCTCCTGAAGTGAGGAAGACAAAGACAAAAGGATCGGTGTCACTGGTTTTGCCTCGTGCTGGCGTTTGGCTGGGGCTGCTCGAGTTGTCTTTGCGCTGGACCTAGCATGACAGGGTTTAAACGCCAATAAATCCCATATAACGGTAAACAATTCGTAAAGCACTACTTACGCTCAAGCTGCAGACATGATAGCTTGGGATTGGAATTCTAATATGCGAAAAAACTTCATTCTATTAGGCAGACCTTAATCTTTTGAACTATGCGGATAAAAACAGAATTTCTAGCGTCCAATAATGTTTTACTAGGATGCTCGACACGGTTTTCCACGCGGATTTACCACTACAACCCAGCTCACTGAATTCATTCATGACATCATCGAGGCCCTCGATGCAGGTGATCAAATTGACGCAATAGTTATACATATTTCAAAAGCTTTCGACACTGTCACACTCCAACCTTTTGAAAAAACTCACTGTTATTCTTAGCAACCAAGCATTAGTTAACTAAATTTCTTCTTTTTTATCCAATCGGTTTCAGTACGTGGTCTTTAGGTCTTCTCAATCCTCCAATTGCAGTGTAACGTCTGGCGTACCTCAAGGTTCCATACTAGGTCTGCCTCTGTACTTGATTTTCATAAATTATCTGCCAAGTAATATTCCTGTTCAAATCCGCATGTACGCAGATGATTGTGTTTTGTACCATACGGTTAAAACTCATCATGATCACATTATCCTTAATAATTCATTTGCATCATTTCAATCATGGTGTGAGACATGGCAGACGCAAATCAATTTCCGGAAAACTGCATTTATTTCATTTAACAAACGTTCTTTCCCTTCTCGATTTACATATTCATTTAAAGGCTGTCCTAAGGAGATGTTTTACAGTATAAATATCTAGACCTTCTATTCACTCATGATTTATCTTGGTCGCATCACATCGAACTCATGTACAACCGTGCGCTTTGAAGATTAGGCTACTTGCAAAGCACATTACGTTCAGGCCCTCTATGCACACGACTCCTCACTTACAAAACGCTGGTTTGTCCAATACTGTAGCATGGCTCTGTCGTATGGAACAAACACAAAATACCTCACATCAAGAAAATTGAATCTGCCCAGAAGAAAGCTGTACGCTTCATTTATTGTCTCTTTGACAGGTATTTTATTGCGATTATATGGACACTTCAACCGGATTTCTGCCGTCGGCGTCGCCGTGAGGTTCCGTATAGATAAAATCTTCGCCGCGCGCCGTATGCCCAAGCGGAAGCGTGCGGGGACGCGCGCTATCACAGAGAGCGAAAGCACTCAATGTCCCACGCGCAAGCAAGGAAGCGGGAAGCCAGCGCAGGAGGGAGCGGGGGGGGGGGGCGCACTTCTACTCCGCCAACAACCGCGCTCGTCGCTCGTCACTCGCCCGCACCGTCTCTTATCTCCACACGGCTCTGACCTTTCTGCGCTGTGCATTCGCCGCTCAGTTTCCGTTGAAGCGATAGACCGCGCGCACCTTCGCCCGCTGCGGCGTATGTGCTTGCTGCCAGCGTTTTGACAGCCGTTGTCTGCAGTCATTCAGTGTGATCTATTCATGTTTGTTTGGGCGCGCTCACACCACGCTTGTTCATTCAGTTAGTAATAGTCGGGCCACATTTTCCAACGCACGCTACACATGCAATGCTGCCCGGATCGGCAGTGCAGCACTCCAGGTGTGTCCCTTCGCACGCGCTGCCCCCGCGAAGCCTTTCTCATCAACACCACCGTTTCACATGCGCCTTCTCATGGTCATCGAGTCTCTCTTCATGTCGGTCTACTTACGCCGCAGCACACCTGCTTACTTAATCAGCTCATGTTTACTACAAATAATATTGCTAGCAAAGCCGCTTACCTTACTTCGTATGACATTGCTGTGTTGCTATCGCATTCATTGCTTCGCCCTTAGGGCGAAACTGTGACATTTTTTTCACCGAGTTCCCATAGTCTTAGACTTCAGCTTACCAGTCGCTCTTCTCGTCCTCACGTTGAATCTTTGAAGTTTCTTTATACTCTTATTTACTCCCCACGATGCCCCTAAGCAAATACATTGCACTCGCTAGACCTACAACCACCAGACATCACCATGAGTTGAATATGTGCAGTTTTCACCATCGTACATATGTGTTTAAATACAGTTTTTGTCCCCTCTGTAGAATTGTGGAATGCTCTGCCTGGTTGCGCAAGATCTTTACCACTCGATAGATTTTTATTGAATATTACTAATCATTGATGTTAGGTGCTCTTTGTTATGCTTTTCTATGTATTGTATTTCCCCCCTCCTGCGATAGCCCTTCCGGGCTGCAGTGTGTTGAAATAAATGAAATAAATAAATAAAGAAGGCAAGGCTCTTTTCCGGCTGCAGTTTCCAGTTGCTGTCTGAGGGGCTGCGGCCGCTAGGTGGCCTTACTGTTTTTGCTGAGCACCTACAGAGCCCGCTAAATATCCCGGCCTTTGCTGTAAACGAAGCGATGTTATTTCTGTGGAGATTGCGAAGCCACTTGCTGGATGGCAAGCGAAACCCAGATTTCGTAGAATATTTTAAAAGTATCACCCTACTTCCGGCTGAATGTCGTAGATGTAGATGTCGACTACAGCGTTTTCGCACATAGACACCATGATGGATTGGCCAATAACTGTATTTGACACTACTTTTTTCCTCGTGTTCTTCACCATAAGATAAGATTATTTGTACACTGGTACATGTTTGTTTTTTAGGTACTATTCATGTCTGATTTGCTAGCCGCCGAAAGGTGGTCAAATCACTTGTGTCATTTTAAAATAAACCTCCTTAGGATACTTCTGGCACTTTCGGCATGTTTACTGATTTTATGGTAATTAGCATTCTTTGGGAACTATCTTTCTGCCTATCTGTCGGTTTGTACTGCTCGCCGTTTACTACCAACTTGGTTTACTGGCTAGTCGACTTAATATTGGGAGGAGCATTTCGCTGTTGTACTGAGAAAACAAGGATTCAAACCCGCCGTCGGACCAACTTGGGTCACTGAGCATCCACACTAGGTATGTGCCGCTCTCACACCGAAGAAACCTCTTACACCGAAGCTTGTCATGTGTACTCTGAAGCTTCGGTGTAAGAGGTTTGGTGGAAGAGCTGTAAGAGGTTGCCATGTCTGCTCTCAAGATAGGAAGAAGAAGTGATCGTAGCGAACTGCCTCAGCTTCTATCTCTCAGAGTTTTCCTGTGATTTTGTCGTGATTTCTGCAATCAGAGATAAGAACACTGGGGGACGTCTTTCCTTGGGATGGGGATAAAAACCCCTACCAGCAATTGGGCCCTGGACGACCACATCATTGTGCCTCCGATGCGAGTGACCGCTTTGGCCCCAGCGTGGTCGACATTGATACTTCCGATGGCTCTTACGCAGAAGTATTGCCTCGGATAGGGACTTCACCATTGTCTCAAGCCGCCGTTTGAAGAGGAAGATCACAAGGACATCACCAACCGGCCGACAGCTAGCTAGGAAACAGTTCTCAGCTTTTGCAGACACAGGTGTGCCACGCCTCTCAACTTGGAGGTCAGGCGCGGGCACATCCATAGTGCCGTTATATGACGCAGCATGTCGAGAAAGAATAGCGACATAGGAGCCTGGTTACCGCGAGACGCGTTTCTCAGCGTTCATGGCGCACCAAGAATTTCGATAGCCACTCGCAGGCTTCACGGTGGTGGTGATAGATTGCAACTAGTGCTCTTAGGAAACCGCGTAAGAGCAATACCGCTGTAGTACATGACCCATACGTATCTCGTATCCGCGGTGGAAAGAAGTCGCGTGCCTATATTAACGCGATAGCGTCAAGGGTTCCGTGTCGAAGAAAGTTCGGTGTCAGCGTCGGCGCTGTAGCCCGCATTGGTTTGCCGTGAGCGAAAATTGATGTGTATATTAATGCGATAGCGTTAAGGTGGCGGTCCCACTCCGGCGGCACGAGCCCCCCGTTTTCAGTACTTTGGAGCAACTGCGGCGGCTCTTCTACTTGGGATATAAAGTAGTGGTATATACCATGAAAAATCCTAATTCTTGCAGATTCCAACTATATATTATATAAAGTGTCGTGAACCACTTTGGAAGTAAGCGTTGGCGACTAGCACAATAGAGCAGCGAGAGGTAACACAGCCGATTGAGCACCGAAACAAGGTTTATCTTCCTCGTAGTCGTTCTCCCTCTTATAGCCACAGATCCACTGCTCTTTATTTTACAGTACAGTTATCTCCCCCGCGGAAAACGGAGCCGTCCCGGCGACCTATGGGTACGACAACACAGGCGGATCATAGTACGGTTTGAGACGCTGGACATGCACAATTTCGCGTCCTCGCCGGCGATGATCCAATGGTAGCTCGAGGGGTTCCACAATACAGTTGACTGGAGATGATTGGTTGATCACGCGGTATGGGCCCTGGTACTTCGACGCGAGTATCGGTGACAGTCGAGGGGTAGGGGCTGGAACCCAAACCACACTAGCGAGCCAGGAGCATAGGATGCAGGAGCAGGGGAAGTTTCTCGAAGGTACTTCTGGCGTTGCTGGTCTTCTGTCGTGAAGATACGGGATAGCTTGCGACACTCTTCTGCGTGTGGAACAGCTTCAGACAAGGTAGTGGTTTCCGTGGTGTCAGGGCGGTACGGAAGGATAGTATCCATTGTGGAAAAAGGTTCGCGTCCGTACAGTAGAAAGAATGGCGAAAATCCCGTGGTAGTCTGCGTGGCGGTATTGTAAGCGTAGGTCAGAAATGGTAGAACATGGTCCCATTAGCATTGGTTGGATGCAACGTACATGGCCAGCATGTCACCCAGAGTGCGATTAAAGCGTTCGGTCATGCCATTGGTCTGCGGATGGCATGCAGTATTGGTGCGATGAATGATGCGGCATTCTTTGAGGTGAGCCTCGATGACGTCGGAGAGGAAGACGCGGCCACTGTCACTGAGTAATTCCCTGGGAGCTCCGTGGCGAAGGATGATGCGGCGCAGGAGAAACCAGGCGACGTCACCTGCAGAAGCGCTGGGCAAAGGGGAAGTTTCCACATAGCGCGTAAGATGGTCGATGGCCACGATTACCCAGCAGTTGCCGTCTGATGTGATGGGCAGAGGTCCATAAATGTCGATGCCGACTTGATCAAAAGCACGTGCTGGGCAAGGCAAAGGCTTCAATGGAGCGGTTAAACGACGAGGAGGATCTTTGCGGCGTTGCAAAACGATACAGGAGCGGACATAATGACGAATGAATCGATACATCCCCCGCCAGTAGTAACGAACGCGTAGACGCGCGTATGTCTTAAGTACACCTGCATACGCGCACTGAGGGCCGTCGTGGAACGCTGCACAAATATCCGAACGTAGATGCCGAAGGATGACAAGCAACCATTTGCGGCCGTCCGGGAGGAAGTTACGACGGTACAAGAGCCCGTCGCGAATAGAGAAGTGGTGTGCTTGGCGACGTATTGCGCGATTGGTAGTGGGTGGCGATTTGGTGGATTAGAAAGTCAGCATAGACACAATCCATGGGTCTTTCTGCTGCTCCAGAAGAATGTCCGTGGCAGCAAGAGAAGACTCGGACAATGAGGCCTTCGGGGAGCTAACCTCGTCTGTTAGTGGCGAACGAGACAAGGCATCCGCATCCCAGTGTTTTCGGCCAGAACGGTACAGCACTCGAATGTCATACTCCTGCAGTCGAAGCGCCCATCGAGCCAGACGACCAGCTGGTTCTTTTAAGGACGACAGCCAGCATAGCGAATGGTGATCAGTTATCACGTCAAATGGGCGGCCATAGAGATACGGACGGAATTTGGTTATGGCCCAAATTATAGCGAGGCATTCTTTTTCTGTTACAGTATAGTTCTATTCAGGTTTAGTGAGTGCACGACTGGCGAAGGCGACGACGTACTCATCGAAGCCAGCCTTTCTGTGAGCGAGAACGGCACCACGGCCGACGCCACTGGCATCCGTGTGGATTTCTGGTGGAGCGCTTGGGTCGAAATGGCGCAGGATTGGAAGAGACGTCAAGAGACGACGCAGCTTTGTGAATGCGGCATCGCAAAGCGGTGACCAGGTCGAAAGGTTGTGGCCACCACGAAGAAGCTGCGTTAAAGGTGCTATGATTCTGGCGAAATTGCGGATGAAACGGCGGAAGTATGACGCTAACCCAATGAAGCTGCGCAGTTCTTTCAAGGTCTGTGGTCATGGAAACTGGGCAACAGCTTGTATTTTCGCCGGATCGGAGAATACACTTTCTTTCGACACGATATGGCCGAGGATAACCAGCTGCCGGGCGGCGAAGCGACACTTCTTCAAGTTAACCTGGAGGCCAGCATCGGCGATGCATTTGAGGACGAGTTCAAGTTGAAGTAAGTGGGAAGGAAAGTCCGGTGAAAAGATGACGATGTCGTCCAGATAACACAGGCATATCTGCCATTTGAGGCCGCGCAATATGTTGCCTATCATTCTTTCAAATGTGGCAGGCGCGTTACACAGGCCAAATGGCATCACGGTGAATTCAAATAAACCATCAGTTGTGATGAAGGCCGTTTTTGGACGGTCTGACTCAGCCACTGGCACTTGCCAGTACCCGGATCGTAAGTCTAAAGATTAGAAGAATTCGGCGCCTTGTAGTCAGTCTAGCGCGTCGTCAATTCGGGGTAGTGGATAAACGTCCTTGCGGGTGATCTTATTGAGGCGCCGGTTGTCCACGCAAAAGCGAATTGTGCCATCTTTCTTTTTGACCAGCACTACAGGAGAAGCCCAGGAACCGTGCGAAGGTTATATGACATCGCGTTGGAGCACGTCTCCAACATGCTCAGCGATGACGCTACGCTCAGTGGCGGATACACGATACGGCCTGGGCGTAGGGACGCATGGTAGCCGGTGTCGATGTGATGGACAACAGTGGAAGTACGGCCTAAGCGAGATTGTTGTAGGTCGAATGACGTGCGAAAGTGGTCAAGGAGATTGACAATCTGGGCGTGCTGACCGGGAGTGAGGTTGGGTTCAATACACCTGGAAAATGTAGGGTCACACGGCGACGCCGAAGGAGAAACTTGAAGGGCCATATCGTCAACCTGAGGCGAAGCCGGGTCGTCAGGCACATCATAAAGGAATCTTGGTTCGATTTCGTCAGCTTAACCAAGACACTCATCGTGGAGCAGGCTAGCAGGGCAAGGAAACAGGTTTGAGACATAAACTGCGCTGGAACCTTGTCGAATGGCAAGAAGGCCAAAAGGAAGCAAGAAGAGATGACGGCGAGCAACAAGCTTAGATGGCGTGAAAAGAACTGTGGAGTCGGGAAACCCGACGGAGGAAACGGGTACAAGTGCGGCAGAGTATGGAGGAAGCTCGGTGTCGGCGGTGACGAAAACATGACCGGAAGCGTCGTTGGTATCTTCAAAAGCCTGGTTGCCAAATGGCGACAGAGCGAGTTCCACACGGGCACAATCAATAACGGCATGATGAGATGACAGAAAGTCTCATTCTAACATCATGGCATCGGAGCAGCGATGCAGAATAACGAACTCAACACGGTATAAAGTTCCACTAATAACAACACGCACGGTACACTTCCCTAAGGGTTGAATCGGCACAGCGCTTGCGGTACGTAATGAAACGGCAGAATATGGCGTTGCGACTTGTCTTAGTTGAAGACGAAGCTGGTTCGAAATCACTGATATTGCTGCTCCCGTGTCTACAAGCGCATGAACGACAATGTCTGCTGCATAAACTTTGAGGACGTTCGCAGGAAATAAATTAGAGCTTGTGAAGTTCGTTGAGATCGCAGTTCTTGCCTCCGGAACTGCGTTCCTTAGTTTTCCTCTCGGATAGCTTCAGGGCGACGGACAAGCGGCGACAGAGAACGCCGACGGGGTGACGGAGACCGACGGGTATTGAAGGTGCGGGACGCAGGAGGCGGGGCTTCGAGGTGCTGAGCGGCAGGTGTGGAACGGAACGGAGAGTCGAAACCGCTGATTTGCGCCCTCGGAGAATCCGCAGGATACCATCTGCGCCGGCGACAAAACCGTGCTACATGCCCAGGCAGGCCACACGAATAACAGATAAGGCGGTTGTCGTGGGTGCGCCATGGATTGACAGCAGTGGGCTGAGACTGATGGAGATATTGGCGAGGTGGGCGCACAGGCTGCTGTGGCGGCCAGCAGCTGCTTGTAGGGGCATATGTTGCAGCTAAATGCGGAGGTAAGGGAAAGGCGCAGGGAGGTCGCGATTGAATAGCTACAGACGGGGGCCTTGGATTCGCGACAACGGCAGCGTACGTAAGTGGAACAGGCGTAGGAGGCCGTTGATGAGCAAGTGGGACGGCGTTAGCGACTTGTTCCTGTATCACCTGACGGAGATCGGGAGACAAGGGCGACTCTGACGCTTGACTGGCTGGCAAAAGAGAGAGTTGGCGTGCCACTTCTTCTCGTACAAATTGCTTGATTTGGTCGAAGATGTGTGAACTGCAAGTAGCACTGACACTGTCACTGAGAGCTGAAAGCGCGACGTCCGGAGCGAGAGCTCGGCGGGTAGAAAGCCGTTGTTTGCCCAGCTCTTCATAGCGCTGGCAAAGCGTCAGGAGGTCGTTGACCGTCTGAGGATTCTTCGCCAAGAGCAATTGGAAGGCGTCATCTTGTATGCCTTTCAAGATGTTCTTGATCTTGTCATCTTCGGTCATATCTGGGTTGATACGCCGGCAAATATAAACTACATCTTCAGTGTAGCTGGTAAAGGTTTCGCCCTTTCGTTGGGCACGACAGCAAAGCTGTTATTCAGCTCGAAGTTTGCGCACAGCAGGGCGACCGAAGACCTCTTGAAGTGTCGTTCGGAAAGCTGTCCAGCTGGTAAAGTGAGCCTCATGGCTCCGGAACCAAAGATGGGCGACGCCGGAAAGGTAGAATGGGACATAACCAAGCTTGTCAGCTTCAGTCCATTTGTTGTGGGCGCTCACTCGGTTGTACAGTGACAGCCAGTCCTCTACGTCATGATCGTCAGTGCCATTGAATATAGGAGGATCCCGTTGGCGTGGCGCGCCAGGACAGACGACCCGAGGCGGTGCCTGGGGTGGATTGGGAGGACTATACGCGCGCACAAATTTCTGTGGCAATGAATGGAAAGCTACGGAGACAAAGCGCGCACAAGTGAGAGCGCTTCTGAAAAGAGTCCCGCGTTCCAATTCAGGGTGGTTGGGCTGGGGAACAGAAAATGCAAACAGCTTATTAGCAACAGTTAAATAAGACATAACACACCACCGAGTGTAAAAGTTCACTTATTTTGCGGCTTTTCCCTTCCGCGTCTGGGCAAACGCGAAACCGTCGCACGTGGAAGCAGCGCCGATTCGGCGTCTGTTCCGAGCAACCAAAAGCACTGGCAAAAGCTGCTGGACTACTTGGCGTGGTAACACGTGTGCAGCATCCACGGGCCCATAGCTTTCCCTTCATTGCCAGAGAAAGTTGTCCGCGAGTATAGGCTCCGTACAGTCAACAGGCGGCGCTGCTGCGCAACAGCGGTGGCGCGATGCTCAGCGTCGCATGTGGCGGGCGGCGCGAAACTGGGAAGGGGGGAAGACAGCGAGATTTCGGAACTACGTATACACGCCTCGGAAAGCCGCACGTATATCCGCGATCCGCTTTCCTTTTTTGTGCGTGTGTGTACGTGAAAGTACAAGCGTGGCCCTCTGTGATGGCACAAATAGTTTTTGCGGGGTTCAGGCCTATTAAAGGAATAGACGATTACTTTCACGGTGCAGCGTTAACCAGCGGAGACAAGCTCTACGCTGCTTCGCATGTTGCCTGTGTGAAAGAAGTGGACGGCGTGGACGTTCACGCGAAGTGCCGTTCGCAACAGGGAAAGCAAGTATACGACGTCATCCTTCACATGAGTAAAGCTTACTGTTATACTAAAATTGAAGTCACTAAACTGGCACCCTGAAAACGTTGTAGTTGACCGATTTTTAATCGACGCCTCACTGTTGGCAATGCATGCCTCATTTCGCTCCGGCGCGTTGTACGCCGCGGCCTATCATTTGATGCCCCTGTCACACTGTTACTTTAGATTGTCATACAGCTCGATCTGGACCGCGTGCAGCTACACGCTCACTCGTAGGCTGTCGTCAGCACAGTCATGTCGAGTGAGCTAAACGATTCGGATTGTTGGATCGTGTGGCAGTGACCATGCTATCCTCGTTGACTCGTTTGGGATCCAGTCGGAGCCACCTGCTGCGCTGATAAACGAGATTTATTAACTAGGCGATCTTAATTTACATGACGCGAATGTTCGTTTTTCATCATGTACAATGATCGAGGCTCATTAGGCCCCTTTCACAAGATACGATTTCGCTTGCGAATTCCTTTCCTTGCATACGCGCTTTGCTTTTACAATGATACACCGCAAATGTATATTACAAGAAAAATCGCACCATGTGAAACCGCGCCTCTCAAGCGCCAGCGGCCGAAACGAGGATCGTCGAGTTAGTGCTCGCCAGCACAAAATAGGCTTCCTTGGCATAAAATATTGCTCATCGCACATGCCAGTGCTATGCTGATCATACCGAATGCTAAGACAACAGCAAGCAGTCGTCAAATCAGCAAAGTCGTGACAAATTTCATTTAAATGTTCAGCAGCTGGCCATGGCCGCTCGCTTCGCACAACGAGCTGTGAAACGCGCATGTGTAGCACGCTTTACAGAACAAAACCTTCTCACAAATATAAAAAAAGCTGACTTACTTTACTCTCATCTAAGCTGCGATCCATTTCTTTCGCCGTTCGATCTCATTAGACTTGCCAGGAAATTATCCCGGGCTGGCCTTCGTGGTTGTGACAGCCCTTTACGCAGCAGTATCGCCGGTTCCACTTGCCTTTTTTTTTTCACCTCTGACGCTTCCCGATGAAGCGCATGCCATTGCACTGTCGCAAGACGTATAAAAAAAATAAGGAGGCTGGTGAACAAAGCAAAACGGCTTCAACCGTGGCCGAGACGAAATGTAGCGCGCGGGAAAGAATACTCATCGAGCCGGCCGAGCTGCGGCGCCCACTTCCCAACACTGTTGCGTCGCTGCGCCAGATGGCGCCAGAGCAGCCGCAAACTCGACTGTACGGAGCCTATAGTCTCCTCAGGCATGGGAGCTGTGACAGGGATCGTTCGGCTTCGGAGTTCCCGTTTTGCAAAAGGCCCAGCACCTTACACCAAATGTCGCGAAGCACTTTGGAAGTAAGCGTTCACGACTAGCACAATAGAGCAGCGAGAGGTAACACAGCCGATCGAGCACCGATGATGATGATGATGATGACGATGACCTTTTCTTTGGCGCATACCCACTCACGGGGATCGGCCAAGATTCGGGCAGATTTTATATACGTGCTAAGTGAATAAATTTAACAAATGTCTAATTTTGGTAAATATAATAAAGCGAATAAATTCTAATACAATTCAGTGGACAATAAATATATAAAAAGTAGGCATACTAGTACAAGAGGAAATAAGGTAATGATAAATGGGTTAATATGATTAACAATGGAACTGGTTTGATTCAACAATGAATATCTCTATGGCGATGCATACATTCCTGTGCGAGTGTCCAAGCACAGAAGCTCCGAAAGACAGCAGTTCCGGAGAGTTCAATGGCAGGCCGAGCTGTCGCATTGCAATTTGCAATGTTCTTTTTCTTAGGGAGGAGAAACGCTGGCCGTCCTGTAAGTAATGGTCGATCGTTTCGAATTCGTTACAGAAATGGCTCAAAGGGGAGATCGCCAGACCAGATCGGTACATGTAGAAATTTAGGCGGGGGACTCGACATCGCAGTCTTGTTAATGCCACTTCTGTTTGACTGGATTTGCAAAAGTTCCTGCTCCAAGGGAATTGTAAGTGGTGCAGTTCGGTGGATGATGTTAGATCTGATTTTGATGCCATAAGGGTGTATCTTCTAAACCTGGCAGACGTTATGAAACCTGTCGTTGGAAGAAGGGAACACACAGGGCCTGTAATAGAAGCCTTTGCCAGGCTATCTGCCGCTTCATTCATAAATATGCCTTTGCGACCAGGTACCCATACTAATCGCAAATTCCGCGAATGACTTGGAACCAATGAGTGCAAATTTTTTACTATATGCGACTCACCAGGAGCAGTAAGTGAGGTGCACAAGCATAGAGAGTCTGTTAATACTACCGCGGTTGTTGTGGGAGGCTGTAGCTTACGCAAAGCTAAGACAACAGCTAGGAATTCCGCTAGGAATATTGGAGTATAGTCGGGGAGTCGAACAGAAAAAGACCAATCTAATGCAGATGAAAAAATTCCAACCCCGGCCTTTTCCTCACTCTGCGAAGCATCTGTAGCTATAATTACGTTTGGTTGGAGCTTGTCCAAGTGATCTTGGAGTAAGCCGTTAAGATTATGCCAGGGAAGTTGCTTCGCATGGTTGGGGTATATGTTATCATGAGTAATAACCAATGAATTTTGGATACTGCTTACCGTGATTATATCATTTAATCGTACATTTAACGGACTTAATAGCGATTCTGTTTTATTCACCTTTGGTGTGTGAAACTGAGGCCACAGGAGTCCAAAAAATAAAGCGGGTTGACCAATAAATATCGACTGAATCTTCTTATTGGTCACTCATAGAGCCTTATGAATGTTTGAACAGTGAGTATTTTAAATCTCATTTCTAGGGAAGGAAGTCGTGGTTCCTTAGAGAGCACTGGCGTTTGCTACAAACTTTGGCAGCCCCAGACATAAACGAAGTGCTTGTCTTTCCAGCAAAAGTAGTGGACGTAGTTTATAAGCAGGGGAGCCAGAGAATAACACACAGCCGAACTCTAGTATTGGCCGGATATACATGCGGTAAATCATTATAAGTGTGTCTCTGCGCATGCCCATCGATTATTGCTAATCCTTTTCAATATCCCCATTGCACGGGAAGCTTTTGAGGTTATATTTTCAATATGTAGACACAAGTTAAGGTTTCCATCATAAACAATTCCTAGGTATCTGACTTTTTCCAGTTGTGGAATAGTGGAATGGCGGTACGAAAGGGATATCGTAAATGGGTCTTGTACCGGAAAGACAAGAACAGCGCTCTTATTTACATTAAGAGACAAGTGAATACTATCCAGCCAAGCTTTCAACTCAGATAAGTATTCCTGTAAGTACTCGTACAGTGCCTGAATATCATTTGCCGAAGCAAAAAACGCTATATCATCAGCGTAAACGTACGTGCATATATTCTGATGACAAGGAATGGAGCTTAGCAAGATAATAAACAAAAGCGGAGATAACATTGAGCCTTGTGGAACCGCGCGTGTTTGTCTGAATTTTCCTGATGCAATTCCACGTTGCGCACAGTAAAACTCCCTGCCCTGCAAGAACTCAGCAGTCCACGTTACGAAGTAATCAGGTAGTCTCATTTCCTGCATCCTTTCTGTTAAAATAGGGTATTCCACACTATCGTATGATTTTGAAATGTCTAATGTAACTAGAGCTGCACATTGGTTGTGGTAGCGAGCCAATTGAATTCTGCTTTCTAGGTCGACGTGTGCGCACCAGAATGACATCCCTGGCCTAAATCCAATTTGACAATTTTGACAGGGGCTCAATAATTCTCTTGTCACAAATTCAATCATGCGGGTGTATAATAACCTTTCTATTAATTTTACAAATTTGATGTTAGAGGGATCGGCCGAATATAGTCTAGTACATACCCTTTGTTTTGGTCTTTAAGCAGTGGAATCACCTTCGCGATTCTCCACACAGGAGGGATCCAAGCATATTGTATTGAGTGATTTACAGTATCTCACAGAACGTTAGGAGCGATGTCAAATAGAAGTTTAAGCATCTTAGTAGCGAGTCCATCAGGACCTGTGGCTGCAGCTGGTAAACATGAAACGACCTCCGACAATTCCGACAAAGAAATCTCTTCGAAATCTTCAAATGTACCCTGTCTTTGAGGAGAGGAGGGAAAACAGGTCGAGAATCGAACCTCCAAACCTCTCGCAATTACCTCTAGAGATTCTACTTTATCACTCTTGGTTAAAACTATTGACTCCAAGTTCAAGGGACGCGGAATAAATTTTTGTGATCTTAAAAACCGAAACAGTGCATGCTTATTATTTGACTTTGAAAGAAATTCAAAATGACGAACATTGTAATCGTCTTTTGCCTTAGATACCGTTCTTTTAAACATTCCAGCCATAAATTTATAGTTATTCCAGTTTCTCGGAGACTGGTTCTGCATGAGTTGTTTCCACGCAGCTTTCCGTCGCTTGTAATCCCGCGAGCAGTCGTCATTCCACCAACGCGTAGAAGTAGTGTTCTTGCTAGCTTTTAACTGGAATTCTGATCTTTTGCGCGAAGTCTCTAAGATTGAGCAAATATCCTCAGTGTTCAATGCATGATTTTCAATTGTTGATTTGAAAGTGGTCTGCAAACATTTTTTAAATCCATTGTATTGCACAAATGAGTGGATTCGAGCCTCCAAGGCGGACTGCGAACATATTTTTAGCCAATTTGATGATCACACTGTTGATGAGAACTGGATCGTTTCCAAAAACAAAATAAACGAGCTCACCGATAAGTTTATTCCATCAAGTGAAATATCATGTAATGTTAAGAAGCCCTGGTTCAACTCCATGTTAAAAAGGCTTTCCAACCGGAAGAAACGACTGTATCGAATAGCAAATAAAAGTGCGCTGGCTTCGAAATGGGATGCTTATAAGGAGGCAAACGATACCTACATAGAGGCTTTAAAACTTGCCAAACAGCCATTCCGCGTACACACATTGCCCAAAATTCTTGCGAATGACCCCCAAAAGTTTTGGCGTGTTATTAACCCCTCAAAAGATAATGCGGTCACGCTGATCGATTCCAGTGGTTCACCGGTACCCGATGATGTATGTCCCCGTGTACTTAATTCTGTATTTTGTAACAACTTCGTCGCATGTACTGATCCTGTGCTTCCAACTTTTGAGTGTTGCAGTTACCCAGCTATGGATTTTATAATCATTGAACCTCTTGGGGTCGAAAATGTAATTAAAGGTCTAAAGTTGTCATCAAGTCCTGGTGCTGATTTGATTAACGCAAAATTTCTGAAAAATACTGTTGTTTATTCATCTGTTCTACTTTCAAGAATTTTTCAGCAATCTCTAGACACCCATCAGCTCCCTGCAGATTGGAAGGTCGGGAAGGTGGTCCCACTTCACAAGTCCGGCAGCAAAAATTCGCCCCTCAACTACCGCCCCATTTCCCTCACCAGCATTCCTTGTAAGGTTCTTGAGCATATTTTGTACTCGCATTTAGCAAAGCACTCAGACAATAATTCATTTTTCACTAAAGTACAACATGATTTTCGAAAAAACTTGTCTTGCGAAACTCAACTTCTTTCTTTTACTCACAGCCTTCATCTTATTCTTGACAAAGGTTCATTCGCTAACTGTGTTTTCTTTGACTTCGCCAAGGCCTTCGACAAAGTGTGTCATAGATTGCTTCTATTTAAACTTACCAAACTTAATCTTGATCCTAACCTGTTTGCATGGCTCAAACATTTTCTTCTTAATCGGTCACAGTACGTTGCGTCAAATAACCATATATCCCCATTTAGCCCCGTAGACTCTGGTGTGCCGGAAGGATCAGTTCTAGGCCCTCTTCTTTTCCTAATTTACATTAACGATTTACCCAATGATATTTCTTCTAGCATTTACCTTTTCGCAGATGACTGTGTTATCCTCCGTGAAATCTCGGACAGTTCTGATAACAAGTTCCTACAAGACGATATTAACGCTATCTCTAACTGGTGTGACGTATGGTTAATGCAACTTAACGTAAGTAAATGTAAATGTATGCGTGTAACTCGTAGCAATATTCCTCCGCAGAACTATTATCTTAATAATACTCCCCTAGAAGCCGTAACATCCTATAAATACCTAGGCGTCCATATAACCTCGACACTTTCCTGGTCATTACACATCGATAAGGTAATCAACAACACTAACCGCATGCTAGGTTATATTCGCCGAAATTTTTCTTCTGCTCCTATGTCATTGAAGTTAATCTTATACAAAACGCTTATTAGGAGCAAAATGGAGTACGCCTCATCCATCTGGGACCCTCACCTTCAAACCCTTATTCAATCACTTGAACTAATCCAAAACAATGCTGCGCGTTTCATTTGTAGTAAATTGTAATTATAGTCGCACCTCAAGCGTAACTTCGATGAAAAATTCCTTGCTACTTCCTCTACTCTCCTCCCGACGTAAGTGCTCTCGCCTTGCTTTATTTCATAAACTATATTTCCATAATTCCTACCTGCGCGATAATTTTATATCATCTCCTACCTACATTTCCTCTCGCATTGACCATACCCATAAGGTTGGAATAATTCATTGCCACACCAGAATCTGTCAAGAATCATTTATTCCCAGGACCTCTCAAGAATGGAACCACCTTCCCGGCGCAGTGGTTGCAATCAAGGACAACTCAAAGTTTCGTTCGGCCATATCCGACGTCATCGCTCCTTGATACTGTTAACTAATCAGTTTTTCTGTATTAACTAAACCACTTTTGCTGCTTTGTTAGTTACTTATGTATGTTTTTTTTTCTTTTTTTACCCACTCCCCTCTGTAATACCTCGGTCTTGAGGGTACCATAAATAAATAAATAAATAAATAAATAAATAAATAAATATGACTTCAAACTTAATTGGAACGTGATCACTATTTGTCCCAGCATTCACTGTTTCCCATGCTGATATGGAAAGACCTGGACCCGAATATGTAAGATCCAGCACAGATCTAAACTGTCCGCGAAGAAATGTAACTGATCCCGAATTTTGACATAGAAAATTATTACTTGTTGACCAGTCCCACAGACGCTTACCACACTGGTCTGATCTGACTCCCCAGGATATATGATGTGAGTTGAAGTCTCCAGCCAATACAATTTCTTTACCGCATTTTGCCAGAACTAAATCTAGTGGGCGTGTATCCTGAACAACCGAGGGAAAATATACATTAGACACCGAGAAAGGCCTACTGCCAGAGAGAGTAATTTCTACCGCTAAAATTTCACATTCTGGAGACATCAGCTGGAATGATATATTTGCCCTGTGGCCAAACTTGTTTGATACCATAATTAACAAGCCCCCTCCTTTAGACGGACGACCTAGGCGAAACGATCTAAAATCACGTAAGCAAATAATTTTTCAGGAGATAACCAAGTTTCTTGCAGTAGAATTATATCTGGACAAAGTTGATAAGACAGAACGTTTAAATCGGTAGAAGCAGCGAATATTGATCTGCAGTTCCACTGCAGTACCCTCATCTACCTTCCGGTGATGAGAGCACCGCAGAGGCAACTGCCTCCTCCAAAATATTGAATTTTGAGTTGAGTTCAGAGAGGATTTTCTTAGATTTACTAATTGAGCGTAAAGTGGTATTCTCCAGTGGAGAAAACCTCCTTTTCTGGGCTTTCACATCAATTTCCATGTTTGAGGTATCCTGTGAATGAGAATTGACTGAGCTACTAGTGTCTTTGCTTGAGGAACCTGGAATAGGCCTAACTTGTTTTATGTGAGATGTTGCAATAAGCTCATCTTCCTGAGCGTGAGGTGTAGTAGCATTCATTTCAGAGTGCATTGGTTGAGCAGTAGCAGTCGGTAATAACTGCACTTTTCAATTGCTTGTGCGATTACCTCTGACAGGGTTCCATCAACGACAGCCTGGTGTCGTGCTGTCACACTCGCATATCCATGAGCTCTTTCCTTTACCGCCACAATGGCATCTCGGCGTGAGCAACGCCTTTTGTCCATAACTTCCAGGATTTGAATTTCTTGATTTCTAGCAGGGCAGTTAGAATAATCAGCCTTGTGGGCTCCATCGCAAAGGCAACACGTCTCCGATTGAGCCGAGCAGTCACTAGCGGAATGGCTCTCCCCGCATGTACAGCAGCGAAGGCTAGATTTACAACCACCTATGCTATGTCCGAAGCGCCAACAATTGCGGCATTGTAATGGGCGCGAGGCAAGTGGATCCACTCTGAAGATCAGAGGCCAGACCTTTATCTCAGTGGGGCAAGATGTATCCGCAAACGTAGCAATTACTTTTTCTGTGGGTACACGTGCATTGTCCACTAGTCTGTTGCACCGGTAAACAGAAATTGCCCCAACCGCGGAGAGCTTTTCCAGGGTCTCTGCCGGACTTAAATTCGAGTCCACACCACGAACTATTCCCTTGGTACAGGCAAGATGCGGAGGGATGAAGGCACTTACTTGCAATGATCCAAATGATGAGCACTTAAGTAGGTCATACACGCACGCCTTGTCTAGCGATCGGCAAACAATCCCACCCCTGCCAAACTGGCACCGAAACAAGGTTTATCTTCCTCATCGTCGTTCTCCCTCTTATAGCCGCAGCCACACTGCTCCTTATTTTACAGTACAAAAGAAATTTATGAATGTGATCTAGAAATAAATGTTCAAGAACAAGCATGAGATACATGGTTTTTGCGAACTGTGTCTCAGTTGTGACCACATTTCGGAGAAACTACCGCATGTACTGCATTGTGGCTTGCACTGTAGCTTTAGGACATATTTATCTGTTTCCTAGACGCAGAAAAATAATTTTGAAGCGCCGGCGTCCGCGAAAATCATCCCCAACCACGCAGGCCCTCGAATATATTTAGGTACATGTATATGCCGCGCCTTCTTATGTGACATCCGGTATATGCGGGTTGTATTGGAACACCATTCTATCATTATAGTTGCTCAAACATTGTTTTGCATTCTTGGCAAAGCTATTCCTCGGAATTTTGAGAATGGCAATCCACAAACAAATGGCATGAAACGAAACACCCACAGCGTATGCCTTTTATATTAAATCTTCTCAGACTGAACTATTAAAGTAGGAAACAAGAACGAAAACCTGAAAATTATGGATTTTCTTGTGCGGCTGTACACTACCTCCGGGGTCGCCCCACGCAAGAGGCCGCGTTTGTACCAGAAAGCTAGCCTTCGTGCATAGCGTTCGCCGCCAGTTTTTGGTTGCATAAGCTGCATTTGTCGGGAAGCGTGAGAAGCAGTCAGGGATCTTTGAATGCTGTCGCGTCCCACTCTTAAAAGCGAAGCTTAAGCGTCCTGAACATTTTTCTATACGGCCATATTTTCTATACGGCTATTTTAAAAGTGCCAATCAGTAACAGAAGAGAGCGCGAAACAACAACACGCAAGAGGCTGCGTTTCTACCAGAAAGCTCGCCTTCGTGCATACAGTTCGCCGCCAGTGTTTCCCGGTAAACATTTCGGTTACATAAGCTGCAGTTGCCGGGAACCGTGAGAAGCAGCCAGATATCTTTTGATGTTGTCGCGTTCCACTCATAATGGCAAAGCTTAAGCATCCTCCAAATGTTTTATTCAATGCTAAACGCATTACCGTTAGCAGTCATCGTGATGACTGCTAACGATGGGTTCCGCCAGAAAGTTTTTACGTCTCTAACAATTTTCTCGACAACTTAGTCCATGAAGTCCATGAGCACTTGATAGTCCTTTGTCTATTGGGTAGAACAACTGGCTGCTGTGCTGAGGAACTCGTATTCGAAACGAACCATTTGCCCTAAGTTAAACCATTCTTGTATGTGGCAATGGTTTTGTACAGCACATCCATTAACCACTTTTAAAACGATTTTGCTCACGGGATATGTTTGACTGTCTCATGCAGGGGGTACATACAACGTTTTAATAATTTTTTACAGAAACTTGGGTCACAGCGTATATGCCAGTCTTGTATGTCAAAATCAATCCTTTAAAGTTTCTTCGGCGGTGGACGGAATCGAATCCGCGTCAATTATAGTATGATTTATCTGAATGTATACTGACTTGTGGACAGCGCGCTGACTTCCCAGTTACGCGAGGAACAGCTGAAGGAACAGTTTTTGTGAGGAACAGCTGAAGTAACACAAGTCTGCCTATGAATGATAAACTACGCTTCAGCAATGACACACCACGTTATATTAGTTAGCCTAGAGGAACACTTTGAAAAGGGAAACGAAGCAGTGATCAAGAGCATTCTAAACAGCCAATTACAGGCTGTCGGGATATGCAATTCAGTGCTTCGGGAAAATATCGATCTTTTCATGTTGTAATTGGCCACCATCTGGTTGGTTGATATTAGCTACTAGTTTGCATTTTCAATTTAATACTAAGAGCATGCTTAAACGTGCCTATTAACAGCAACTCCTTCTTACATATTTTCCCAAGGTCTCTGCATATAAATTTGTCCGGTATTGGTGTCCTTTTCGAGGTCTATGTATAAACCAAGGAAACTTACTGCTTTAATATTCAGGTATGGAGGTGGGCTGCGACGTTTGTTTGCACACATTCTGTTCGTGATTACAGCAGCAAAAAGGAGAGCCCCGAAAACTTTTCTCCTCTGCATACTGCAGCTGGAACCTCAAGTTTATACACTGGAACAGAAAGGTGTACAGAAGAACATGTGAAGTAGTAGTTCACAAGGTCCCAGCCATCCAAATGTATTCTGAGTTGAATTTCTGGTTCAGTAGGTAATGGCCGAGACAATGCAATTTTTTTAACTTGACTTGTTTCTCTTTTTCTTATGACAAAATTGAAAAGATTTAATGGCAGCTAGGTGTGTCACAAAACAGCGGACAATATCCTTGGCCAATATATACAATTCTGGCGTTGATATTTGCACTTCAAGTAACCCGTGAAGTAGCTAACCTTATCGGAGATAGACAACTTTTTATACACTACTTCTCAAATCAAGTAAAAAAGTCGCAAGAACCAGCCACACAGCAAGGTAAACGAAATAGATAGAAGCACTTCATAAGTATAAATAGGCCACGCAGTATGAACGCAAGCCTTGCAATCTTCCGTCATGGCCTATAAGAACACGCGCATAATAGATGACATAGCAGAAATTGCGTTCGTTATGCCTAATAATGGGAGAATCTGCGAAAACTGAATACCTAGGGACAGACATAGACCACCCGCTGCCGTGCTTCAACATTCTTAAAAAAACGTGTTGAATTGAATGTTCATTTTAAACAGCATTCTTGAGGACGCGTTATCTTTTTAATGTATGTTAGCTCTCATCATACCGATAATTTTCAGTGCACTATGCGATCTTGTAGAGAATGAATGACTGGAATAATGCCTTAATTTCTGTCGCATGAAAGTCATGGACCTTGCAATTTTTATCTGCATAGTGTCTCGTTCTTTTATGCAATATGCTACACATATATCAGCACTGTTCTTAAATAGCTTTTGCTCAACTGAGCAGGCTGAGTTTGCATATGTAATAGGCTCAGCAAAAGAGAAACTGGTAATAAAAATTGTTCATTTATTGATATTATATACAGCATTCAGTGTTGATTAATGCGCTTCATTTTTGTTTAAAATGAAAGCATGCAGCTTAAAAGAAAAATAATATACGCAGATTAACCGCACAAGTTTAAATCCATGTGAAGCGTGTGAACAAATGCTTTGCATTCAACGGTGATGCATACAGTGCTCTTTTATTTCATGCTATGCAACAT
Source organism: Dermacentor silvarum (assembly GCF_013339745.2). Taxonomy (NCBI): domain Eukaryota; kingdom Metazoa; phylum Arthropoda; class Arachnida; order Ixodida; family Ixodidae; genus Dermacentor; species Dermacentor silvarum. The sequence continues at coordinate 97,882,781 of NC_051160.1, forward strand.
GTAATCTCATGAAATGTTTGTTTATTGACAAGAACGCTCAAAAGCTTTTTCATGCAATTTTTATTTCTGTGCACATCGTCGCTCACAAGCTACGCCGACATGCGAACGCCATATCGGGCATATATCCAGCGTCAGACTTATACACAGCCATGTCACTAAGACGAATGTGATCTATGATACTTGTAGAAAGTAATGGCACTTTAGAATTGTTATGACAGTTGCAAACAGGGAATAGTGCGACATTTATCAAGCAACATTTTGGGATTCTGTATCTCTTGTGTTACAGCAGGACATACGAATTCTAGAGCATCGAGCGGTGATGAATACCAGTGATTTATACTGACTGGTTAAATTAGAGAAAATAAAGTAAACAAAAAAATCTGGCAAAATACCTTCACCATTTCCATAAATAATTGGTGTCTTAGCGATGTCTGTGAGTCAACAACAAATGTTCAGGTTTTATGAAGGAAGATATTTTCTGTTGCGCGAAATAGAGTTGGGCAAACATGGTCAGTGTACAAGAGTTGTATATTCCACATCGCGGAGGCTTTAAAATAACCTTTCTATATATATCTACAAACACTTTCGGCAAAATGGTGACGACCCAACTGCCGGACAGGCATTCGAAACGCGGGAAAGTAGGACGAGAGAGTTTCGCGTTGTAATGTATTTCTTAAGTTACTGAGTATCTATCGCAAATACAATTCTATAGCATCCAACGATGGCACGTCTTATTGTATTCAAGTATATCTTCGGGTGTTCCAATGGGCTTCGTGTCTTGCCGCGGAATACTTGTGCCATATATTAGCGACCTTTCTCCCTGTCTGGCATCGCCCTTTAGAAGGTTTACTGATGGCTATATATTTTACAGTGATAGCTACTGCAACTTATTACCGAATCATTCAGAAGCATTAGGTCTTGATAGCATTAAGATGTGCCCATTGGAATATATTACCAAGTGCTTTCATGCCACTTTCACTAGGAAGCATGCCTAACACCCCCACATGTACATGACTAACAATGTTTCGCTAGCCCTATGGAACGTAAATATTTTGAAGTAAGTTTTATCTAGAATCAAGACAATGAAAGTTCTTACCTAATAAGCAGCAGTAGCACTCTGAATTGAAGCGTCGCTTTTAAGCTGCGAGTGATATAAGCTGCGACTTTTAAGGCAGAGAGCTGAAGGCTACGTGTCTTCCGAGCCCAATTGTCTGATACCGTGCATGAGCATTGTGTATCAAACAAAACAACACAGCAAGAAATGCAGCTGCACAGCAAAGTATCGGTACATTCAAATATCCTTTAAGTATAAATCTACATAAATTGTCGGCGAGACATTGATTATTGACAAAGAAGAATAAAAAAATAGCTTTTACAACACGTTGTCAGTAATCTGTTTTGAAATTACAGTCCTTCGGAAAACAAAACAAATAAAAAACATAGTCTGGTACTGCCACGTTGGCTTTATACTTTTGTAATGACAGCTGACCTTATCTGATGTACCGTCCCTAACTGCACATCTATCAGTAAAAAATTCACACACCATCCATGGCATTGTGTAACGCGTTTGTATCTCATTAGTGCAAGCGGTTCTGATTCACTTGATAGCGCCTTCTTTGGATATTTGCTGAGCAAAACGAAGTGTAGCAGTAGGACAAGCGAAGCGCTGCTGATTTAAATGAAGAACGCATCCCTTAGCCACCATGGTGGACCTGTGCAGAGCAAGCGGATATTCTATGGATTATTCTGTATCCTAAGCTTGAAGATGCGCGCGCGCACTTTTTGTCAATCGATTGTTACGCCTCTAAACAATGCATCTCAATGCCCTTGCTAGCGCGAGGGCCTTACATACAGGTGTTTTAACTTGACTTTACTCGAACTTCTTTACAGGGGGAACCTCGTATGGAGCCAACCATCACAAACGTACTATATCTATAAATACCGTGTGGTAATTTCCTGTTTTGCGGAATTATTTTTTAATCGCCTGTTGCAGATACCATGACCCTAGTCCGCCACCTGGATTACGGAGAGCGGCCTTTCATTACTCGCACAAGAAATCCAACTACATTCTAACATATAATAAAGAAAAGAAACTCGACAAATACCTTCGTATTTAATTACTTTCCAACAAATATTGCACTCCAGGAGTTCTGGATGGTGAGTTTGCTAGTTGTATCCACACAGAATGAATTTACAAAATGACACATTTTGGGGATATGCGCCATCAAACTTACCGTAAAAATGCAGTGTTTCACTTAATTTTATTGCGAGAGCAATGATATGGACACTCCAACCGCATTTGTGCCGTCGCTGTCGCCGTGAGGTTTATAAAGTTCAATGGCGATAAAATTGTCGCCACGCGCCGTACGCTGTGTGTGCGAGTGAAAGTGTACGAGGGTGTGCCGGCAATCGCAGCTTAATATAGCGCACGCGAGGGTGGAAGGCTGTCCGGAAGGGCGCGGTCGTCTCTCGCGCGCGCGAGGCACGGGGGTGAGGTGACGAAAAGGAAGGCGGCGTCTGTTCTGCTCCGTCGGCTGCTGCTTATAGCACGACCGTTCGGGCGCAGTAAATTGAATGCAATCTGCGATGCCGGCGAAGTGCGAGGCCACGCGGGCCTCCATCTGCGATGGGGGACAAAGTGCATGCGCCGAGTGCCAGTAGCTTAGTATGCGCTCTGCTTTCGACGTTCAGTTCGCGTTGAAGCGAGGCGAGATACAGCACGAAGGTCAATTTGCCCGCTGCTGCTGGCGCGCTTTCTCACTCCGGCGTTTTCACATCACCGACAGAGGCGTTTTCACAGCCAGTTTCCGCGATCATCGAGCGAGATGTGTTCATGTTTGCCTGTGCGCGCGTGACACCGCGCTTGTCTATTTAGTCAGTAAGGGAATGTTTACTACATTATACGGCCAATTAAACTACTGTCCTTGCTTCGTATAGCTCTCTCTGCTAATTTCCTATCGCAATTGGTGTTGCGCCTTTCGGGCGAAACTGCGACATTTTTTAACAAATCGCTCGATATTGCATTCAAACTCAAATATAATTGGAACGTTCAGGTATTTCGTCCCACAGTTTGGCAAATTACACTTCGAGACTGGTGTCATCCCGGAGATTATTTCCATTAGATACGTCTTGCAAACTCACCCGCTGCAGTTCATAAATGCAATATATTCAGTAATTATTTAAATAAGGTATTGAGATTATTTTTTTAATAATCAAGAAATCTTATCAAATATCACCCCCTTTATATATATATATATATGTACATATATTGTTACGGGGACAACGTTTATTTAGCGAGTATGGCTATATACAAGGTTTGGACAAGCAGCAGCGACGGATGCAAGGCTGTCGCGCGCCTCAGGCTACTTCGTCGCCGTCGTATTCGTCCGACCGACAGTAGCAGCCCCTTCACCGTCTCGTGGCACTACCCCCTCGGGGCGAGAGCGCCGACCCGATGCTTGCTACGACGGACCAGAGGGTCCAGTTACGTACGGCTTAAGTCTCGCAACGTGCACGATAGCAGAGGGTGGGGGCGTAGACGGCGCTGGTGCGGTGACTGGATCGACCTCATACTTAACGTCGGTGACTTGACGTAGCACCCTGTAAGGACCATCGTAGCGGGACAATAGCTTTTCGGAGAGACCGATGTGGCGGGACGGAGACCACAGTGTTACGAGGGCGCCTGGGGAGTAAGAAACGTCTCTGTGGCGACTATCATACAGGGCTTTCTAGGAAACTGTGAGCCGTTCACGTGCGAGCTGTGTCGGCGCGCGCTATGGCCTCGCGAACGTACGTGGTGGTTGAGCTGACAGGAAGTAAACGATCGAGAGGCAGAGAAGGTTCGCGTCCATACAGGAGATAAAACGGGGAGTAGCCAGTAGTGTCATGTCGGGACGAGTTGTAGGCGAAAGTAACGTACGGCAAAATAGCGTCCCAATCGCGGTGATCGGCGGAGACGTACATTGAAAGCATATCGGTCAGAGTTCGGTTCAGGCGCTCTGTGAGTCCATTCGTTTGCGGGTGATAAGCAGTTGTGAGCTTGTGGTGGGTAGAGCAGGAACGAAGATGTCATCGATGACACGAGACAAAAAGTATCGGCCTTGATCGGTCAGAAGCTGTCGAGGAGCACCATGATGCAGGATGATGTCATGAAGGAGAAAGTCGGCGATATCCGTAGCGCAACTGGTTGGGAGGGCACGGGTAATGGCGTATCGCGTCGCGTAGTCGGTCGCGACGGCGACCCACTTGTTGCCTGATGTCGAGGCTGGAAAGGGACCAAGAAGGTCAAGCCCAACACGAAAGAATGGTTCGGCGGGAATGTCTATAGGATGAAGGAGACCGGCAGGTAACATAGCTGGCGTCTTGCGGCGTTGGCATTTGTCGCAGCTAGCGACATATCGTTCGACGGAGCTATAGAGACCAGGCCAGAAGAAACGGCGCCTGACGCGATCATAAGTGCGGGTGACACCAAGGTGACCAGCAGTGAGCTCATCGTGAAGCTGGCGAAGGACATCTGCCTGCAGATGGGCAGGCACGACAAGGAGGCGTTCAGGGCCCTCAGGATGCATATTATGGCGGTATAAGGTGCCGTCCTGAAGGAAGAACACGTGGAGGGAAGGATCGGGTGTGGCGGAGTTGAGACTGTCGATGATAGACCGTAAAGCCGAGTCGCGGCGTTGTTCGTCCCGTATATAAACGAGGTCCGAGATAGACAAGATGTAGGCGTCGGTGTCTTGCTCGGTTACGTCAGGGGATGCCGTGAGAGACAGTCGGCATCTTGATGAAGCTGACCGGACTTGTGCACCACTGAAAACGAGTATTCTTGGAGGCACAGAGCCGAATGACCAAGACGTCCTGTAGGGTCTTTGAGCGAAGAAAGCCAACAGAGGGCGTGATGATCAGTTACGACGGTAAAGGTGCGGCCAAACAGGTAGGGACGAAATTTGGCGACAGCCCAGACAAGAGCAAGACACTCTCGTTCCGTGATGGAGTAATTCTCCTCCGGTGCGGACAGAAGGCGGCTAACGTACGCGATAACACAATCGTGGCCGCTCTGACGCTGAGTGAGGACGGCACCGATTCCATGGCCGCTGGCATCTGTGCGAAGTTCCGTCGGTGCAGTCGGATCAAAATGCGCTAAAATAGGGGAAGTCGTGAGGGCATCTATAAGCGCCGAAAAGGCAGCAGCTTGGGGTGAGCCCCATGTAAAAGCAACGTCATTTTTGAGGAGCGCAGTAAGGGGACGCGCAATGTCGGCGAAATTACGAATAAAACGTCGAAAATAGGAGCACAATCCTATAAAACTGCGTACGTCTTTGGCCGAACAAGGTACAGGAAAATGCTTCACGGCGCGAACTTTTTCAGGATCGGGCTCGACACCTGTCGCGTTGACGAGATGGCCAAGTACGGTTATTCCACGGCGTCCGAAACGGCATTTTGAGGCGTTGAGTTGGAGAACGGCATTGCGGAATACCTCGAGAATGGTGGAGAGGCGCTGAAGATGGCTGTCAAATGTTGGCGAAAAAACAGTGACATCGTCAAGGTAGCACAAGCAGGTTGACCATTTCAAGCCACTGAAGAAGCGAATCCATCATGCGCTCGAATGTGGCCGGCGCATTGCAAAGGCCGAAAGGCATCACTCTAAAGTAATAGAGGCCATCGGGAGTTACGAATGCGGTTTTTTCGCGGTCCAGTGGGTCAACAGCAATCTGCCAATAACCTGAGCGAAGGTCAATAGATGAGAAAAACTGGACGCCGTGAAGACAGTCGAGTGCGTCGTCGATACGGGGCAAGGGATAGACGTCCTTTTTCGTGATCTTGTTGAGGTGTCGATAATGAACACAAGATCGCCAGGTGTTGTCCTTTTTCTTGACCAGCACAACAGGAGCGGCCCAAGGACTCGAGGACGGTTCGATGATGTTCTTGGCCAGCATTTTATCGACTTCCTTTTGGATTATGGCGCGTTCCGCTGCGGAAACGCGATAAGGGCGCCGGTGAACCGGTTGAACATCACCGGTGTGGATGGAGTGCTGAACAACTGTTGTCTGGCCTAAAGGGCGATTTTCGAGGTCAAAGATATCGGAATACGACAGCAAGACCCGGCGAAGATCTGCGTGCGTATGCGGGAGGTCGGCTGATATCATTTTCTCGAAATTGGCACATAGCGATGAGGTGGCTGTGAGAGAGCCGGAAACAGTTCGAGGGCAGTTGACGGCTAACACAGAAATCGCGTATTCTTGCAACGACGACGTGGTTGCAAGCGCGATGCCAGCAGGTAGCACGTGGGTAGAAAGACCAAAATTCAAAAGCCGCAGGCAGGTTTTGTTGTCGCGTACGGTAACCACAGTGTGCGGGAGAACGACAGAGTGCATCAGGACCACGTCGAGAATCGGGGAAACGACGTATTCACCATCGCACACAGGAGGAGAGGGACTTAATGGAACGTACGTGGAGGCTTGCGGTGGCAGGTGGAGGAACTCGACAGAACATAAGCGGCTGGGAGTGTCGGATAGTACGTGGGCGTCAAAAGGGAGCTCCACTTGAAGGACACCTGTGGAGCAGTCGACAAGGGCTGAATGCGTCGAGAGAAAATCTAGGGCGAGGATCACGTCGTGGGGACACTGCGCAAGCACGGCAAACAAACCAATGGTCTGATGGCCAGCAATGCACACTCGGGTGGTGCACACGAGCTGCCATCAGCGACCCGTACTGTGTTCTGAATTGCGGGCGTAATCACTTTGCGGAGCTGAGTACGTAGAGCAGCGCTCATTATTGAAATCTGCGCTCCGGTGTCTATGAGGGCCGTAACGGTGACGTCGTCCACTTGAATGTCCAGAAGGTTTCGGTGCGTAGGTACAGTCAACAGAGGATTTGTATACCAGGTCACTGATGCAGCGTCACCTCCGGGAGCTACGCGGCTTAGTTTTCTGGAGCGTAGGTGCCAGGCCGTGCAGGGGATGATGACCGGTATGGTCGCGGCTATCGAGAGCGACGGCCTTGTGGGCACGGTGAGCGGCTAAACCTGGAGTGCGGAGCGGCGGCATCGGAAGCATGTGGATCAGAGCCAGGGGAAAACCGTCGAATGTTGCCTCCAGGACGACGCCAAGACCCAGTGCTCCAGTTTGAAGGCGACGACCAGCTACTGCGGCAGTGACGGGCAATGTGTCTAATGCGAGAGCAGTTGAAACATATGGGTCGGTCGTCTGCCGTCCTCCAGTCAGCCGGGTTCTTATTGCGCGAAGGGTAGACCTGGTTCTGGGTGACATTTGCAGGGGTACGTTCGGATGTACTGAATGGAACAGACGGCCGATGATAATCCAATGTTCGCGAGCTCCTGGCGGACGACTGCTTTTATGAGTGACACGGTGGGCAGGTTGGCTGACTGAACGTCTGGAAGAACGGCCGTAGGAGCTAGAGCTTCAAGTTCGCGGCGGACAATACGCGTTACATCTTCTGACGCTGTAGCCGGTACAGGTGTCGGTGGGTCTTCGCATGATGATGTGGCTTCAGTGTTAGGTAGCGGAAGGAACTGGCGGGTGATGCGGCGACTCTTCGCTTGTTCAAAGCGCTGGCATTCCTTAACTATGGCGTCAACCGTCGTACCGTCGGTACACACCAGTAGATTAAACGCGTCGTCGGCTATTCCTTTCAAAATATGCGATATATTGTGATCTTCGGCCATTTGTGCGTCAACTTTTCGACAAAGGCCCAGGACGTCCTGTATGTACGAAATGTACGATTCAGTAGCCGTCTGGATACGAGATCCCAACTCCTTTTTAGCGGCCTGCTGTCGGTCAAATTATCTGCCGAACAAGTCACGCAGCTTCGCCTTGCAAGCGGCCCAACTTGTAAGATATTCTTCATGCGTCCGGTACCACACGCGTGCCGTCCCTTTGAGATGGAATATCGCGTTGGCTAACATAACCGTGGGGTCCCACCTGTTGCGGTTGCTGACGCGTTCGTAGATGTCGATCCAGTCTTCGACATCCAAGCCATCTGTGCCAGAAAAGGTTCCCGGGTCTTGTGGGTGCAAAAGAATCACAGGAGCCGGTGGCTGCTGCACCATCGACACTTCACTGGTCATCGCGGAGCAACCAAGACGGCGACCGCTTCGAAGTTCCGTGCTTGGTTGACGGAGCCGGCACGTTGACAGGTTTACCCAGCACTTCCACCAAAGATGTTACGGGGATAACGTTTAGTTAGGGAGTATGGCTATATACAAGGTTTGGACAAGGAGCAGCGACGGATGCAAGGCTGTCGCGCGCCTCTGGCCACTTCGTCGCCGTCGTCTTCGTCCGACCGACTGTAGCACTGTCACTGTCTCGTGACTATATATATTTATATATATATATATATATTGTCACATTGTAGTGATGGTGAAGAAAACAGTAGCGACAGCAGTGAATCCTTGAACTCAATCTTTATTGGGCAAACTTGCGCCCAGCAAACAAGTGACATTCAGGCGCAACGATAGCGGTGCGCAAAGTCGGCGATCGTCGCAAATCTGATGAGTGCGTCAAGCCTGTCGGCTTTTACACCTGACTCGTCGAAGATTCCAGCGTGCATACCAAAAATATTCCACAGTTCGCTTTTCATGTACAATCAGATAACAGAATGTTCGGTGAGAACAAACAAAACAGATAGAACAATCCTCAACGTTCGAGAAACTTTCGATACATGCAGGCGCGTCCTGCTCTGAGCGAAAACGTTGAACACTTGTTAGCTGGTGAAAAACGGTCACCTGAGAGAGACAAACACATACTCCTGTCAATGCCGCCCTCTTAAAGAGCATCGTTCCGATGCTGTCAACAAACCCAAGAACGAAAAACAAAAGTACCCGTGGTGAAGCAGCAACAACAAAAAAACTAAGTCACATAGTTTGTTAGCGCTAATGGGTAAGGCTTAAGATGAACAATTTGGGTTATTTACAGGTGCGAGCGCCGCCGCTGCGATTGCGAAATGCCATCTTGCACGACCTCATAATCCAGTGTGCCAATACGTCGGGTGATCTTGTAGGATGCGATAAAGCGTCGCAAATGTTTCCCCCTAAGTCCTCGTTGGCGTATTGGGGTCCAAACCCAAACACGGTCACCGGTATGGTATTCCATGTAGTGCCGTCGAAGATTGTAGTGTCGGCTGTAGGTCCTCTGCTGGTTCTTAATGCGCAGGCTGGAGCACTGGAGATAGGAGGTGACGTCTAGATTCTCTTCGTCGGTAACGTGCGGCAGCTTGGCGTCAAGAGGGGTCGTCGCCCTCCTTCAGTAAACGAACTTGACGCCGTGATCTGCGTTGTTTCTTGCGGCGCGGTGTTGTAAGTGAATGCTACGTACGGAAGGACGGCATCCCAGTTCTTGTTCTCGACATCGGCGTAAATTGCTAACATGTTGGCGAGGGTATTGTTCAGCGGCTCCGTAAGTCCATTCGTCTGCGGTTGGTAGGCAGTTGTACTGCTGTGACTTGTCGGCCTGTATTGCAGAATGGCTTGGCTGAGCCCTGCTGTAAAGGCCGTTCCTCTGTCGGTGATGTGGATTTCTGGGGCACAATGTTGCAGCAGGATGTTCCTGACGAATAATTTAGCCACTTTGACCGTGTACGATGAAGGGGTGCTGACCGACGCTAGCCGCGTCTACCTAAGTGACTCCGAGCCTAGTTGACCAAACGAATGCGCACATTTATTAGCCAACACAATATACAGGGTGTTTCAGCGAACACTTTCAAAATTTTTTTAAGGTTGCCTGCGGCAGATAGCCCAATTCTAGTTAATGAGCTGGTCTACTTGAAGAGGAGGACATTACTTGCACAGAAAATTGAAAAACATAATCAACTAATTAACAAAAATTCACTAAATAAGTTTTTAACTAATTACCTGATGGCCCATATTGCAATTTACAAATTGTAGCCGTGTAGTTCGCAAGGCGGATCCACTTAAAATTAATTCTCAGGATGACACCAGTTTCGAGATATTAATTCCCGAACTTTGCGGAGAAATGCATTGGCGTTCCAGTTAATTTTGTGCTTCAATGCATAAAGCGACGTTTTGTTAAGAACCTAACTGGAACGCCAATGCATTTTTTCGCAAAGTTCGGGAATCAATATCTCAGAACTGGTGTCATCCCGACATTTCGTTCCAAGTGGATCCGCATTGCGAACTCCACGGCTACAATTTGTAAATTATAATATGAGCTATCAGGCAGTTAGTTAAAAACTTAATTAGCAAATTTCTGTTAATTATTCGATTATGCATTGCATTTTCTTGTGCAAGTAATGTCCGCCTCTTCAAGTACACCAGCTCATTAACTAGAATTGGGGTATCTGCCACAGGCAACCTTTAAGGACTTTTGAATGTGTTCGCTGAAACACCCTGTATATAGAACGCATAGCGCATAGCGCCCTCTACATCTCTCCCTAGAGATATGTACACAAGAAACACCGAACACTTCACAAGTCAAGTCTTTACGGAGTCTTGACTCGATGCCCAAACCTGGTGACTCTCACACTGCGATCATTGGATACTAGTGGCGTCGCTGTTACCGTATATAGCGTCTGTTACCGTGGTCGGAGCTACGTGCTCCTCGCGGTTTTCACTGAGCTGGCTCATCGTTGGGTCTGAATAGGGCACTAGATGTGTCCTATTACACACAAGCATCGCGTAGGGTGTTTCCCCGACCTACACGCGGGGCTTAGAGGCTGGGCTGAGAACACACGCCGTATCCTTGATGTCTCGGACCCACACCATATCTCCTAGCTGCAGCGTAGGAAGGACGGTTGCGGCATGACGGCGATCGAAACCTTCCTTCTGCTGCCTTCTCACCTCTTCGTCTTGGCACTTGACATCATCTGGCGCCGGTCACTACGGTTCCGGGTGGTCCACTGTCTTGGGAAGCCTGGTTCGCAGGCTGCGATCCAACAGAAGCTGCGCTGGGCTGCACCCTGTGACGCCTGCAGTGTCTCGGTACGACAGAAGAGCCAGAAAAGGATCGTCTGCTTTCGCAAACAATTCTTTGATCGTACGCACCATCGTTTCTACTTCCCCATTTGACTGCGGGTAGTTTGGACTTTAGGTGATGTGTGGGAAGCCATAGCGCTTCGCAAAAGCTCCGAAGGCATGCGAAGCTAACTGCGGTCCATATCACTTCGTACTACTGCGGGAATGCCAAAAGAGCAAAAATGTTTTTGACTGAATTGATGACCACCTCAGAGTTCGTGCTTCGCATGTAGATGACTTCAGGGTAGCGAGAACGATAATCAACTACTGGTAGGTAGTTGTGTCCCTTGTAACCAAACAAGTCCATTCCTACTTCTTGCCACGGTTGCGCTGGAGTCTTTGTTACCATCAATGGCTCGCTTCTTTGCGCTCGTGTGACTGCACACTGTCTACAGCGAGTGAATCTGTCCCGTATTTGCTACGAAAGTCCGTACCACCACACGGAATCCTGGGCCCTTAGGCGGCATCGGTTAATTTCCTCGTGGCTTTCATGGATAAGTGTGAGCGTATCCTTTTGCAGCGAAGCCGGGATGACAAAGCGATTACCTTTAGCAAGACGCCGTTGCACAACGAGAGATCACCTCGATGGCTCCAGTACTCCTTGATCTGCCCCGGAAGTCTGTCTCGACGAGGCCAGCCCTGAGTGCAGTATTTGACGAGCTGGTTGCATTCCCAGCCCAGTTCTTGGTGCCTGCAAACATAATAACCAGCTTCGTGTCTGTGACCGTAGAAACTTGAAATTCCACAAACTGCTCCACCACATCCACCGGACTGATCGTCGGCTTCTCATCCGTAGCCATTGAAAGAGTATCCACAGTGGCTAGCTGTTTGCCAGGAATGTAGACCACGCTAAATTGGTAGTGAATAAGTTTGATGTAAAAGTTTATTGATTTGAAAATGTAGATAGGTCGGCCAGAATATAGAGCATCTGGCCTGCTACTCTACGTAAGGGAAAGGGAAGAGGGGAAGAAAGAGGGTCACCATGTGGGATGATAATGGGAGGAACTAGGTGAAATGAAACCTTTGAATACCTGGAGGCATCGTGTCCAAGTCAGCGTTAACTAGTAGTGTTACCAGCGGCTGGTGATCGGTTTCTACCGTGAAATTTAGGCCACGCACATATTGGTCAAAACTCTGCACTGCCCATGCTACCGCCGGCGCCTCTTTCTCTGTTTGGCTGCAGCGCTGGTCCACTTCAGTAAGTGACCTGGATGCGAACGCTACCGCGCGTCGCTCGCCCGATTGTTGTTCCTGCAGAAGAACAGTTCCCAATCCAAATGAGATCGCGTCGCATGAGACAATGGTATTACTACAGGGATGATACTTTGCGATGCACAGGTCTGAGGTGAGCATCGCCTTTACACAATTAAAAGCCGTCTCTTGAAGCGGTCCCCACTGCCATGCATTTTGCCCACCTAGCAATGCACGAATAGAGACGGTTGCCTGCTAAAGGCAGGGCAGGACGCGACCAATATAATTAGCCTTGCTGAGAAATCGCCTTACCCCAGCAACGCCCGTGAGTGGTTCCAAGTTGCGCATTGCTTCGAGTTTGCTGGAATTTGGCGAGATACCGTTGGCGTCGATGACCACACCCAGAAACTCTACTTTGTCTTGACCGAAGCAGCATTTTGACTTGTTGAGTTTAATTAACTCCGGCTCGCCTCAGATGTTCAACAATCTTCACAAGTCGCCTGTCGTGCTCTTCTCGGTCTCTGCCAAAAACCAGGATGTCGTCTATCATGTTGACGACGTACGGTTGCCCTTCCAGAATTCCAGCCATTTCTATCTGAAAATACTCCAGTGCTGAAGTCAGGCAAAAAGGTAGACGACAGTAACAGCAGTGTCCAAATGGTGTGATGAATGTTGTATACTCTTGGCATTATTGGGACAATCGCACTTGGTGAAATCCTGCTGTCGCGCCCAGCTTCGAGAACACTTTGGCGTCGCCCAGTTGCCCGAGAACCCATTCGACCGTTGGAAGCATGTGCCTTTCACGAAGAACTTCTTTGTTGAGCTTTGTTAAGTCCACACATATTCGGATGCCACCTGATGCCTTCGGTACTGTATCCAGACCCTCACACCATGGCGTCGGCTTCGTAATGCGCGTGATGACACCTTGTTTTTCCATCTGGTCCAGCTCTTGATTTAGCTGGTTGTACAGAGCAATGGGAATTCTGCGAGGTACACTGAGAGCAAATGGTCTGGCATTTGGTTTGAGTCAAATAGTGTACTCCTCCCCTACGGTACCAAGCCCTCCGAAGATGTCCTGGCCAGGGGTTGCGTCGCTTGCAGAGCTGGCTTGCTTTTGATGTCGCTGTGTGGCGTCGATGAACATCGCGACTCCCAATGCGAGGATAGCAGGGTAGCCTAGTAGAGGTGTAGACTGCGAAGGCATGACGTACACTGACTTTACGCAGGCGCGGCTTTTCCACTCCAACGCAGCTGTGAATTGACCTGTTACTTTCAAAGGATAATTTCCAGGATCGGTGACATGACCCTCTGGTTTTTCGAGTCGCGATGGCACTCCCGCAAAAAATTCTTGGAACGACGGTAACTTCCGCTCCTAAATCAACCTTGAACTTCAGTAGTACTCCATTCAAGTGGACCCAAACAAACTTAGCATTTGCCTCACTGGTCTTGAAAGCATTTATCTCGATGACATGTGGCTGTCGGCTTTACGAGCGTTGTTTCGCTAAACAATCTGCTTCGAAGTGTCCTTTCTTTTTGCAAAGCTTGCAAACAGCTTCGTTAGCAGGACAAAATTTTCGCTCATGCTCTTCTCGTCCGCAGAAGTGACACGATCTGTGCGCGCAGGCCAGGAGCTTTTTTCGTGACCCCGACGCTTGATTACGCGACTGCCTTCTCGCTGTCGCTTGCCTGTGTTTCGCAACAAGAGCGGCGACTGGCTGTCGTCTCTCCTTCTCGGCTAGCTCCACCGCTGCTGAGATGGCGGGCCCTCACCTGGCAGCAGACCTGCTGGCAGCAGACCCTCCTCGAGTACCTGTGGCGGTGGCCTGCGACTCAATAGCAGCTCTCCAGGTCATGTTTCTCCCGGACAGGGCTGGCCTTAGTGCAGCCCTCTTGATAACCAAGCATCACGCCCTGCGCGCCAGTGGCAACGATGCCTCGTTGCACTGGATCCCTGCACACGTGGGAATCCCGGGTAATGAAGAGGTAGATGCCTTGGCAAATGAGGCACACGGTATGGGCATGGCGATCAGCCCGGCAGTCATTGCCTCAGACTACTCCAGGAGCACCTTGCAGCGACTGCTGCGGAGCTGTCACCCCGACGCACGCGTGGCGAGGCGCAGTCCCCCGACACGGCTGCCGGACCGGGGACTGAAAAGAAGGGAGAGATCCCTCCTGCTACGCCTACGGATTAGCTGCTGCTGGACAGCCGCCCGGAGCTTCCGCCAGGATAGAACAGACTCATCATCCTGCACACAGTGTGGGGCAGACGAAACACTGGAGCACCTCCTATGTTTCTGCCCCGCACTCAACCAACACCGAGCCACCATGGTAGCTTAACTACGCCGCATGGGCCTACCTTCAGCCTCCAGCACGGACCTGCTCTTCCCAGCCCGCAGTTCCTGCAGGGTGTTCAAGGTCGTACTCTGCTACCTTGCCCATTCGATGCTGGCTGACCGACTGTAAGGGCAACCTGCTCGCGACGATGACGACTACCCTCTCCCTCCCCTACTTCCACTTTTCCTACTTTCTATCCCCCTTTCCCCGCCCCTCAGATGCTGAGCCGTGTTCCCTAAAAGGGCTACAGAAACATGCATCTTTTCTCTTGTAGCCTCTACTACTACTAATACTACAACTAACGGCGACTGGCCCAGATAACTGGCTTTCTCGTTCACTTTTTAAATGCGAATTCGTGCTCTCCTGGTCATTTCGTTAACTTGGTATGTACCAAATATGTCATAGCATGACAAGAGTCTATGACGAAAAGAAATTATAGGCCATGACATGAATGTCATGACATGCATGATGTTATGGTGAAGGGAAAGAAGAAGGTGACGCGAACGAGAGGAAGACGAAGTCTCTGGCCGTTGCCTGAACGCCATATTTCTTCGCTTGTAAATATACATCCTTCTACACTCGTGGGCCTGCTTTCTTCCTGCAACATTTTGGTGGAGGTGCTGGGTACAATCACGGAACTTCGCAGTGGACGTCATCTACCTGCCGCCACAATGGCAGATCAACCGACACAACCGACAACGCCTCAGCAGTCCACGCCAACGGTCATCCTCACTCATCTGCGGGACCCGGGGACATTTTGTGGCACGGACAACACCGACGTCGAGGACTGGCTTGCGATGTACGAACGAGTGTGCGACAACAACAGGTGGGGTCCAACAATGATGCTAGCAAACCTCATGTTTTATCTGAAAGAAACTGCGAAGCAATGGTACGATACGCATGAAGCTGACCTAACAAGCTGGGATGTCTGCAAAGAAAAAATGCGTGACCTGTTTGGCAGACCTGTCGGTCGTCAGTTGGCAGCAAAAAAAGAACTTGCATGCCGCGCTCAGACGTCCACAGAATCCTATGTCGTGTACATACAGGATGTGCTGGCTCTCTGCCGCAAGGTTGATAACACCATGACCGAGGCGGACAAGATTGGTCACATACTAAAAGGTATTGCAGACGACGCCTTCAATCTCCTGATGTGTAAGGATTGTGCCACTGTGGATGCAATTATAAAGGAGTGCCGGCGCTTCGAACAAGCGAAAGGCCGCCGCGTCCCTCAACATTTCGACAGGCTGCCCAATACCGCCGCGACATCTTCGTGCGCAGACCCGCCGCGGTTCGTTCAGCCGACAGGATCAGAAGATCTAACGCGTATCGTTCGCCGCGAGCTTGAGGCCATGGCTCCGGCTCCAATTCGTTCCGACTGTCGGGAAAGTGTGCCCGCTATCTCGCTTATACAAGCGGTCGTTCGGGAAGAAATAGCGAGTTTGGGCATTCCATCTCTCTACTCGGTCCGCCATACGAACACCTACCGGATTTCTCCGGCCGCTCGCTCCCAGACGCAAAGCTTCCCGCCACTCCGCCGCAACCCCGCTGACTGGCGCACACCGGATGACAGACCCATCTGTTTTAATTGTTCAGGTATTGGACACATCGCCCGTCATTGCCGTAATCGCTGGTCGTCGTCTCCTCGGTGGTCGTCTCCGAGTCACTACCGCCAAGTCCAAGACAATCGCACTTTCTCGCCCTACACGCCGCCTCGGAACATCAACGCCGACAGTGCTCCACCAAGATCCAGCCGCTCCCCGTCTCCGCAAGGCCGTCGGTCCCGTTCGCCTCTCGTTCACCGCTCTTCGTCCCCATCTGCAACCGGTCGCTTCCCTTCGGGAAACTAGGCGGTGCAGCTCCCGGAGGTGAAGCTGCAACTCCGACCCGGCCCACAAATCCTCTGTAGACCCTGCCTACACGTGGAAACCTACTGGACATTGAAGTTGATGGTGTTCCTCTCACATCTCTCGTTGACACAGGAGCGCAGCTTTCAGTTATGAGCGCTGCTCTCCGCCGAAGGCTCAAAAAGGTTCTGACTCCCGCCGTACCGTGCACTGTGCGAGTCGCCGATGGGAGTACTTCACCTGTTCTTGGAATGTGCACAGCACGCGTGACCATTGCGGGCCATTATAGCGTTGTTTTATTTATCGTCCTCGAGCACTGTCCACACGACCTAATTCTCGGCCTCGACTTCCTTTCGAAACACTCTGCCCAAATTGACTGCTCCGCAGGTGTTGTACAGCTGGATCTGCCGCTTCCTGCCGACGCAGACGCAACAACTTGTGCTTCACCCCGCTTATGTTCTGCTGAGTTTGCACGGCTGTCTCCACAGGCGGCTACCAAAGTCCTCCTGACGCCCTGTCCTCCCGTACCTGATGGCGAGTACGTCGTGTCTCCGCTTACTGACGTGGTATTGTCACGAAATATTGCCCTACCGAGCACCTTAATCCGGATCCTCGAAAACTGCGCTCTGGTGGCCATCCGCAATTTTGGATTTTCGACGCATGTGCTGCCACACGGTATTGCCGTCGCACTTATCACTCCTTTGGATGAATTTGAGATTTCTTCTTTGGCCTCCGAATCCTTCCTGAGTACCAACGCACCTTTGTCACCCATTCCTTCGTGCTCGACGCCTGCGGACGATGTTTGTAAGATGATCGCCCCTGACCTTCCTTCCTTCCGAGCAAAGAACAGCTCTTCGTCACCTCCTGTCATCTTATCGGGATATCTTGGATTTGTACGTCGGGAAGCGGCCGCCTACGTCTTGGCGCTCTCATGGTCGTTTCGTTAACTTGGTATGTACCAAAATTGGCATAGTAGGACAAGAGTGTATGACGAACATAATTGATAGGTCGTGGCATGCGTGTCATGTAGGTCATGACAATGACCCCGCGAAAAAGTATGAACACTCAAAAACCACTGAAATGCTTTTGGACATGAGTACTAAGTGAAGAAAACATTAAAGGATGATGGTAGAAGCCATAGTCATGATCATGACTCAGAAAAAAAGACAATGACTGAGCGAAAAAACAATACCAGTCAATAACCACGAGAGTTTGTTCGGACGTGGGCACTAAGTGAAGGAAACACTAAAGGATGATGGTAGAAGTCATAGTCATGAGCATGACTAAGCAAAAATGACAATGACTCAGCAAGAAAAGATTAACTCTCAAAAATCAATAGAATGGGTTCTGACGTTGGCACTAAGTGAAGCAAACACTAAAGGATGATGGGAGAAGTCATAGTCATCAACATGACTCTGCAAAAATGACAATGACTCAGTAAAAATGGATTAACACTCAAAAACCAATGGAATGGGTTCTGACGTTGGTACTAAGTGATGGAAACATTAAAGGATGACGGTAGAAGTCATGGTCATGGGCATGGCTCAGCAAAAATTACAATGACTCAGCAAAAAAGATTAGCATTCAAAAACCACTGACACGGGTTCGGACATAAATGATAGATCATGAGATGAATATCATGGCATGAGTGCCATGTAGGTCATGAAACAGCCGCCTACGCCACGTAGCTTCCATGGTCGTTTTGTTAGCTTGGTAGGCTCCCCACACACTGCTTCGCATAACATCGATTCCCACAGGGCATGGGATCTGTCGGCTTTTTTTCTCGATTGGCATCTTCGTGCAGCCATGCATGCAGGAGCGCTTTCTCAAGCGTCAAGTCAGAAGTGCGGCAGAGTTGTTGCGATAACCTGCTGTCCAACAAACCAACAATAAATCGGTCTCCAACGAGCCTGTCCTCGACGGACGCTGAGCCGTAGTTGCATCTTTTAACCATGTTTCGCAATACCGAATAAAAAGCATCGACGCTTTCGTCTCCTTGCGGCGTCCGCTTATGAAAACGATAACTCTCGTGAACTTCGTTTGGCGGGTGCACGAAATGCGAGGTGAACTTGCTTTTAACAACGCTGTGTGACATAACTTCTTCGGCCGACAAGTTTAAAGACGCCAGCACGCGTCGAACTTGAACACCCATGCAATAAAGAAGCGTTCGTACCCGAACCTCGTCGGTAGCTAGGTGCAATCCAGTAGCGTAGGCATAGCCCTCGAACTGCTCAATCCAGGTAGACCATGTACTTGGGTCGGCGAAGTCGAAGATCCATGCCTGTTGCAAGGCCAGGTACTCCGGCAAACGTATCGTCCGGCTTGTTCGTCATTAGAGAGAGCGAACGGCGGCCACTTCTGACACCAGGTACGACGAAGGGTGTTGACAGACACTAGCCGTGTCTACCCAAGTGACTCCGAGCCTAGTTGACCGAACGAATGTGCACCTTTATTAGGCAACAGCATATATATAGAACGCACGGTGCGTAGTGCCCTCTACAGACCGCAGTACCTTTCGACAGGGCTTTCGTTTCAGCGAATCGGGTAAGGTGGTCCGTTGCAACGATGATACACTTATTCCAGGATGTTGACGTCAGAAAGGGCTCCAATGAGTTACTTTCGACAAGGATGTTCGATTGGCTGTGGCAATCCTGCTCGCCTGGTTGCTGGTGCCTTGCGTAGCTGACAGTCTCGGCATGTCTTCACGTAACGGGCCAAGTCAGCGGTCAGGCACGCCCAGTAATACTTCTCTTTTATCATCGATAGCCGCAGGCGGACACCCGGGGTGCCCGGCTGTCTATTATCATGCAGGACGTGCAGTACATCTAGCCGCCGTGCTGCGGGCACAAGGAAAAGTTAGTTTGTACGGACTGCTTAGAACTTCTTCTTTACGAAGACGTGATTCTGTAGCGAAAACTGACGAGAATCAACAGCAGTACTCAGCTAGTCTTAGTTCCGCGTTTGCTCACTTCTTTGCGGCGAAGTCGTCAGCGCTTATACTCCCTAGGAAGGTGTCTTCGTCTTGGTCGTCTTGCTGCGGTATATCGATGGGAGCGCGAGGCAGGCAGTCGGCATGAAAGTGTCTTCGACTTGTAGAGTACTATAACGTAAAAATCTTGCAGTCCCAGGCTCCACCACTGTAGGCACCCTGAAGGATTTTTAAAATTTGCCAGCCAACGTAATCCTTGGTTCATAGGATCTACTCTACAGGTAAGGTCGAAATTTTGCGGTAGCCCAAATTACGGCAAGACATTCATTTTCCTTGGCAAAATTATTGGCTTCCGCTTTTGATAGTGAGCGGCTAGAATAAGCGATCACCCTTTCAAGCCTGTCTTTCATTTGAACAAGAACGGCACCAATGCCATGCTACTTCCCAGGCAGCATACCAGCAATGGTCCAAGCATGACCCAATTCTCGCAGAAATTGGTACCAGTCCTTAACCGATGCTGGCATATTGGCAATGTCCAACCCAATCCAAGCCTGGCCCCGAGTTGAAACCTAGATAGGCCGAATATTATGCCAATACAGCAGGCATTATTTTGCTAGCGTAGTACCAACGATGAGCCATTTCTCTGCCATTATTAATACCAGCTTTCGGCAAATCCCCCTTGCATGACGAATATCGTAAATATGCTGGCTCTAGATATTGCAGCCATTATTACCGCGAGCATTTTGCTAGTGGCATTTTTATAGCAATTGTCCCCATACTGGCTATATCAATTGTCTTTAGGAAAACACGATATAAATATTTAGCTCAAAAATTAGATGACCTTTACACATGCAAATAATAATAAAAGAATACTGAAAGATAGTTTTCTAACAGTTTATTTACACATAAATAAGCGCAAACAGGCATTTTCTGTCGACCTAAATGGGTGACGCTGTGTTGTGTTAAGACATTTTATTTGCAAACAAGTGCGAAATAGCCATCTATCGTGAAGCTAGGTGGATGACGGTGGATTGGGCAGGGCATTGAGGATAGGAATTAGGCAAAGGGGCGAGCACGGTGGGCTGGCCAGGGCTTTCAGGTGGGTAGGCTGGTTGGTCGGCGCTCGGATGACGGCGGGCTGGTCAGGGCCCTGAGGACGGCGATAATGCAGTGGTTTCATTGCATATACTGCCACCTCCCACAGCGACTTCCCCTTATTTGGAGGAGATGCTTGCGCTGCAAAATAGGAACAAATATTATCAGAGTTGACGAAATGACAAATGCATGTGGCAATGTTTTCATGTTGACAAATCACCATTCTGCAAGAATAGAATTGAAGCTAAACTTTTCGACACAATTACCTGTCTGGTTCGGAAAAGGAGCCCATTCGGCTCCTTCTTCAGGGGGTATTCTTCAGAGGTGGAAGTGTGCAGCTTTTAAAAAGCTCCTTCGTAAAAAAAAGGCGAGGAGGGGGGAGGGGGGGGCGGACGGTGGGGAACACTTGACAGGGCACCTTTTCTTGACAGACTCGTGGGGTGGGGAGGCGGCGGCGTTGCTTGCAGGGATGACTGATGCTGGGGGCACTTGATCCCCGGGAATGCCGTTGAAGTGAAGGTGGGGGGGATAGAAGTTTGAGCAGAGAGTTCGCAGGAGTTAGTAAATTTTACTGCAAAAAATTGAGGCAAAATAATTTAATATTCTAACATATATGGCATCTTTCGTAGAAGGTGTTACGCTAAAACATTTACAACCAACAAAATGCGCAGAGAGTCCTTCTTGTTTACACCCCACACCTAGTCACTTTAGAATTAAAGAAGTGCAACAAAACTTATTACCGCACAAAATGCCTAGTTTCAAATAGTGTAGATACAATGCGGTCTTCGTGCAAAATTTTACATGTGAAATTCGACAAGTTGCGTCAGGAAGCACTAGCAAAACTAGCCATTTATTGCACGGAAAGAAAAAAAATACTGCAGGGTGCGCTTGAGGGAAATGATGCTTACCTAGAACAGTGAGGACAAGCCCAGTTCCTCGGAATGTGTAGCAAGATCAGGCAGCACCCATGGCATGATAAAATCAAAGTCCAGGAATTTGGGTGAAATTCACAAACAGGGATTTACACGTGTTCTATGCTGGATACTATTCAAAGGCTGTTATTAAAAGAAGTTAGGCAGTTACAGGCACTGTACCTTAGTCAGGGCTGTTTAAATAGAATATATATCACGTGATAATGCTTAGGTTGGCAGCAGTTTATACCATTCATCATAATACAGTATAAAAGATTGTCAATCCAGCTCACAGCGTTTCTGTTCAGTAAACGTTGATTGATATACACTATAAATGTATCAGTGCGTAAATTCACGCGGGCCAAAAAAATAAAAGAAATAGCATATTTAAATGATTCTTTCGGCTCTGCGCTCACTTACTGCGATAGCAGCATTTTGTAGCAGTGAAGACCACCATTTTACTTTCAGTTGCCGGTTTTTTCCTCAAATAATGGCGTTCCGCCACTATGGGGAACTCGACAACAATCTAGCAGTCATATGAAAACGTATTCGTTTAAATAAATGGCATTGGAAAATATATAATCACATTTGAAATGTAATCACTACGCATAAATAGCTGTTCTAAGATTATAGCAGGCAAACGCAACATAACATTGTAATCGCCACGACACACTGTGCTCCAGGCCGTCCCAAATCGATATGCAGTGCAGAGCAACATGAATGGAAAAAAATTGCAACGTTAAGGAACCAACAAAACTATAATAAATTGTAAATCATCGACAGTAATACGCAGACAAATGGTGGAAATAAAGCGGCAAGAAAAATCGCTTGAGTAGCCGGACATAACTTTTAAGGCAACATGTAGAGTCCTGAAATTTACTTAATTGAAACAATCTTGCTCGTAAAACACGCAACTCAATGCGCCGTTTACTAATTTACTCCCGCATTTGCATCTAGCATCCCCGCATTCCTCCATGCCTGCACGCACTGCCCATTCTATACTTAGCAGCATGTAGCTCCGCAAGTGCTTCATTCATAGCGCTGACCAGGCGTACAGTCGCAATCTTTTTGAGTATCAACACGGGAACGCGTGGCCTTCTTAGGGTTCCTCGATACGCGCGCCCCCCCTCCGCCGCCGTGGAGGGTGGAGCCATTCTGTGAAGGGGTGAATGCCGCCTTTCGACCGGCGGCCGCCATTGCGCTCCCCACGCATCGTCGCGGTTGGTTGAGTGAGACACGTGTGCGGCGTCTTCTAGGGCAAAATGCCCGGGTGTTGCGTGCCACAGTGCACAAACCACTCGCGAAACGTTGCGCTTGGCATTGGAAACAATACAAGGCATGCAGATGGGCAGCACATCACAGTGGAAGCCCTCACAAGCAGGCCTCATGATTGCAACGACAGTGGTCCTTCGTTTGCAAGATGTTTTGCCTAAAACGGATGATTGATTACAAGTTCTTCCTAACTGGGAGACTTCCGCAGGACTGCCTGGAGAATCTTTTTTCTGTTGTGCGCCAAAGGAAACCCGTTCCAAACGCGTACGACAAGAAATGCGCTTTAAAGCTCGTGTGGGTCAGTCAATTTTTGCACACGCCAGCGACCTCGAGTTATAGGACGGATGATTCTGAGTATCTGGCTGACATGATTTCACAAAGACAACGAGAGTGTGGCGGAGATGTTGAAGAGGAAATCGATGATGCAGAAATTCTTTTCATTGAAGCACTGACTTCAATTGAGTGCAGCGTTCTGCACCATATTGGTGGATTTCTTGTGAAAGGAATTTTGAAAATAACGGACTGCGAGCAGTGCAGGGCTGCAATGCAGGGCTCGGCGAGCCATGAGCATGCATATTTAACTGCATTGAAAGAGTATGTTCAAGATGGTAGTAACTTGTGTTATCCGAGCGGTGAGGTTATGAGCTCGCTCATATCCTGTGAAGAACACTTCAAGGGGATCACATCCTGGACTGAAAACCTGTTCACCCTGAAGTCCCCCCTAAAAGCTGTCACAGAATATCTAATCAAGAGGGCCAAGTGCAGTCTACAGACGTGCCAGCGACATAAGGGTTCCCTGGAAAACATGTTGATATCAAGTTATGCACGAGTAAGGCTACGCATTCACCTGCGCCAGCTCGAAGCCGCGAGAATCAGTGGGAGTGGAAGCAAGACATGCGCTGCAGTTAATTTGCAGTGAGTTGTACCGCTTGTTCTTGAAAAAATTCTCAACCAAATAAACAATCCACGATATGAGAAATTGCTAAGTATTGAATGCATTTTGTTTCCTCTACGTTGAGAATCCGTGCGGCCGCTTTATTTTAAAGATATCGATGACTGGCCGCTTTATAACAATTACCGGTTTACGCTATATTGCAGCGGAAAACATGCTCAACAAGGTTTTATAGTCAATGTCTGCATGAGAGCCATCATTTAATGCCACAAAAGCCATATGTAGAGCACCAAATCATCTGACATGTATTCCAACAAGTTTTACCCATCTGCACATTTACAGGACGGTAAACGAAATAAAAAAATTCAGAATACCCTGCGTTGCAGCATGCAGTCCGTAAATGGGGTAGCTGATGACTGATTCGAAAGCACGAATGTTTTTTTGTTTTTTTTTTACAATTTTCTTGAAGGCACAAAACACAGACACAACGAAATGCGATGGGACTCGTGTGTGTGTGTGTTTCGCACGTTTAACCAATATATAGCACAACAAGACGCTATCTTAAGGTGCTTACGCAGCTGGCTTGGATGGTAGCCTTCCGCTGCCAGCGAGACCGGCTGCAAATTCCGCTCTAAAAATAAAGATTACAAAACGTAAATCGGAGACCTTCACGCTGCCGATGCGAAAACTTTGTGTTCTCGTCATATCGTTAAAGTACCACACGTTTTACATAACGAATTCTACGTGCAGCGGCGCAAAGTACCGCTTGCTGCATATCCTGGCTATAGGCTGCCTGCGGAGAGGGCATCGCAATGGCGGACGCCGTAGCAGACGACGCGGTTGTCTCCACCCTCCACGGCGGCGGAGGGGGGGCGCGCGCATCGAGGAACCCTAGGCCTTCTTAAAGCCCCTTGATGTTAGAAAGTAGCGACACGCTTTGATCTATGCCGCAACACCCTCGCCGGCGCGGTCACCTCCTCCTTTTCTCCCCCTCTTTCGCGGAGGCAGCGCATCCGCCACGCTGAATGGCTGCGGCGCGCGAGACTACCCCGTCAGGTGACCCTGACGTCACGAAAACTGCGCGGAACTTGCTTTCGCGCGCCTTTAGTTTCTCCCGCTCGCCATGAGCAGTCCAAGTCGTGGTCGCCCTGCCGCTCCGAACGTGTGTTTCCCAAGTTTTTCCATCCTTTCGTAGGAATCTGAGCTTCGTTCTCAGTGAAAATGCCTTGCTGCTGCGCGTTTCAATACAGCAGCAGGTCAGAGAAAGGGCAAGCCTTATTTTATATCCCCCGAGGTGAACGGAATGTCGTGCGTCGGAAGCAGTGGCTCCATAACATCGGGAGAAGGGATTTCGCCCCTTCTAAGCACGCCGTTCTTTGCGAGGTGAATGTTGCAGCTTTTCTCATATTTGTGGATGAAGTGCGTAGAGATTTTAATGCTCTTCGCATAGCCAGACTCTTCGTTCAGTTCAATACAGAGCACCGATAACTGTGCATATAGTTTTTTTTTCTTAAAGTGAGTCGGCTGAAATTTTTGTTGACTCTTCGAGCAGTGGCAAAGCTTTTTGTGTTTTCGCGCGTGCGTTAGTTTTCAAATGTATGTAATTTGTGAGTTAATGCCTGTAACTCATATTTTGTAGTTGTGTGCGTGTGTTTGCGTGTTTGTGTATGTGCGTGCGTGTGTGTGCGCGCGCGCGTGTGTGTGTGTGTGTGCGTGTGATCTTTGTGCCTGATACTTGTGAAGCCAAGGAACTATTTTACTCTTATTGCGTGCTTATTGTATCTTTGCAAAGTTTCAATACTGCGAGCATTTCTTTTTCTTTATGTACTTTATGTTGCGAAGGCATGAACCGCAATATATAGGTAGATAAGTGGTATTATGTATTATTCGTGCATGCTCATTAAGTACAAGCCACGCGCTTCTGATAATCTCCCTCAATTCTGATAAACTTGCCATCTTTAAGTCTGTAAGTTAATTATCAAGTGCCAGTCTTAGCAGTTTCCGTGTAAGCAATCAGCCTTTTGTTGTTGTTGTTTTTTTGAGAGAGAGACTTAGGTTACTCCCAGAGGTGATGGAATGTAATTTCTCGTCATTTCATAGTGACGGAATACAGGCGCATGTGTAAAGTTCTATGTTGGCTGTTTCGCAAACACAGCACGTATTTTGCACAGTGGCATTGGTACAAAGGCTTTTGGCCCACTCATTTTGGCGAATTCACTTTAAGTAAACTATCACATTTCTTCTTGGTTACCTTCTCTGAGCATTTTAAGAGCGAAGATTGTGAACCAAATTCTAGTTTATACTCTACGCTGCTTATATTGTATGCACCCAATACACCTCCGCCTTACGGACTATCCAAGTGGGGACGTAGAGGTAAACAGCTCAGCCACTGCTTGGTACTCATTTTTTCGGAGCGCTTCCGCTTGTATGTATCGAAGCATCCTCAAAAAAAATGTCACGACGTTCTATCGGAAACGTACTTTCGTCATGACAGTTTCACAAGGGATAAATTCCCATACAACGCTTGAAAGGGCCGAATAAACAAGCGCGCGCATTGATTCTAATGCGGCTGCAGCGAGCCACTGGAGGGTTCAGCGCCGCGCCGGCCCGGTGAGGGGGAGAAATACGAGGACAATTGAGGAGGAAATCGCGCGCGCGGGGGAGAGTGTCGCTACTTTCTAACATCAAGGGGCTTTAGGCCTTCTGAGCTCACAGCGCGGTTCAGCGGCGGCAACGAGAAGCATTGCTCATGCTCAGTGTGTCCGGCGTGCGCGAATTCTCCCGCCGCGCGCATTGAGCCACGCAAGCAAGTGCGTGTCGTCTGCTGCGCGCCTACCGCAATAAGGTAGCCGTACGTTTCGGGATTGGTGACGATGTTGAACTTCTCATTACGCTCCCCACGATGCATCAATAAACTTGAAAATATATGTAGTGTTTTGTGGACGTTCTCAAGATCATTGTTGTTCTGTAGGCAGGCCACCCATGCTCATGACACTTGTGGGCGTATTTAAAAAGCGGCTTCTGTCTTTGAGGAGCGTATATATATTCTTGCACATTACCGCATCTGTCAGAGCAGCAACTGAATTTCAGCATGACCGGCGTTACCGAAGAAGAGAGGTGGAAAATCGTACAATATTCGCTCAAGGGATATTCAGAGCACTCCATCGGTACTCTCGTGCACAGGCCACTAAAGACCATCAACAGGATTATACAGGCATTCAGTAAGGAAGGCCGACTATGTTATGCCCCACACAGTCGTCGACCAAAGGCAACGACAGAGGATGAAGACACGCTTATGGCAGCTGCTGTCGTCTAGAACCCGTTCCAGTCCGCGAGGCAAGTGCGGGAGCCGCTAGATGTGGACGCTTCCCTTGCTACGGTCCGGCGACGCCTCCGTAGTGCGGGACTGCGAAATTCTGTAGCTGGACGAAAGCCAGTCGTCACTGCTTCGAACAAGAAGTGACGTCTCCAGTTTGCCGAAGTACACGCCTCATGGATGGCAGATGACTGGTGCCGAGTGATCTTCTCGGATGAGTCGACTTTTACAACTCTCCAAACCAACGGATGCGAGTTTGGCGAACCAGAGGCACACGGTAAGAAACGTTTCTTAAAGGGCCCCTAAACCACCCAGAGGTCGAAATTTAGTTGTGGTGTTGCAGTTGTGCACGAGTCTACAACAAACACGTAGCCGCGAGAATTTTTTGAAATGGTGCCGTAATAGCGGAGTTACACGCGTTTGATGATCGAAAAACTGCCCTCGCTCATTTCCCTCTTTCCTTCGCTACGGCTGGTCTCTCCTCCTCGCCGATTGCTGTTCCAAATGTCACGTGACATACGTCATCGCCAACGCGCTTCTCAAAACACGGCCTACTTCCGGTTAAGGCACGTCCTCGCTAGCCATGCTAGCGGCACATATGCGGACGACGATACAGCCTCCAGTCTGCCGCGCGAGAGGTGTCCAAAGTAGACGACAGTTCGGCCGGCGCCTCGCCCGCTGCACGATCAACGGGCCAATCGACGATCGCGAAGCTGCGTGCCTCTGCCACCGGCACCGAAAACATCGGCTGCAGCTGAGTGCACCGCTACCGAGGGGAGACGACCGGCTTGGCTGTGCTCGCATCGTAGCCGACGGCGCCGCTAATATCAGCGTATTTTTCTTCTTTGTGTACAATTATTGCGAAGAGCGATAACAACGATAATAAAATATTGCGGCTTGTGAGCGTCGGTAATTCATTTCTAAGCGCCGTCCGCTTTAGCTTTATAGGGAACCGGAAAAGGCCTAGCGACGATATCGGCGCCGTCGAGCGATCAGCGGGGGTGAGGCTGCCGCACAAATGAGTCCCGGTCTCATCCTGTCTACGTACGGCAAGGAAATCTCGTCGCTCGCGAGCAAAACCGCTGTCGAACGGAGGCCCGCGAATGGCAAATGGCGTGCGGCGAGTTGGCGTGCCGGTAACGTTAACTCGGCGCTTCTCGGCTGCCCGCTGTTGCAGCGATGCCGGCGCGTGTTAAAGCGTGCCGCTATAGACCCTGTGTTGCGCGCACTCCTGGTAAGGCCAACACTGTCGCACTCTGTTCGCGCAGCTAATGAGACCACTAAGCATGACTGTGTTGGAACACGAGCGATTTGGCACTTGCGTTGCGGGCTGTAATTACCTATGCGCAAGCGCGCACAAGCGAGCAACACGGCGAGGACGAGCAGGGAGCGCGCGTACCTGCTGGCAGACAAACCGGAAGTCGTAGATTCTTGTTCGACCAATCGACATCGTTTGCGACGTTGACATCAGCAGATTCCCCCCTGCTGACATCGTGACGACCGCTGGGGATACCGGAAAGGCGAGGGGAGGAGGACGGCATTGTTTTTTAAGTGCGAATGCACTTCTTAAGCGATGATGATGTTGATAAGTGGTTCTTGAGGGAAAGGTTGACGCTATCTTCTGCAGCCCTTGAGGGAGCACGGCTCAGCACCCCGAAAACTCCGCCGGCATCCGCGCTCCTCCTCCTCTCCCCTAGCAACGGCGCGAGGAGCGGAGAGGAGCGTCTGTAGCAACGGCGCAGCGACGTCACGCCCCACGTGACTGCGCGCGCTCCGCCCTCCGCTCCGTGGCTGCGCGCGCCCCGCGCCGGCTTCGCACCGCTCTCCGCGCCGTGACGTCACGGCGCGTTGTGCAGCTGGCGCCTCCGCGCCGTGGCTGCGCGCGCCGCGCCGGCTCCTCGCACCCTCTCCGCGCCGTGACGTCACGGCGCCATGAAGCTGGTGTGCCTCTCCCCCCGTTAGGTTTGCACTCACCCTCGGCCGCCGCCTCTCCCCTCGCGCTGACAGCTCCCTCCTCGCCCGGTAACAGCCCCTCGTGTGCGTACTCTCCCCACCGCTCACCCTCTCTCCAACCGCCTGGCGTGTTTCGCTCCGCCGTCACGTGTTGTGTGTGTGGCGCCGGCGCGTCAGTCGTGCTCTCTCGCTGCCGTCTCCTTCGCTCGGCTCTGCAGTTTAGTCGCGCGCGCCCCCTCATAGCATCACCCCGTGCTTCGCACTTCCTCATACTCCCCTTCGGGGAAATGCGGGTTTTTTTGGTTTTGTGGCGCGCCCGCGGCGCATATCGCTGCAGCGTTTGGCATCGTTGATCGTGACGGCATTCTGAACTCGATGCGCCTGTTTACTTGCAATGTTAAAACAATATCTGAGGTGGTGTAGGGGCCCTTTAAATGCACGTTTGATTTTGCGAAGGATGATCAAAAATACGATTTTCATGCAGTTACGAGCCAGCCAATGTGCAGGGAGTCACCGCGAGTGGCCGAAACTGCGTGAACGTATGGGGCGCGGTGTCAAGGCATGGTCTCGGGCCTGTGCATCGCATAGAAGGTGCCCTTACATCGCAGCGATACTGCACAGAAATGTTGGATAATGTGTTGCTGCCTTACGCCCACAGCGTCTTTCCCGATACCGACTTTATGTTTCAACATGACCTGGCGCCGATTCACACGGCAAAAGTTGTCAAGGCACATATAGAAAATCGCAGAATCAGCAAGCTTTCCCTGGCCGGCCAAAGGCGCTGACATGAACATCTGCGAAAGTATATGGGGGTACATCAAAGCAGCCATGGTGCGAAAACCTGTCCGCCCGACGACTGGGGACGAGCTGTGGGCAGCCGTTCGACAAGAATGGCAGGACCTTCGAGCGCATCATGACTTTGTGCCAGCGCTGTACGCGTCACTGCCCTCTAGGATGGCAGCAGTCATTTCCGCAAAGGGTTGTATGACAAAATACTAACATCATCAAAGAGAAATTTATTCCTGCTTACTAATACTACTTCTAAACGGATAAGTATTTTGTTGAACTTGCACCAAATAAAAGTTCGGATGTTTGTGTTCCCTTGCCTGTTCGTTGTACGATAAGAACACAGCAGAGGGAAAACTAAACAAAGTGAAAAGTTATACTAATTACAATAACGCCATGAATAAGAAGCACAACGTTCTGAACTAAAAGCATCAAGATCGTGGTTTCTGTCATAATTTGGTTTCTATTGAGGGGGAAAAACTGCTAGCAGACGACACACTCGCGCTACGATGACGTAATGCGCACGAAAGGAGCCTACCCTCCCCGAGCATGCTCGCAGAGGTTGTGGCTGCCGTCTGACGGCGCTGGTGATATAGAAAGCCACGCGCTCCCGTGTTCACCCTCAAAAAGATTGCGACTGTACATGGATGTATGAGGGAAGGAAGGGAGGTTGGCAAGGTTGAAGAATGGACAAGTAGGCATAAAAAAAGCGAAAGAAACATTATGCACCACGGACAGGCAAGGACGAGAGGGTATCGACACAGGACAAGCGCAAACTTTAAACTATTTTTTACCCTCAGAGGCGTCCATATAAGGAGTTTACGACGCATGCACAATGAAGCAATAAACAGACCCATTGAAATATGAGCATGACTATTATGTCACCGCAACAGGCCGCGAAAGTGCCTTTCTTAGCTGCTAAACAAAGAAATAGAAGTTTCACTAACACATGCGTTCCATCTCGAGGCAATTTAAAACGGCTACATCAGCTCTCTGGCAGCGCAATTCTTGATTCTGCCCAGAATCTTGATCCTTCAAAGCCGCGGAGTGCGCATGCGAAAGGTACAATGCGCCGGCAAATCCGCAAGACGTACCGTTGCTTCTTATCGAAAGCTCATACTCCATTGCACGATCGGTAAAGCAGCGGCTAGTTTGCCCGATATACGATTTCCCCTCCTTGCTACGTTGTGCATTGGCGCTCTTTTTTTAGGAGGCGCATTTTGGTAAAGCGGAGTGCAAAAAGGCCCGTGTACCATGCATGGGGTGCACGGGAAAAAACACACTTGGTTAGTATAAATCCCAATACCCCCACTACGACGTGTCTCAATCATAACCATATTTTCAATTAGGCACCAACAACCCCAGATATTCAGTTTGCTTTGAATTTTTAAAGGTAATTTAAGCTTACCAAGTCGTACAAAATACGTGAAAAAATTTGGGAACAAAAAACTGGCATAGCACAAGCCCTATGTTGCTCCAAGAAAGCCAACTTAGTAACCCATGCTGGCACATCTACAGGAATGCCGGTCCAACAATTTCGGTCCTAATGAACGGCAGTGCTAACATTGTTTACTGCATGTGCAAAGAGTGCCAGCGTTGGATCTCTAAAAGAACGGTCCAGCCGATATTCGATCGACGCAGTTAATCTTAAGCCAAGATTCGTCCAGTAATCAGAACGGCACATCCCATATTGGAACCACGCTGTTAACCTCAGGCCATCATTCGGCTAGGAAGTGCCAATAGGTATCGAACGTTGGTCCGAGCTGACGTGCCGCCTGGGTTGCATCGGTCTGGCTTTCCGTGTCTGTGTTTTCATCGAAGCGGGGGAGTATTAGTGGTGATTGCAGGCGTTGTTTGAGCTCTTAGAACAATTCGGCTTGCATCGATTGCCACTCGAACACGTTATCCGATATTGTGAGATGCGTTATTGACTGAGCGATGCCAGAAAAGTCCTTGACGAAGCGTCTATAATACTCGTACACGCCTAGAAATCTGCGCAATCCCATCTTTTCGGCGGGCTGCAGAAAGTTAGCGATGGCTGATGTCTTGTGTGGATTAGAACGAACTCCAGATTGGCTGAAGACGTTGCCAAGAAACAAACGCTCATAGTAAGCAAGCGAACGGCACTTTTTCAGCTTCAGAGTGAGCCCTGATGGCTTCAGGCCTCTAGTATTTTCCCGAGCGGCCGAAGGTGATCGTCAAAATTCCCCACGCAGACGACGACATCAATGCAGTAGACGAGCAAGGTCTGCCACTTCAATCCTGCTTACGCTGTGTTTATCAAATGCTGGAACGTTGCAAGCGCCTAGCGGAGCCCGAATAACGTGGTCTTAAACTCATAGATACCGTCCGGCGTGATGAAGTTGGCCTTCTCGCGATCCCTCTCATTGACCCCTATTCGCCAATCTTGAGGGCCATCGACGAGCTGTACCTAGCGTTGCAGAGCCGGTCCAATGCGTCGTCTATCCGTACGAGGAGTTACACGTCCTCAATTTTACTCTTGTTCTTGCGACAATAATCGTGGAAAAACCGCAGGTTTCTGTACTTTTTCTTCACTATCACTACAGCAGAAGTCCACAGCTTCTTCGAAGGTTTCATCATTTCGTCCCGTACCATTTTATTGACGTGTTGTTAATGGCATCTTATTCTCCTGTCCAAACTTGGTACGGGCTCTGACCGAGTGAGAGAGCGCATTCAATGGCTATTATGTGCTGCTTAGCGAGTAGTGTTTGTCGAATTATCAATGATGTCGAAAAATAAGACTTTGATCGGATAAGGCTTTACAGCTGTTGCTGCTTACTCATGGGCAGACTTAGGTATATGTCGAAGGGTGATTCTCGAACTGTAGCCGTCAATGTAGATGTGACAGAATCAGAGAAGACAAACGCATTGCTGGTTTCCACAATTTTCTCGATGTATGCAATCGTCGTAGCCTTGTTGGGGTGTTCGTACACTTGGCTGAAGTTTATTGGCATTACGTTCGCTTTTGCTAGATGCGGTCGAGCGATTCCTCTTGCGACGGCAACTTCACAGTCGGGCAGGTGATGTTGGTTGGCCTCTACGACGCTCCTATATCTGCGGGTGCTTGAGCGCCGACGGAAATGATGTTACTGGATCGACGTGGAATGCTGACTTGATTTTCAAACACAGTGAATAAATTGTGACTCGAAGAGCCCTCTGCTGGTGTCGCTTGTTCTTCAGATAGCGTTATTAACTTGGACTTCAGGTCGTCCATACCGAGAATTACATCTCAAGAGAACTGTTGGAGGTTCGAAGGCCGCAAGTGTTGCAGATAACGGAGGATGCAGGGTTGGTCCGGTCATTAAAGATAATTCTTGCCGTGTGGAGGTCCCCTCCATCAGTGCGGACTTTAAATTCGCCCGTCACTGTTTTCACTTTATTGAAATAAGCGGCGAATGATTCACTGATGACAGAATAGTATGCTACTTTATCTACAAGAGCTGTGACTTCACGGGCGTCGGGAAGCACTCGAGGTCGGCGGTTCTTCGTCTTGCAAAGCAGACAGATTATGGCATCGGGTAACGTCTGTGTCGCATCATCCCAGTGTTGTTACGTCTCGTAGTCGGGTCGTCTGTAGGTGGCATAGTCTTTGCTTAGATTCTTAGCCTGAATGGCGGCGTGTTGTTGCTTCGCGGCCGGTGGTGGATGCTCTTTTTCAGTTCTACCAACAGCAACTGCACCTCCATCGGTTGCTGCTTTTACCTGGGCCAGTGTATGGTCGTCACTGGGGATGAATTACAAGAAATTATTCAGGGCCTTAACAGAGAAAATGCAAGAGTGGGGTTGAAGGTGAATATGCAGAATACAATGCTAATGTTCAATATCCCTGCAAGGAAACAAAAATTCAGGATCACCAGTCATCCTCTAGAGTCTGCAAAGGGGTGCGTTTATCTAGGCCAATTACTCACAGGAGACCCTGATCATGAGAATGACTTGACAGACGTAACCGATAGTTACGATGTATATCGCACGTTAATGTTCCTCTTCAGTGGCATATTAAAGTTAGTCCTATTCAACCTAACCTTGAATTTGTAAATATATATGAGTTTTATTGTGCTACTTTAGGGTAGAAAACAGTATATTAAAACTATGTCTGGTTTTATATTATAAATAAACACAATAATGCTATTTTGGTTATGAAACAGCCTCATGACGTGTTCATATATATATATATATATATATATATATATATATATAATGTATATATATGAATTGAAAGAAGGGCAGGCGCACGCTGACAAGCAACAACATTTATTTATTTATTGTACCCTCAAGACCGAGGTATTACAGAGGGGAGTGGGTAAAAAAAGAAAAAAAACATACATAAGTAACTAACAAAGCAGCAAAAGTGGTTTAGTTAATACAGAAAAACTGATTAGTTAAGAGTATCAAGGAGCGATGACGTCGGATATGGCCGAACGAAACTTTGAGTTGTCCTTGATTGCAACCACTGCGCCGGGAAGGTGGTTCCATTCTTGAGAGGTCCTGGGAATAAATGATTCTTGACAGATTCTGGTGTGGCAATGAATTATTCCAACCTTATGGCTATGGTCAATGCGAGAGGAAATGTAGGTAGGAGATGATATAAAATTATTGCGCAGGTAGGAATTATGGAAATATAGTTTATGAAATAAAGCAAGGCGAGAGCACTTACGTCGGGAGGAGAGTAGAGGAAGTAGCAAGGAATTTTTCATCGAAGTTACGCTTGAGGTGCGACTATAATTACAATTTACTACAATTGAAACGCGCAGCATTGTTTTGGATTAGTTCAAGTGATTGAATAAGGGTTTGAAGGTGAGGGTCCCAGATGGATGAGGCGTACTCCATTTTGCTCTTAATAAGCGTTTTGTATAAGATTAACTTCAATGACATAGGAGCAGAAGAAAAATTTCGGCGAATATAACCTAGCATGCGGTTAGTGTTGTTACCTTATCAATGTGTAATGACCAGGAAAGTGTCGAGGTTATATGGACGCCTAGGTATTTATAGGATGTTACGGCTTCTAGGGGAGTATTATTAAGATAATAGTTCTGTGGAGGAATATTGCTACGAGTTACACGCATACATTTACATTTACTTACGTTAAGTTGCATTAACCATACGTCACACCAGTTAGAGATAGCGTTAATATCGTCTTGTAGGAACTTGTTATCAGAACTGTCCGATATTTCACGGAGGATAACACAGTCATCTGCGAAAAGGTAAATGCTAGAAGAAATATCATTGGGTAAATTGTTAATGTAAATTAGGAAAAGAAGAGGGCCTAGAACTGATCCTTGGGGCACACCAGAGTCTACGGGGCTAAATGGGGATATATGGTTATTTGACGCAACGTACTGTGACCGATTAAGAAGAAAATGTTCGAGCCATGCAAACAGGTTAGGATCAAGATTAAGTTTGGTAAGTTTAAATAGAAGCAATCTATGACACACTTTGTCGAAGGCCTTGGCGAAGTCAAAGAAAACACAGTTAGCGAATGAACCTTTGTCAAGAATAAGATGAAGGCTGTGAGTAAAAGAAAGAAGTTGAGTTTCGCAAGACAAGTTTTTTCGAAAACCACGTTGTACTTTAGTGAAAAATGAATTATTGTCTGAGTGCTTTGCTAAATGCGAGTACAAAATATGCTCAAGAACCTTAGAAGGAATGCTGGTGAGGGAAATGGGACGGTAGTTGAGGGGCGAATTTTTGCTGCCGGACGTGTGAAGTGGGACCACCTTCCCGACCTTCCAATCTGCAGGGAGCTGATGGTTGTCTAGAGATTGCTGAAAAATTCTTGAAAGTAGAACAGATGAATAAACAACAGTGTTTTTCAGAAATTTTGCGTTAATCAAATCAGCACCAGGACTTGATGACAACTTTAGACCTTTAATTACATTTTCGACCCCAAGAGGTTCAATGATTATAAAATTCATAGCTGGGTAATTGCAACACTCAAAAGTTGGAAGCACAGGATCAGTACATGCGACGAAGTTGTTACAAATTACAGAAATTAAGTACACGGGGACATACATCATCGGGTACCGGTGAACCACTGGAATCGATCAGCGTGACCGCATTATCTTTTGAGGGGTAAATAACACGGCAGAACTTTTGGGGGTCATTCGCAAGCATTTTGGGCAATGTGTGTACCTGGAATGCCTGTTTGCAAGTTTTAAAGCCTCTATGTAGGTATCGTTTGCCTCCTTATAAGCATCCCATTTCGAAGCCAGCGCACTTTTATTTGCTATTCGATACAGTTGTTTTTTTCCGGTTGGAAAGCCTTTTTAACTGGGAGTTGAACCAGGGCTTCTTAACATTACATGATATTTCACTTGATGGAATAAACTTATCGGTGAGCTCGTATATTTTATTTTTGAAAACGATCCAGTTCTCATCAACAGTGCGATAATCAAATTGGCTGAAAAAAGGATCAAGAAAGTTAGCTAGCTCAATATTAATATCGTCAAAATTTGCCCTGTCATAGTGATCAATTACTTTTTTTTCAATAACTGGTTTTAACACAGGAGACAATATGTTGAAAGAACGACCCAGGTGATCGCTTAAGCCCGGTAAGCATGAAACATTGGTAACCATGTCAGGATGAGAGCATAAGATTAAGTCAAGGATGTTAGCAGCGCTGGCTGAGATCCTTGTTGGTTCCAGTACTAATTGCGATAGGGAAAATAAAGAGCAGAGATCAAGAAAGTCATTACTTTGCGAAGAAAATGTTGAACAGCGCGGAGGATCAGTAGTCCAGCATATGTTGGGGAAGTTGAAATCCCCCAGTAATATAATGGGGCTTGAAGGATGCCGCAAAGTAAGTGTGTTAAGCACATCGTGAAGCTCAGCGGTAAAAGTGGGTGGGTAGGAGGGAGAGCGGTAGCAAACAACGATCGTAATTTTACGATGACCGATATCAACGCAAGCACACACAACTTCAAGGTTACAGTGAATGTGGACTTGATGACACAGCAAGGACTTTGAAATAGCGAGTAGTACGCCTCCGCCTTGGCTAGCAGTGCGATCGCAACGGAAGATACGGAAAACGAGACAGGTAAAATATTTCACAATCTTGCACTTGAGGTTGTAGCCACGTTTCAGTTAATGCAATAATACCAGCATCACAGCTATCGACGAGCGAGTCAAGTGCTTCGCGCTTGCTAATAACACTTCTGGCGTTAGCAACGAGCACTGAGGCTTGTGATGTTAAAGATATACCGTTGCCCCTCGCATTTTCCTACGTAGCAGGCTGATGACGCGGATTGTCAGGTACGCGTGCGTGATCTGGAACAACACTTTTAACCTGTTTAACGCTGTCACTTGTTGGATCATACATGAAACATTTGAAACATTTCCTATCAATGAAAAGCTTGTTAAAACGTAGTTTAAATAAGGGGGAGTCAGGCTGGTTTTTACGAAATTCAAGAAGCTTTTTCCTAGCGAGCCTTGCCGCAGGCGAGTAGTCCTCAGATACTGAAATGTTGATACCTTTCAGCTTGCTGCGCGACGAAAGCAAGCTCTCCTTAATTTTAGACGTTTCTTGCATGGTTCAGCCTTCATGAGTCTCTACTGAAGGCCGGACCCAGGCAGAAACGTCTAAATGAATGTTCTTGGTTTGCTACGTGCCCGTGCACCACTTCTTTTCATTTATTAAACGCCGGATCCTAAGAACTACTTCTTTCATATATATATATATATATATATATATATATATATATATATATATATATATATCTGTAGAACACTCCCAGGGTTAGTTCTAGTTGTAAAACATAAATACCCCAGAAAGTGGATGGGAAAACGGTTCTGCGGTAGCTCAATGGTGAGAGCATCGCACGCGTAATGCGAAGACGTGGGTTCGTTCCCCACCTGCGGACAGCTGTTTTTTCATCCCTTTTCATTTGCATTAATTTATCATTTCTTTCATTCAATTAGTAAGTACAAGTAATTTCCCCTATGTCGTCCTTCGTGTGAATGTTTGTTGGCTTCTTATTATGTGATTATATATATATATATATATATATATATATATATATATATCGGTGTATTACCAGCGTATTATCAGGATTGGGCGTCACTATAACACCAAAGGCTGACTCAATTGTGATGCTTTTGTTCTAAATTGTTGCCGTGGCCCCTGCATTAGTCAGCCTTTCTGGTCTCTCATATCTAAAGCATGTTGCTCTGCTTGGTGGCTTGCACTTTCAAGTATGTGATTATGTGCCCTTCAGACGAAGTGTGACATTAAATGTTTGAAAGCACTGAATCATTATGTGAAGGTTATTTATGAGTTTCAGCCGTGCATTGTTCCTGTAGTCTGCAAAGCAAGTAAATGATTGTGTAGACTAAGGTTCAGTTTTTTTCCCCTCTGGAATAACTGATTCACTTGCGCACTTACCTAATTTGTTTTTTGTCTTCTTTTGTTATGGTGGAAGGTTGACGGAGCAGCACAGTGTCATCTGCACTTACAAAGATGATATAGATGTTTAACACATCTGACCACCGACAAAAATGCAGGAAGAGAGTGTGATGATAATAAAAACTTGTTTATTAAATCATAGAATCAAACATGGTGCGAACGGTATCAAAAAGTATATCAGAATAATCAAATGTATAATGTTACCTAAAAGACTGTGTTGCTACACTCTAATGGCTAAACTTTCACATATATTTGAACACTTGCCTGATAGATAGAAATTAGGGTAGCTAAGTTGTCTCTCAATGAGGGCACATGCTTCTTACTTTTAAAAGTGATACTTCTTCTGTATTAAGCAGTTGCAATTTTGTTGCTCCTCATAATTATCTCAAGATATTTCATACTGAGATTTGCCTCTTCAGCTGTGGAACTCCTTGAATAGCAGTGCAGCTGCGTCCTACATCGTTCCTTATTTTCTGGCGGTAAGAATAAGTTATTTAATACGCATGCGAGTTGTTGAGTCTTCCAATGTTTAGTGGTCTCCATGTGTGGTACAATTAGCCGTGAAGTCATTGTTATTGTCATTGTTTAGCTCACCAAAACAAAAACATCGGTGAAAAGGGGGAGACGGCGAAAAAGCTGCGGATACTGCAGCTTTTTCGCACTGTCCACCCTGTAGGAGCAATGACAGGGTTAATATACAAGCAAAAAGCGAATAATTATACAAGCAAAAGTGAATAAATAAAGTAGCAGGATAAACATACAAGCGAAAACATAATTATTATACACTAGTACGAAAAAATATTAATAGTAGATATAGCATCATTTTTGTACATAATAAAGCAAGAGAAGACAAATGACATCGTAGTTCTATGCTTAGTGAAAACATAATGATATAAACAATACAATTTAAGGAATGCGCTGTTACAAAAACTAACTAATTACATTGGTGGGGTTTAGTGTTTTGATTTCGATGTCTTGCTGCTCATATGCGTTAATAATGCTTGGTAATGTGTGGCTAAGCCTTTGCGTTCCGTAAATAGTGCGTGAGAATGTAGTTTTCCAGCGGGGTTTATATCGATGGAAGTAAATACTTTGAGTATGTTCAAGATTTGCAAGTGTAAGAAATGTGTCAAGATTCCCGCGATTTGCACTAATGTAGGATTGTAGCAGCCTGAATTTGTATATATCGTTCGCCATAACAATTTTATGCTTAACAAATGATGTCTGGTGTGTTCAAGGTATGGTATGTTCTCTATTGCCCTAATAGCTCTTTTCTGAAGTATTTTTAGCTTATTCAAATTTGTTAATGTAATGTTTCCCCATATTAAAGCACAGTAGTTCAAGTGGGCATGGAAGAGAGCTTTATAAATAAGTCGCTTTATGGAAAGAGGCAAAAGACATCGACAACGATTTAAGGCACCAACCACGCGCCTCAGCTTTAAACTAATCTGATCTATTTGCTCATTCCAGGATATATGTTCATTAAAAATTACTCCAAGTGTCTTAATTGATTTGGTAACTATAATTTTGTATGGGCCTAGGGTAATTTGGTTAGGTAGCTGTAGGGATGTGCCAAGGGCTCGAAAAAGGACACATTTTGTTTTTGTTTCATTTAGCGTTAAATTGTTTTTAGTACACCAATCGCGAAGCTTATAACATGTGTTTGCTGCTAGCGCCTCGAGAGTACCTAACTTTTTCCCAGTAAAAAATAGTGTGCAATCATCAACATAAATTATAAAGTTACAATCTTCATCAATGTTGATTATGTCGTTGATGTAAAATAAAAATAATACAGGCCCTAGAATGCTGCTTTGTGGCACCCCGGTTTCAATTGGTTGTGTGCGCGATTTAACGCCATTTACTTCAACATACTGAGACCGCGCACTCAAATACGTACATTAGTGCCTAATACAGTACCATACAGTACAGTATACGACAGCACATTTTGACATCGCTTTAGTATCTCGCCATTCACAAATCTGGCAACTACGTTTAACCCTGAGTATGCATGTGTAGGCAGTCCTGCCTGTGTTGTCTGTCCCATTCGTTATATTGGCCTCACCTCACCATCTGTACCAATTGTCGTGTAGATTAAGCAAAAAAGAAAAGAAAAAGGGCAGGCAAAGAGAAAATACATTTTTATATTCCTTTAGTATCTATCCATTCATAAATCTGACAACTGCGTTTGAACCTGAGTATGCAGGTGTAGGCAGTCCTGCCTGCGTGGTCGGCACCACTCTTTATTGGGCTCACCATCTGTACGAATTGTCACATTGATAAAAAATTGCGATGGACTCATCTATGATGACTACCTATGTACGCGCTTGCTCCCATTGTCACATTGATAAAAAATTGCAATTAACTGATCTATGATGACTACCTATGTACGCGAATAGCTCAAACACGTCATACATGAAGTGTGCTGCAGAGCTGCTCTCTCATGTATCCTCCTGGACACGCTAGTTGTGCCGCCACAAAGTTGTGCCTCCTAGTTGTGCCGCCACAAAGTGAACTCTGTGTCCTTTGTGTGGCGTCCCAGGTAGCGTGGCCTCCGTGAATGCAACGATTGCGCTCCTGCGCGTATTAGCCGTGCACAACCACCGGGATTCCTTGCCGCGCTGTCTGTTCGACACGCTGCGCCATCTAATGGCGTACCAACGAAGTCCGGGCGTGGACTCAGAGATGCGTAGGGGCCGTTGCGTGCGAACACTCGCAACTATTGCTGCGCTCCCCGCGGGTATCGGTTGTGTTATTGGTAGAGATAACTTGTCCTTTCCTTAGATTGGTTTACCCAAGATGCCTATTTTAAGTCTACGGCTTCTATGTATTATATTTTATAATGCTTACCTTTTCAATGAAACAAAGATATCTGTTCGAAGATGCAGCACGTGTTCACGGTTTCAATGTGCAGGGCCAGCTATGCGGAGGAGACAAATTCGAAAACGTGCTTAAGCAAGCTAAAAGAACGCATGTGAAACAGGCACATACTTTATTTCTTAAAGGGCCCCAAACCACCTCAGATATTTTTTTTAACATTTCCAGTAAACATGCGCATCGAGTTCAGAATGCTGTCACGATCAACGACGCCAAACGCTGCAGCGCTACGCGCCGCGGGCGCGCCACACATACACAAAAAAAAACAATGCCGTCCTTCTCTCCTGGCCTTTCCCGTATTCCCAGCGGTCGTCACGATGTGAGCACGGTGAATCTCGTGATGTCAGCGTCGGGGACGATGCCCATTGGTCACACAACAACCTACGGCTTCTGGTTTGTCTGCTAGCAGGTACGCGCGCTCCCTGCTCTTTCTTGTCGTGTTGCTCGCTTGTGCGCCTTGCAAATATGTAATTAGAGCCCGCAACGCAAATGCCAAATCGCTCGCGTTCCAACACAGCCGTGCTTAGCGGTCTGATTAGCTGTGCAAACTGAGTGCGACAGCGTTGGCCTTTCTACACGAGCATGCAACACAAGGGTCTACGAGTATAGCGGCACGCTTCGCATGAAGACGGGCCGGCACCGCAGTAACAGCGGGTAGCCGTGAAGCGCTGAGTCCACGTCCCCGTTACCGGCACGGTAACTCGCCGCATGCCGTTCGACGACTCCGCGTGCCGCCGTTCGACGACGGTTTTCCTCGCGAACGGCGAGATTTCCTTGCGGTAGAGAGGATGAGACCGGGACCCATTTGTGCGGTAGCCTCACCGCCACTGCGGCTCATCCTTCGACGGCGCCGATATCGCCGCTAGGTCTTTTCCGGCTCGCTTAAAAAGCTAAAACGGACGGCGCTTCGGAATGAATTACCGACACTCACAAACCGCAATATTTTCTTACCGTTGTTATCGCTCTTTACAAAATTTCACAAATATCGCTCTTCACAAACCGGCTGCGATGTGAGCACAGCCGAGCCGGTTGTCTCCCGTCGGTAGCCGTCCACGGCAGCTGAGTACGATAAGTATCGGAGCTCTCGAATTGGTGTTTAACGTTTGACATTGGATATCGTTCTTTATAAAATGTACAATTTACGCATCACTTTATCCAGGGAAAATTATT
Source organism: Dermacentor silvarum (assembly GCF_013339745.2). Taxonomy (NCBI): domain Eukaryota; kingdom Metazoa; phylum Arthropoda; class Arachnida; order Ixodida; family Ixodidae; genus Dermacentor; species Dermacentor silvarum. Next base: position 97,924,751 of record NC_051160.1, read on the forward strand.
TTGCTTGGAACAGAAGCGGCAGCTGACGTTTTACTCGCCGGTGGTGGAGGCGCGCAGCTTCGCAGTCGTCGATTGGCCCGTTGATCGTCCTGTGGGTGGTGAGCCGGCCGAACTACTGTCTACTTTGGACACCTCTCGCGTGTCATACGTTCTAGGGCACGGGACGCCTGTTTGCCGTCGGTATATTTGCCGCCAGCATGGACTTGCCTTAACCAGAAGTGGGAGGTGTTTTGAGAAGCGCGTTGGCGATGACGTATGTCACGTGACACTTGGAGCAGCACTCGGCGAGGAGGAGAGACCAGCCGACGAGGAGAGTAGCGAACGAAGGAAGGAGCGAAACGAGCGAGGGCCGTTTTTCCATCATCAAATTCGTGTAACTCCGCTATTACGGCACCATTTCGTAAAATTCTCGTGGCTATGTGTTCGTTGAAGACTCATGCACAACTGCAACTCCACAACTAAATTTTGACCTCTGCGTGTTCTAGGGGCCCTTAAGCTACAGAATGGGACACTGCCTGTGGGAACCTATCTAGAAGAATACGCTTTTACTGGCATTTGACGTCACATTCCGTAATCTGTTTCGTAATTCATTTCCACAATCTTCGCAGCAGGTCTACTTAAAGCAAGATTTCCCGTATCATATCATAAAGCAAGACTTCCCGTATATCCACGCTGTTTACATATGTCTCTATTGAAAACGAAAATGGGATTGCCGCATAACCTTAATATGGTAACTGGCCCCCACAACATATGGCACTGCCATATATTCGTTATTTATTTGGAGCTCGATGTAGGACCCGGACTAATGTATTTTCGAGAATGCATGCCTAGGTTATCAGCAATTCTGAAAGCTAAATACAGTAACCTACCTGGCTCTCCATAATGAAACCATTGACAGCACTGAAGGAATTCTAAAATGTTGTCACTCAGTGGGGCTGGCATTCGTTGTTGCATAGTTGCAGCTTTAACTTGATTTGCGAATCAGTGGTTGCCTTTTAATGTAATATGTACAAAGAGAACAATAAAGAATAAAGGATTCGTTGTACAGCGCGCTCAACTGTTGCATTGCTGTGCATGAGCAACCCGTATGATGCAGGTTTGATTGCGCAAAGCACAGGAGGGATTTCAAGGTATTTATTTTGCTTGAGCAACGTCTTGAATTTCTTAGTGCTTGCATTTTTTAATCTAGGCTTTCGGGATAGGCAGCCAATTTAGACTTCCCTATATTCAAAATTTGCTCATACTTTTTGTTGGATAGCTAGATAGCTTTAAAGAACAATTGTCTCGCAATGCAATGTTGGCATTTAACAATAAAATATTACCTTCTCACAGTTGAACCCGCCTTCCTATGTTTCTGAATTATACAGAGAAAAAATTATCACGCTCAATTGTCAAGCACTGGAGTACAAAACATGTGCGTGACAATAGCTCACAGAAATTAAGCCGATCTGATGTAGTTTGTCAACCGACATTGTACGAAGTATTAGGCAAGTAGCTAGCTGTCTACATAGTAGGAAATGTGAGTGTAGAGGAATAATTTAAATATTTGAATGCAGGTCATGAATGCCACTGAGAACAAGAGAGCCTTGTCCAAGCGACATAGATCATTCTTAAGATGATTCAGGCACCGAGCACATAACAAAAACAACAGTCGCGATTAGAAGTCATTCTTACGAGACTAATTTAGTGCAAGCAGCGCCGCGCACGTGAAATGCTATGGCCGAAAAATGTTTATGGCTCTACAACTCCAGCAAAATGACTGCAGTTCTATGAGAGGGATGGAGAGAAGAACCAGTGGACTTCGTATAGGGTCAAGAATATGCTTGTGCTACTTTCTAAAAATCACTAAAAAGGAGTTTCAGCTGCGCATTTATTGTCATGCCACCTCACGTTGGAAGAAACCTATATTTTGTGTGATCGTTAATATTAAACGCGGTGGGCATTATGGAAAGGCGATGTCGTGGAGCGAAGGGGAGGCGGCCTTCTTGGTTCTTTCTTTAAAAGGGAAGCAGAACTAACATTTTTCAGAGTTTTAGTGTGCGTCCCCTCATGGCAGCTTCCAATGAATAAGCCGGCAGATCCCACGCCCTGTGGGAATCGATGTCATGCGAAGCAGTGTGCAGGGGGCCTACAGAGTTAAAGAAACGACCATGAGACGTAGGCGGCTCTTTCATAACCTTTATTACACGCATGTCATGACGTTCGTGTCATGAGTCCTCAGGAGTCCCATTTGCTACACTTAAGAGACCTTAAAGCGAAAGCCTTCGTCATGCTCATGACTATGATTTGGACCATCAACCTTTAGCCTTTTCCCTCCCTTAGCACCATATCCAATCCCATTTCATTGGTTTTTAAATGTGTTAATCTGTTTTTGCTTAGTCATCGCCATTTTTGCTGAGTCATGTCCATGATTATGACTTCTACCATGATCCTTTAGTGTTTCCTTGACATAGTCCCCACGTACGAACACAATTTAGTGTTTTTCGAGTGTTTATCTTTTTTCTTGCTGACTCATTTTTTCTCAGTCATGGTCATGACTATAACTTCTACAATCATCATTTAGTGTTTCCTTCGCTCATTACCCACGTTCAAACATATTTAGTGGTTTTTGAGTGTTAATCTTTTTTCCCTGTGTCATTGTCAGTTTTGCTCAATAATGACCATGACTATGACTTCTACCATCATCCTATAGCGTTTTCTTCCCTTAGTACCCATGTCAGATCCCAATTCAGTGGCTTTTCAGTGTTAATGTTTCTTCGCTGAGTCATTGTCATTTTTGCCGAGGCATGCTCATGACTATGACTTCTAGCACATTCCTTTAGTGTTTCCTTCACGAAATACCCACGTCCGAACCCATTTCAGTGGTTTTTAAGGGTTCATCTTTTTTGCTGAGTCATTGTCATTTTTTTCAGCCATGGTCATGACTATGACCTCTACAATCATTCTTTAGTGTTTCCTTCACTTAGTACCCACGTCAGAACCCATTTCAGTGGCTTTTGCGGGTTAATCTTTTTTTCGCTGAGTCATTGTACTTTATGCTGAGCCATGCTCATGACTATAATTTCTACCAGCATCCTTTAGTGTTTCCTTCAATTAGTACCCACGTCCCAACCCATTTCAGTGGTTTTTGAGCGTTAATCTTTTTCGCTAGGTACATGCCACGCTTGTCATGACATTCATGTCATGACATATCATTTATGTTCGTCATATAGTCTAGTCAGATTATGCCAATTTTGGTACATACCAAGTTAACGAAACGACCAGGAGATCACAAAGAAATAGCCGGCTAGATAGATAGATAAATAGATAGATCGATAGATTGATAGATAGATACTGTCAAAGTAGGAAATATTCGACAAGAAATACTTCGCATTTAAAGGATAGAAGGGAGACAGATGCAAGCTAGAGAGGAAAGTTCAGAAGACCTTTTTAACGTCATCATTGAACATGTGCAGGTAGTCAACCTGAAGACATTCCTTAGAAGGTATCCGGTTAATGCTAATGCAAACCAGTATATGCACGAACAAAAACAATTGCTTCCATCGATTCCATTACAGCAACACTGCTGCTGCCCACGAGCCTGCAAACATTTAGGCCCATTCGACAGGCATGCCACCGTCGATGTTTAGAACTTGATTCTTCGCACGAAACATCTGTTAGTCTGATGACCTCGCATTTTGGACAAGATGACAAGATCTGCCGGGACAAACCTAACAAAGTGCGCAACAGTGATGTAAATGCTTTAACAGACCCGTTGATCATCAGTTTGCGCATCAAAACCCAGTTGATGAGCGAACTCAGAATATACAAATGAACTTGTCTAAGGCTTTTGGAAATGTGCCCTCAAAACTGCTGCGAAGCACCACAATAGTACATGTACAGCTGTAATTTGTTGCACTCCACATCTTACTGCTTTTAAAACTGCCTATGACTACCTTCTATTAATCATAGATCAACAACGAAACTATTTTTCAGGAAAAATCTTGAAAGTCTGGAGCAATGCCACCAGCACATGTACTCGATTTAAGGAGGTTTGACATATTGAGCGTAGTAGTTTTGTTCGAGTGCAAATGGGGCTCGAATGACCTAAAAGTTCCGTTCTATGGCTTTTAGGCGCTGACCGAAAAGAGAAAACAACGATGTGTCACTAGAAAATAAATTACGAAACCTAAGAAAGAATATGGAAGCAGCACCATAGGCATCGTCAAAATTGGATAGCTGGAAACTGGCCGAGGGCTAAACCTGTTGACGCTGTTCTTGTTGTTCCTGACGTGCTTCTCCAGTGACCTGCTGCAGCCCTTCCTTCGGGGATCGACAATGAATCAGCCAATGCGAACGCTTGATCAGAACTTCTTTGTCCTTTGTCCGTTCTGCGCTGTTGGACTTTGGCGACGTTAACTTCGTGACATGCCGAGATTACGGTTTTAATCAATTACCATGGAAACCGCCTGCCATGCTGCCTCAGGGAGGGTGCAGACAAATGTCGCGAAGAATGTCGGGTGTCCACGAACAGGAGACCACAATCACCGCCCAGCGGACTACGAAGAAGCGATTGGGGATAAAAAAAGAAACGGTGGGATGAGGAGGTCATGAAGAAAAAAATGGCGGAATAGCCGGCAACTTATAGTTATCTCTTATATCTTGCATTGTCTGGGCATTGTCTATTATATCTAGCATTGTCGCGTTACAAAATGGACCAACATGTCTGTGCTAGGCGAGTACTTTTTCGTGTGATGGGAGCGTGTGTATGCAAAATGCAGCAAGGTGACGACGATAGTAGGGTGACGGCTGTAGAACTACTACTAATTTGTTCCACACGGCTGGAAAGAAAGACTTTTAAACGTTTTACATTGCAATTTGTGCTGATTCAGAAAACAGTACAATGTCATATGGCATCTCGGAATGCTAGCTGCCGCGAATGATAGAGAAAACTAGCATTCCGCCTTTGTTGTCATGGAGGGTATTGCATTTTGTGGTGTTTTCTTTTTCTTGATGGTGGACAGCGCTTGCCGCACGTGTTACGGGCTTTCTGAATAATGATATTACTAACAGTTTTCACATAGTTTACATTATTATAATTTATTCTAAGACATCACGTGTGCAACCAAAAGTACCAGCATGTCTCAGACGTCTACACGGATGTGCAACCAATATCATCCCTCCCAATAAAGGTTTTGCTACTGTTCTTATAACATATCGATGTAAACACTATAGGCGGCTGAATTTTACAGCAATCCCTGATACATGAAGTTGATTTGGAATATATGCGACTAAGTAACTCATTATGCAAGGCGCAGGTTCAATGTGCACGCATAAACTTTGTCATGAAAAAATTCATGTTGAGGAACTGCTCCTCCGCGAAATAAAGGTCAATGAAGCAGTGACATTTCTGCAATGATGTCGCAGGAGTCTGGGCTCATATGGTGACCTTTTAGGTGTCAGCAGGCCGTAGGGCGCAAGACACTCACCTGCAAAGGGCGCGAGACACGCATAGTAGTGGCTACTTTAACGTTTAACGTTAACGTAGCTTATGTTACTTTGTCTCTCTTGCAATACCCGACAAAAAAGGGCGCTTCGCGAATTATCCAACGGGGAGCCTAGTAAACTGGTACTAACTCGTAGCGTAAACTCGTAGCGGAATTTAAGATTAAGTCTGTCTTGGTTATTAGGGACTCAAGAATATGCAACTCAAGCTTTTGTTGCCTCATGCGAAATTTTTTATGAAAAATAAATTGCCTCCTAAGCAGAGGAGCAAGCAGATCACTTAGTGCACCGGTTTGCACGCACAATATTCAAGCACACGAAAAAAAGTTCTCACAGATATGTAAGCACTGGCCAGTTCCCTATTCTAGCAACTACATCACATCAGCTGTGGTCATACCGTGCCTTCAAATTCTAAAATGTTTAAACTGCATTGATTGACAATTGAAGTATAAACTACGAACTTTAACGACAAAATTATTTTGCAAATAGCAAGCAATGTTTAGACTTCTCATTACTGCAGCAATAGCAGATTTGAACGAAATCGGTAACAGAACACACATGTCTCGTAAGAAGGGGAGAGGAATAAAAAGTCAGCGAGGAGCAGCCGGGCTTGCATGATCTCCCAGTTCAAGAATGGCTATCTACAGGCCAAGCGGTACCAGCTTGGCCCATCGCAGCTTGTTGTTGTGACGTTGGCGCTGCGACCTGTGCGTGAGGCTTTCGCGCGCTTCTCACATGTGAATGAGTGAAACTTTATTAAGAGAAATTTTACGGCGTTGTAGATGGCCGCTTGTCTGCGGTGACCTCTCCCGCCCAGGCAATGATTATTTTTTGCAGCTTTTCTTCTGGGAACCGTATTAGGGTCTCCCATGTCGTTTCAGAGGGAGCTGGCAGAAGCTATCTGCGTGGGGGAGGGCCTCGCATTCCCAGAGGATGTGTTTTTGGTTTGCTATGGTAAACCTTCCCATCTGTGAAGATCGCTAAGCGATGAGGAGTGATAAGGCTGTTAGTTTGAATATTGCAACCCCAACGAGCAGAGCGCTCCTAAGAAAACTTGGATACATCCAGCACATGAGGGAAATGAACAAAACAACGACATTGCAGACGAACTTCGCTGGATGCTCATAGTGTCACCAGTTCCCAAAAGCATGGACCCGAACCTCTACCAAGGCAGACGAGAAGCACGCGCAGGAGGAGGGAGGAGGAGAAAAGGAAGGAAAGGCAGGGGCAACCAGAGGCACGTCGGTTTGCTACCCTAGCCGAGGGCAGGGATTTAAAGAGAAGAATGAAAGAAGAGAGAGGGATGAAGGTACTCTCAGTGTGAACACGTCCGGTTGCCCATCGCTTCACAATAGATCACCGAGGCCAATCGATTTCAGAAATCTTAGCTATGCCCGCATCGCTTCGTAAGCCTGTGATGGGGCCGTGATCCAACACTCTTTGTCTATGAAAATGGTCTGCTGTCTGATGGATTCACCAAACTCCGAAGGACATCGCCTTCTATATCCTAAAGATTACAAAAACAAGACTCGCGATAGCTTTCCTACAAACCAACCCTAAGCAGAGGTGGCAAAGTAAGATTGCATCAGGATGGAAGAAGTTCGATGGAATTTGCAGCTTCAGTGTAGGATCTACGCGGTAGGGACGACATTTCGAAAAATCGGGGTGTTCCATGAAGTTTTAGTATTGATTTGAGCAAGTAAATGAAGACCGCTCGCAGCGTCTGTCCTTGATAAGGTTATAGGAATTGTGAGGGTTTCCTTAAGGCTGGCCGGGCGGCATCATCATCAAGAATAATAATGACGACGCCACAGTGCCCCGGAAGTCATTGGAAGATGATATCATGTCCATTTATGAGGGCTTGATGGAGAGGCTCTGTGGTCTCGAACAACAGTTGTTCGTTACTCTTGCGTCGTAAGGCAGACTGCAGACTCGGAAAGGCTGCCTTGGAGTAACAAAAGAATGACCCACTTTCGAGGGTTTGCATTTAATTAACAGCATCATATAGGGCGTCAAATTCTGTTGCCGTAGAGGTCTTTATGAGAGAAAATGAGGGACACTTCGAGCTTCATTATGAATTGCAAAGCCGGCATGATAACAGCACCTGTTTAGCTGGTGGCTGACAGATCCGTCGGGGTAAATGTGCGTTCTTTGTTCATATGCCCCGTTCAGTAATGACAATATCAACTGCCATAGAGCCACATTGTAATGACGGGCCTTCTTCGTAATTCCCGGAATCGTGAGGTGTACGTGTCGCTGTCGTAGCCACCACAGGGGTAACGACAGCTGCTTCTGGTGTGAAGCCCGACGAAAGGCAGCCTTGATGTGTTGCACCAAGTTTCGAAAATTTGGTGTGAGGTGTTTGTGCCGGCCAAGCAGCAAGTGTAGTCACTAGGTACGTGACACTGATGTCGAATGTGTGCTCTGATGTTTTCAACCGTGATGTAGGTTTGTTGGAACCAAGTAACCTCTAGCAATCATTATTATTGCATAAGTCAAGGCGCATCGTGATAGTCTAAGACATATACGTAGAGCCTGGCCTTGTAAACATTGTAGGGTGCGATTATTTGTTTTGCATGTGTTCGCCAGAACCGGCAAGCTGCACCATAAAAAGTTCTGTAAAGCTGCAGCATGGACTGCACCAATGTGCTCGAGATATTCCCGCACCATAATTTTATGACATGTACAACCGAAATTAGTCTCCGCTTCAGGTGAATGCAGTGATGGTTCCATTAAAAGTCCCTGTCCATAATCACATCTATAAAGCAGTAAGACTTCTGGTATGTGGTAGCGCGGTAATTTAGATAAACAAGGTAGTGTGTCATGGGTTTGCCCGTAAACGCGATTACCGCGTATTTATTGGTGCATATATTAAGGCCTTCTTTTCGGAGATGCGAAGAAGTTAGGGTGGCTGCCCGCCCCCTGAATACTTCCCTCACAATAATATCATCCCACCCAATAATGGATTTGCTTGTGTTTCATCAAAGTATTAGCATAAACACTGTAGTCTGCTGAATGTTAGAGCGATCCCTGATACATGAAGTTGAATTGGAATATATGCGGCTAAGCGACTGATTAGGCGAGTGGCAGGTTCAATGTGCACGCATAAACTTTGTCATGGTGGTAACATACAATAAAAATCAAGTTCAGGAACGGCTCCTCGGTGAAAAGAACGGCCATGAAGCACTGACATTTCTGCAATGATGTCGAAGCCGTCTCGGATAATATGGTGCCCTATTAGGGCACAGCAGGCCGTAGGACGGAGCACCCCCGCCTGCAAAGGGCGCGAGACACGCATATTATTGGCTACGTTTACGAAGAATTGGTTATGTTATTTTCTCTCTCTTCCAATACCCGACAAAAGCAGGGCGCTTTGTGAATATTATCGAACACGGAGACTAGTACACTGGTAGATGCTTTTCTGTGCGGGATATAGGATTAAGCCGGTATTCGTTATTAGGAACTCAAGCTTATGCGGCCTCATGCGAAATCATTCACCAAAAATAAGTTCCCTGCCAAGCAGAGCAGCATGCAGATAATTTAGTGCACTGGTTTGTACACACAATCTCCAAGCACACGTTAAAGATTGCTCACAGATATGTAAGCACTGGCCAGTTCCTTATTCTAGCCACTACATCACATCAGTTATGGTTATGCCATTCCTTCAGATTCTGAAATGTGTAAACTGCATTGTTTCATAATTGAGGTCAAGACTACTAATTTTAAGGACAAAATTGTTTTGTAAATATCAAGAAATGTTTAGACTTCTCATTACTGCAGCAAAAGCAGACTTGAACGACATTGATAACAGAACATACGTCTCTCGCGCGTAGGAGAGAGGAAGAAAAAGTTCCCGAGGAGCGGCCGTGCTTGCATGGGCTCCCGGTTCATGAAACGCTATCTACTGGCCAATTCGTCCCAGACCTTTTAAAATAGTGTAATTCGACGCAGTATGTTGGATTACGTCCATAGAGATCAATATCCAGGCTATGAGTCACATTTATAGGTGTTTTGGAGCCTCGAGAGTTCGCAAGCGGAGACCGATTCGCTAGGCCTAACCAGGAGTAAAGAGTAAGCCCCGCCCGAGCACTAGAAGCTTAAAAAACCACCATGGAGGTTGATGCTTCTCATTCGCAAGCGCAAGAAGAATCAATCGAATACGCAGGTGACTGGCTGATAGTCAAACGGCGCCAACAACGGTGCAACAAAGCACCTAAGAACTCTGACGCGGTTCCCGAGGCACAGCAGCGCTCGCCACGCAGACCACAACCACTCCAGTAGCAGCACCTGAGATAGGTACGGAGGCCAAGAGAAGGCCTCGTCTTTTCGAAGTGGCCGACCCTGGTTATCGCCGGAGCAGTACTCAAGGCGGGGGGATACCCACTCACCACTCCGACCTAGAACCTTATCGTGCAGATAGGATGCAAGCAGAACATCGCCGAAATGAGCACCTATAGCGAAGACAGGGCAGCAAGGACACGAGACATCTGCGCTGTGCATCTCGGTGTCAAGGAGTATGGCGTGGTCAGCTTATATAGCACCACCCGGGAATTCAGCTCGTGGAGTGTCCCATAGCATCCTCTTCGGAACGACAGACGCGGAGCTCATGTGCGGGATGTATGCACACAGATGACAAATCCTACAAGCGCGGATGCTAGGGCCATGTGCGAGCGCATTGATAACTTTCGAGGGAAGAACGGTACTCAGGTACATCACCTTCGAGGGAGACGAGCTACGCTGCCTACCCTACACACGCGGTCAAGGTATGCAACGCGTGCCATCAAATGTGGCACTGAACCGATATGTTCCGGCACCCAGACAAACCCACCTGCGAAAGATGCGGTGGAGCAGAGCCTAGTGATGGACACGAGTGAAAACTGAAATGTTTGTTGTGCGACGGCGATCATGCGACCGCGTCGAAAGAATACCCCAAGTGACTGCTATCCGCGCCACGCTTGTTGCACAGGCCGCGCAAGAAACCGGCACACAAAGACAACACCACGACGGAACAACCGATCAAGGTTCGCATACAGCGATCCCGATCTCGGAACCGCTCCAGGTCCAGACCCAGGGTGGCATGGCAACAACGAGGCGGCACCAGATCCAGGTCCGGCAGCAGAAGCAAGTCCAAAAGCAAAACCATGTCCGGCAGTAGGTCAAAAACCATCAGTCACGTGAACTCCAAGGACCAACAGGTGAGTTGGGCAGAACGCTGCCTTCCGAAGTCACAGAGAAAAAGTGGCGAAACATAGCCACCGATACAAACATCACGAGACGCACACACAAACACGAACACTGTACAAGGCGAGGGAGACAGTGTGATGAAGGATTGAGATAAAAACCAAAAACTACAACCGCAGTCACTAAAAGCCGGTTCAGTCGACCTCTGCGCGCGGAGACGGCTTCGCCAATTCTTTCAACTTGCATTTGAGGTCACTAAAAGCACGGCGCGCTTGCGAACAGTCACGTGTTATTTTATTTAAATTTAGCGCACCCTAAAGAAAGGCTGGAAGCAAATAGAACAGGGCAGTTATCTTCGCATAGATGGAAAAAGTCGATGTTTTCGAACAAGTGCTACAGCTCTTGTATAGAATATTTTTCGCAAGAGTTACTATTCCAAGAAGTATTCAAGCAAGCCGTGTTAATGACCAGCTGGGGGATTGGAAAATATATCATGACGGGCTCCATACTGCTCAAAACAAGGCTGCGCCGGGACGACATGCGTAGAGCCTTGGCCTGTTTTTTTTTAATACTTGGCCCAAGTTATCTGAAACACCCTGTATGGGGCTCTTGCGTTGCCCAGGGGGCGCTGCAAAAATGGTGCTAAAAAGCGCCCTCAATCCGAAACTGGGTAGTACCAAGCTCGGTCGTCTGCTTCGGGAAGCACGTTTACAATATGGACCCGCCACTTTTGGTTGTGTTGTACCACGGCTTGCAGTGAATATCGAGCGCCGAAAATTTTTCCATGGGTGGCATGCTGCGTAAAGGCAAGAAATTATGCAACGCCGAATACGTGTACGCCGTTCAAGAAATAAGCGGTGAAGTTTTAGCGCGGTGTTAATCGCAACTGAAGCGAGTCACGAACGTGTGAAGTTGAACTTCAGGTAAGGTTCGCACGCTGCTAGATTCAGGCGCACAAACGCGAGGAAATGCTTTCTATAAATGAATTCACAGCAGCGATAACCAGACATGTGTACGGAACTGCTCGAGCGCACGATCGTACGCGCCGCGACAGCAGCGGTCTTTCGACATGCCGCGAAATGGCGGGTCTCCTGCGATCTTTGTTGACTGCATGCCGCTAGACAATTAATTATGCCTGCGCTGTAGTAGCGGCCATCTGTCCCTTTAGCAATTGAGAAATAACTGATGCAATGAATATAAGCTCGCAGTAACGTACGTACGTGCGAATCGCGCTGCAGCGCGAGCTCGTGCGCTGCTCGCTTGATGTAGCTTTTAATGGCAGCACTCGAACATCGATGTTCTGTTCTCAATTATACCTTGCTGTGCTGCCTCAACGTGCTGGCTTGAGGTCAAGGATGAGCATATTCAACTCTCTAACCTGTGCTGCTCGTAGTGGGGTAGTGAATTGTCACCAAATCCGCCCGACCATTTGTGGTCATTTGCACACACCTGGTCACTTCACCACTTCGCACCGGTCGAATTGTTAATTGTCTCTGTGGCCAGGTCTCGAATCGTGAATCACCAGCCATGCCTGCTGCTATATCGGTATTTCATTTCGCTTACCCAGCGCGACGAACTGCAGTTATCCAGCGCGCCCGACGCTCCACTTCGTGAGGCCTTGAAGGAAAACGGTAGAATCTGATGTTGGGCCTGGCAGCCCATGATCGACGCAGCAGTAACGACGGTGACGCTTTTTCGAGGCTGAGCTAGGTCTCTCCGGATCGGCATCAGCGATGTCTTCTGCTTCCAGCATTACGTCCCACGGCCCACGGAGAGTCCGTTTTTGTATAACTATAGGCTGCGGCCAGCTCGCAGCCTGGTCGCCATGGTCTGTGAGAAGTGACAAGCCTTTTCGCACTCGAAACAGGGCAGAAAGAAGTGCTAATCGACGCAAAACGCGGGCTGGAAACGTGATTCGCCACAGCCACGGCTCAATACTATTCAAGCTGGTACTACCCAGATGACGTTTGTCGCCGCCAGCCGCTACTATACCTCAAACTCCAGCGCAAGACGCCCATAACTACTTGCGGCACTACTCGGATTTGATATTACTTTATGATCAGTTCTGTTATGTTTTTTACTGTCATTTGGAACAGCGGATACGATGCTGCTGTGTAAGATTGTTTATTATGCCGTGCCTTTCTCTGCGTTTTCACGAGTGATTTCTTTTTATTTAGCACACAGTCTTTACAAACAATTTCTGATTCATGCATACTCTTTCTCATCCACATTTTACAGGAAAGCAGCTGCGCGCCTCATAAATAGTATAACACATCATACATTCCTATTTTCTTAAAACTGGGGTCGCATTTCCCTATTTCTATGTCATTATCCACATTCTACGAAATCTGGTGGTACTATGTCCTGCTGCGAAGTAAGGCGATACTGCAGCGCACGATCACACGTACCCTACGTGTTGTATAGGTGTCCCATATAACATTAGCCAAGCTGTTCAAAAAAAAAGTTTTCAAAAGTGTGCTACATACTATTATACGACCTGCGTTCTTTGGTGGGTGGTAATGCATTTGACGAGCGAGCACTGACGGTGTTATAGCCTTAGCTTGCTCAGCGTTTTTTTAATCACTTCTTCAAACAGCTTATCTAACGTTATCTGGAACACACGGTAACCTGTGTTTTACTCGTACGAAGGCAGGACCCACCAAAGTAGCGTTACTTACGATATATTTCGCACATGTCTTTACCTCTTGAGTGGCACATTGAAGTGGGTCCATTCAAGCTAACTTTGTATGTATATATGTATGTATATATGAGTGTGTTTTTGAGATACTTCAAGGCAGAAGAAAGATAATAAAATGATGTTTTGTTTTATAATAAAAAGTGAACACAATAATAATATTTGGTGGTGAAAAAGCCACATAAGCTGTTCATATACAGGGTGCCCCGGCTATCACGCAGCACGATTTGAAAAAAGAGGAACGGCGTTACGCGAAACAATCCTAGTGTGTATTGTTTACAGTGCAGTGGACTAGCCGCCAGTAATTTTGTCGTTGCTGAAATTTAATTATCTAACTGCAATTAATTATTTAACTCAAAAAGTACTGTCCTAATTTGTCAATGAGAACTGTCAATGAGAAAATTGTAGAGCAACATGAAAAACTACCGATATAGCTTTCTGTTGCTCAGTACGTGCAACAAAAAAGTGTTTTTCCCAGTGCGAAAGAAGCCCGCGAATACACGCAAAGTGCCTCGAGCGGCTAGTCGCGCGGCAATTCTGCGTGTTTTCGCGGGCTCCTTTCACACTCGAAAAAACACAATTATGTGGCACGTACTGAGCAACGGAAAGCTGTATCGGGAGTTTTTAATGTAGCTCTGCAATTTTCTCATTGACACTTCGATAATTAGGACAGTACTTCTCGAGTTAGATAATTAATCACAGTTAGATAATTAAATCCCGGCAACGAAAGATTACTGGCGGCTACACTGGAAACAATACGCACTAGGTTTTTTCGCGTAAAGCAGCTGTTCCTCTTTTTAAATTGTCACAAATTGTCACGACTACCACTATCATGTATCGTGATAGCTGGGACACCCTGTATATATACGTGTGTGTGTGTGTGTGCGAAGGAGAAGAAAGGAAACTGAGGGGCCCGATTTTTATTAACCATATGATAAGGTATATATACATATCAATTGGGAGTCAATATGACACCAAAGGCCGACGCATTCATGATTAGTTTCTTCTAAATTGTTGACGCCGACTCTGCATTAGTCAGCTTTTCTGGTCCCACTCATATCTAAAGAATGTTGCTCTGCTTGGTGGCTTGCACTTTCAAGTATGCGGTTATGCACCCTTCTGACGAAGTGTGACATTAAATGTTTGAAAGCACTTAATTATTATGTGAAGGTTATGTACGACTTTCAGTCGTGCATAGTTCCTGTAGTCTGCAAAGCAAGTAAATGTCGACTAAGGTCCATTTCTTTCTTCTAGAATAATTGCTTCACTTGCGTACTTTGTTGATTTGTTTTTTTTTTCCTTTCGTTACGGTGGAAGGTTCACTAAGCAGCACAGTGTCAAAATCACTTCAAAGGTGATCGAGATGTTTAACACCTCTGACCACCGACAAAAATGCATGACGATAGTGCGATGCTACTGAAAACTTTTTAAAATTATACAATCAAACGGGGCGGGAATGGTATGGAAAAGCAAATCATAATAATTAAACGTGTAATGTCACATGAAAGTGTGTGTTGCTACATTCTGCTGCTTAACTTTTGCATATATTGGAACGTTTCCTGAATAGAAATTCGCGCGACTAAGTTATCGGTAAATGAACGCGCTATGCTTGCTTACTTTTAAAAGTGTTATTTCTTATTTTTACGCGGTTGCAGCTTTTGCCGCACAATATGATGTCAAGAATTTTCATGTTGATATTTGGTCCTTCTACCATGGCTACTACTTGCATAGCAGAAAAGCTGTCCTACATCGTCCCTTATTTTCTGGCGGTAAGCATACGTTCTTTAGTAGACATGCGAGTTGTTGAGTCTTCCAATGTTTAATGGCCTCCATGTGAGGTGCAATTAGCCTTGAAGTCAAATGCCGCACTGGCTTGATGGGCATTAGGTGGCGGCATCTCTGAAGATGGCCATTGACAGATATTGTTATGGCTTCGAAATGAACGCAGTGTAGCAAACAATTTATCCATAATGAAGGAGTACAAAAAACACGTTCGTTGACAATAAAATAGAGCTAATCTGAAAACATTTCACACGAAGAGAATAAATGATGTTTTATTTGCTTGAAGGATGCACTGGTCAAAAGTATTAGCTAAAGATCTGAAAGTGGGTAACCTAATATATGTATGAGAAGTGTTTGACAAAAAAAAACCTCAACTTCGACGGGACGCAGCAAAAATGGGTGTCCAATTATTATAGCAAGCGCTTCAGAAACCTTCAGCAATGTGTACATTGCCTGGACTCGTGGAAAAGAAAAACACCAAGGAATAAGAAAAGAGAAAATACATTTTCATATTTCTTTAGTATCTACCCATTCATAAATCTGGCTACTGCGTTTCAACCTGAGTATGCAGGTTTAGGCAGTGCTGCCTGTGTCGTCTGCATCATTCTTTATTGGCCTCACCATCTGTCCCCATTGTCACATTGATAAAAAATTGCGACGAACTGATCTATGATGACTACCTATGTACGCGAATAGCCGAAACACGTCGTGTATGAATATGCCGCAGAGCTGCTCTCTCGTGTATCCTCCTGGACACGCTGTGCCATCTAGTATTGCCGCCACAAAGTGAACTCTGTGTCCTTTTTGTGGCCTCCCAGGTAGCGTGGCCTCCGTGATTGCACCGATGGAGGTGCTGTGCGTATTAGCCGGGCACACTCGCCGGCATTAATTCCTTGTCGCGCTGCCCTTTCTACACGCTGCGCCATCTACTGGCGTGCCAACAAAATCCGGGCGTGGACTCAGAGATGCGTAGGTGCCGCTGCGTGCGAACACTCACAACTATTGCCGCCCTCCCCGCGGATGTTCGTTATGTTGTTGGTAGAGATAACTTGTCCGTTCCTTTTATTGGTTCAGCCAAGATGCCTATTTTGAGTGTACGGCTTCAGCGTATTAGATTTTAAAATGCTTACCTTTTTTTCAATGAAACAAAGATTTCTGTTCAAATATGCATGTAATGTACGTTTCCATGGTTCCAATGTGCAGGGCGTGGTAATTGAGATAAACACGGTATGATGCCATGGGTTTGCCCATAAACGCGATTAACGCACATTTGCGATGCATATACTAAGGCCTTCTTTTCTGAGCAAAGAAGAAGATAGGGTGTCTGCCCACTGAATTCTTGCGCCCACGTGAAGACGAGTAACCACAGAAGGGACAAGGAAATATATCGTAAGCGCACATTGATAGTGAATTGTCTTGGGCAATATTTCAGCAAGGTTGACCATTGTTCGGTTAAAGAGAATAAGGCTCAATACCCCACCATAGGGGACGCTACCGTATGAATAATAACTGGCACTGGGCCATCTTCAGTCAGCACAAAGAAGGGCATTTTGTTGTTTCATATCCACTGGAATATTCGGCCACCGATTTCAAAAGCCTTCAATCACTCGAGTATCGCTTTATGTGTAACATTATCGTACGCCCCTTTCACATCAAGAAGGACGTCAATAACATTGTCGGTTGATGACCTTTCTCTGTGAAAGTAACTCATGAAGTCAATGTACACATTATGGCGTTCAAGATACCATTCTATGCGTGTAAGGAACATCTTTTCTATTACAATCCCTATGAAACTTGTCAGGGTAATAGGGCGACATTATGTCAGGTAGAAATATGGCTTTCCTGTTTTCATGAGAGGTACAAGCCGACTTATATTCCACTGCTGAGGAACAATGCCGCCATGACATGAGTGGTTGCCCTAATTCAACCGCTGTTGATTGGACTCTCGTTCAAGATGGGCAAGAGCTGCACGGGTGGTGCCTGCCGGCCCTGGTGAAGATCATCGTCGAGGAGCACCCAAAGAGGCGTCAAGCTCTTCCATAGTGAGTTTCCATTTAAAGGACGCGAGACACAGTGGCGACACTAACATCCTCGGCGTTGGGGGTGGTACACACGCCTGCCATCCGCACAAAAAATCATTCGCCACCTCAAGTTGCATCTGGTAGTGACGCAGGGCTAAATACACGAATGGATGTCGCTGTTGCAGAGACGAGCGCAGGCCACGAACAGGCCTACAGATATATTAGAGTTATTTACGAGGGTCCAGCGATTCACAAAAGGAATTCCAACATTGTTCCTGCAATTTGTGGAAACGGCGCTTGATTTTCTACTGTGTTCTCTGTGCCATTCTCAGGTCACAAACGCCTTTAAACTCATCTCGACGTGCCATTAGCCTCTCCAGTTCTACGTCGAATTGGGAACAGTTCGCTGTCAACGGTAGCAAGCATCCAGCTTGTCTAATTTCCTCTGTGGTGGTAACATTAAGGCTATGGCCAAGGTCATCTCTGCATGCATTTTTCATGTGTAGCTTAAATTTAGACCAGTAGATTCTTCGTACTGCATTCGACGAGGAGCATACAATTAGCCCCCTGACCCGCAATTAAGAAGGAGTGTGGTCACTTCCATGCGCTTCTATGTCTGAAAACAAGTTAACTTGCAATAAGAAGCATCGAGATACCAAATTCAAATCCAGGCAACTGCAGTACTTAAGGCCTCTCAGGTATGTACGACTGCCATCATTCATCACACAAAGGTCTTGATCACAGCCGAATGACACCAGATTCGTGCCTCTGGAATTGATCGCCAAGCCATACGCATTGACTATGGGAGGGCTCCGGGGCCTGAGGCTCCTCCAAAGTTCACCAAGGTTAGTGTTTCGGCATGTTGGTAAGATATGAAAGAAGTTCTTGCGCACAAGGCATGGATAGAAAAGAGGGAAAGACACTCGAGCTCATACTTATACAGGATTTTCTTTCGAAGCAAGCAACCACATATATAGCAATATATGTGACACATCAGGTGTGCGCAATCCGCAGAAAATTCCTATTTTCACTCAAGGGAGATAGCTTCTTCCTAGAAAGGGAGTAATCAGGGAAATTCCACAAATAAGGTCAAGTGTACTCAATTGTTAGCAAAAGTCGTAATCAGTTAATCAGCGAAATCATCAAAGCAGAGTTGATTGACAGGTTTGGTGACACCTGCGTGTCAAAACCGTCTATCGCCCTTCGTAGGAAGGAGCTATCTTTCTTGCCTAAATATATGAAATTTCCGCGGGCAGCGCACACGTGATGTGTCACAGATTTTGCTATATATGTGGTTGCTTTCTTCGAAATAAAACACCGTTGTAAGTTTGCGCTCGTGTGTTCGGCTCTTCTCTGTCATCGTCTTGTGCGCGAAACGTTCTTCGCCCTCCGATGTTCTCCTGGCAGGGGCAAGCCCCCTCGGCAATGTCGAAGTCCCCCCTCCCGCTAAAGTTTACTTACCAGAGTTCTATTGGCCACATGATTTGAGGTTTCTTTTGAGTTGCCTCTCCCTATCAAGTTAAAATTTTATAGTGGCTTACTGCATCATTGTTAGCGCGGAGGTGCACGACTTTCAATTCAGACCTTCGCTTTATTTCTTCAAATTCAGATTAAAGGAGGACCAGCGCATTAGAAGCACCAGTGGCGGAAACCTCGTCCGTATTTTATCACTTCAACATTTTCTTTTTATTTCCGCTTTGGTCACCATGCACATACCCATTATTTATTAAAAAATATACAGAGAAAACGATTATTATATTTTTAAAGAGAACGAGGTAGCCAATGAACACCAATTTCTAATGGTATTGGTAGCCTGTGCTTACAGAATGAATATGTTGCTTTATGCTCAACTCGCTTCAAGTTGCGTTGCGTGCTTTTCTGACTCAGGGAAAAACCTGCACACTTCAGTGACCCCTTCGACAGAGGGTTCGTCAACGGCGTGTCAAATGCACGTGGATGATATGCGTTTCAGTATTCATTTGCTTTTCAGTAGGCAATGATAACAACTCACAAAAACGCTTCTAATAATTTGCAACTTTTATTAGGGATGGAAACATCGCCACTAGCATGTAGGAGTCATAAATATTTATAATTCACTCAGCAACTGAAATGAGACCAAGCAGGAGGATGCACTAAAGATCACAATCAATTAAACTCATGCGCAGCAGCGCTTTTATTTGGACTCGCAGTAAAAAAAACGC
Organism: Dermacentor silvarum; assembly: GCF_013339745.2. Classification (NCBI taxonomy): domain Eukaryota; kingdom Metazoa; phylum Arthropoda; class Arachnida; order Ixodida; family Ixodidae; genus Dermacentor; species Dermacentor silvarum. The sequence goes on from NC_051160.1 coordinate 97,944,115, forward strand.
TCCAGTTTCGCCGGACAGGCGAAGCAGTAATAGTGATGGCCATGCCCAAGGCAACTCTTCCAAGTCACATGAAGTGTTTTCATGTGCACATGTTATTAACGTTAATACATTCATACATACATACATACACACACACATACATACATACACACATACGTACACACACACATACATACATACATACATACATACGTACGTACGTGCGTACATACATACATGCGTACATACATACATACATACATACATACATACATACATACATACATACATACATACATACATACATACATACATACATACATACATACGTACTCGTGGGTGCGGTTCGGAAAGCTGATCAGGCCCCAGCCATCCCCGGGAACATGAAACCTTTTCACCTATGTAGCTCATAATAAGTGATCCGCGTTGAAATGTCCAGTTATAATCGAAAGACCACTGGCTTGCAACAATATGTCTCGCAGTCTATCGCGTTCAAATCGCCCTAGCTGGGATATGTAGACATGAATGAGTCTGAATGACACTTACTTCATTCTTACACGTAGGCAGATATATTGATTGTTATCATGTGGTTGTACTGCATAGTGGTCATACGTAAAGTCCGTGCGGATGTAAATGATAACTTTACCGCGCAGATTATAGACAGCGAACCAATGCTAACAAGAACAACACAGTAAACGTGGATGCGGCCACGCGATGCCCTAAGAAAGGTAGAATGGAGACCACAGTGATAGGCCCGCAGCAATAAATCACTACTGGTCACACCTTCGTCGGTGCACTGCCACTAACTCTGTCGCTGAGCTCGTTGTTAGCTGCGCTTGACGCGGCAAATATGCGCCTTAGATATATACAACCACAATTCCGATTCACTTTACATATTAACAGCGAAGCTGTTTAACCTGGACGTTTGCTTCAGGTGTAATGCCGAAATGTAGCCCGATGCTGGTGGTAGTGCTGAAAGAGTCCACTCCCAATGGCAGCCAGAAAGAGATAACTTTATGCGTAAGAGTGGGAGCTAGTTCAAGGGCTCATCAGGAAGGCCAGATGGCCGGCAGGCAATGCGCGACGGCGACCACGAGGGCTCGCTACACGGCTCGAAGTTGCACGTCCGGGCTAGAGCTAAGCAGCACTTCCTCCCTCGATGAAGGTGAGGGAGAGGCCACGAGATCGAGGGGGGGGGGATACCCCTCGCAGTCACAGAGGATGTGACTGAGCATAGCTAGCCCGCCGCAGAGGTGACAGTATGGACAAAATCTGTTCGGATAAATGTAAGAGTACTGACCCTTTTCGCGGAGCAGTTTGTGTTAGAGAAACGAGATGGCGCTCACGGAGGCGCGCCATACGTCTCCTCAGCGACCGCGCACGAATACGAAACCATTACCTGTTCTACCTTGCTTCTGTGCGATCAGCTGTCGGAAATGCAACTGAGTTTTCGCTAACACACTGTGCTCCAATCATGCTAGATTGAATCACGTGGATTGAAGACGTGTGCAGTAGTTGGCTGCAAAAAATAGTGACTGGCATGTTAAGGAACGGAATGAATCTGTGTAGTCAAGTTCGCGGACCGCTGCTGCAGCTTTCCGAACCTGTTACCGGCACTTCAAGATGCACGGCTTTCCTCGAGGATACAGAAATTTGCTCATCCGCCAGCCTTGTATCGCTAACTTTCAAAGAAAGGGCTGCATCCCCAGAACGTCGGCAAGAGTGAGTACCACTCGTTAAACGATGACAAAGGGAGTAGCGGCGCTTCCTGTCATAGTAAGTTTCGCGCACGTTATCTATACACATCTGTCCCAAATGGCAGGAAAACTTACGCCCACTCTATCGCCGACGTATCACGAATAAGTGAATGGGCGCACACTTGAATATATGCGCACTGTATACACACAAGTAATGACGGACTACACCAATCGCGCACGAATGGTCGAATCTGAATGTTTCGTGACGGTCCACAAGAGTAAGCGAGTTACTAGCTGTAATATATATTTACTACAAGGTATTGGAATGTACAAAACAGCTACGTTTCAAGCCTTGTGCGTAGCAATGACAAATCTATCGGAACTGAGCACACCCGCGAGCGATTAGGCAGAAAATTATCACATAGTGGCCGCACCGAAGAACTTCACTGAGTCAGAAACTGACAAGCCACTGCTTCAAAATACTTGCCGAAGAAAGAACAAAGAGCAAAACACATTAATCCTGACTAAATTCTTGAGAGGAATGTTTGGATAGCTTGGAATACATATTTAGTCCCGCTTTTAGAACAAGCACAATATACGCTGCTTGCGCCGTTTGGACATATCTTAATCAGCTCTGAAAGCGCTTTTGTATTTTCTCTGAAGCTGTGATCAAAGCTTTGTGTCGTCCACCTAGTCGCCGTCTACGAAATCTCCGAAAACAGAGGTTTTCTAAGCCACGCCGGCTTCATACACTTCCATTGTAAACAAGGAGGCAACGGAGGCTGTTGAGGCAAGCAATGTACGCGTCACCACGTGATCAAACATGGCAGCGCCCACGGGATCGCCGTGAAAAGGGTCAATACGTAGGGGTTCGGGTATGAGTGTGTGGTAACCTGCGCCAGGTGACCTCCTGGCCCTTGTTTAGTTTACTGTGCAGCGCAGGCCTAGTGCGTCGTATGAGACGATAATACATGGTTATGTCGTGATATGAGTGCAGGACTTCGTTTGAGGTCTCCGGGTATGGGAGGGCCACCGCTCGGCTGTCGAATCCTCGAGCATGTTGGTGGGCCGCTTCGTTCCCTGCATTTCCCGCGTGATCCGGCATCCATATCAAGTGTAGTGAGCGTGATTCCTCACTGTTTTGTAGTGACTGTAGTTTTGCTTTAGTATAGTGTGTGCCACTATTCCTTGCGCAAAGGTTGTTATGGCAGATTTGGACTCGCTATACAGGCGTCAGTTGAGGCCACGGAAAACGCAATTGCGGCTTCTTCTGCTTCGGTGGGTGTGGCAGCGCTTAGGGAGCTCGAAGACGTCTGTACCTTGAGTTTTCGGCCTCTAACGGCGCAAACGGCGTAGGTGGGGGTGGATCAGAGTACTGAGCGGCGTCGACATACGCCACGGCGCAGTTGGTCCCATACGTCTTATGTAGTGCCTGAGCCCTCGCTCTTCTTCTGCCGTCGTAGTGACCGGCAGCGGTTTGATGACGAACATGCGCCTGATGTGTGGTGGGATAGTGGCGGGGTCGCTGCCCATCGGGAATGCTCTGAGCCCGATTCGAGCGAGGATCCAGTGGCCTGTCTTGCTACCTTTCAGACGCTGAACGTGTGATGTGCGATGTGCTGCAATGAGTTTTTCGATGGTGTTGTGAACTCCTAGTTGACGAAGTTTCTCGGTGGCGGTGCGTCTTGTTAAGCCGAGGACTACCGTGTATGCGTGTCGTATAATACAGTCAAGGCGAGCTCGTTCTATCTTCTGTAAGTGTAGGTATGGTAGTGCATAGGTGAAACGGCTCACGACAAAGGCCTGGACGATTAGGAGCACGTCCTTGTACTTCATGTCTTGCTTACTCGCGTTCACTCTGTCTCGTGGTCTCGTTCACCATCATCTGGAGCCGGTCGATGGTGATGCCGTTCCGCCGGTTCTGCTGTAGTATCATGCTTAGTACTCGTATATGCTCGGCGTGGGTGACGGGCTGCTGGTTTACGCGTATCGTGATCTGAAGTGGGGGTAACTTGTGCTTCTTCGGTCGGGTGGTCGGATCAGGAGGAGCTCTGACTTGTGCTAGGAGCACTCTGATCCCGCTGCCTTCACCTGTTGCACGACGTTGTCGGTGGCATGCTGGAGTGTTTCTTCAACTGTTGCCGTCCGGCCCTTCCCACATCTGGAGCGTGACGTCGTCAACGTATAGCGTGTGTCTGAGTCCCGGCACTTCACTCAGCTGCGGAGGCAGGGTGCTCATTGCTAAGATGAATAAGAATGTACAGAGGAAGAGACACGCCTTGCGTCGTGCCGCTGTCCCCGAGCCAAATGAGAGGCGACTGCAAGTCCCCGACCGCGAGCTCGACCATCCGGCCTGTAAAGAACGACCTGATATAGTTGAAGGTTTGTTCGCCGGGTTTTGAGTCGGCTGAGCTCTCGAGCACGGCCGCGTGGAGCACATTTTCAAAAGCCTTATGGACGTCCAGACTCATAGAGCTTTCGTGCTCAAACCACTGTCTCGATGCAAGAGGTCGTGCTGTGATTGAAGGAGGACTTCCTGGGTAGACAAGTGTGCCAGAATACCGAGAAACATGGGCGGCAGAAGATCCTGTTCCTCTGCAAAGTTCTGTAAGCGGCAGAGTATTACATGCTCCATGAGCTTGCGGCGAAGATTCTCTAGGTTCAGTTTCAGTTAGTGGGCCATGTTACGTTGGTGCTGGTGTGGTGTCCTGCCTGGCGGGCTGGCGTTGGTGTGTGACTGGCTTCTTACGAATTTCCTTTAAGGTGTAATTTTGGCTGGTGTCCGTTGTTTCGTGTAGTGCGGCGAGCTGTGTGCTGTGTTTGGCTTGTGTTGCCTCCACAGAGCTCTTGAGTGTAGTGTATGTGTTTATCGTGTGCATGCGGAACGCGTGAATTCGTGAAGGTTTGTGTTTATAAGTTGATTGATTGCGTCAAACCGCGCTTCGAGCTTAGTTTCTAGGGTGGAGATGAACACCGTTACGGCTGTGACAATGTCCGCTGTCCGCTTCGGTATGGATCGAGACAGTGGATGTGCCTGCCTTGCACTTGTTTGATCTTTGGGGCTGTGGTGCCGTGCTAGTGGAGCCGGAGATAGGTTCCCGTGTTTGTGATGCACGTTTTGATGTCTGTGTGGATTCGTGCGAGGCGAGGGCCCTGTCTATCTTTGCTTCAGGGGATTGGATATAGCTAGGTAATTTAGCTAGCTGGGACGGCTGAGCGGAGAGTTGGGCTTGCTGAGCCGAAATCTCGGCTGTCAAGGCGGAATTCTCCTTGGTCATCTCTCTCACCTGTGAGTTGGATGCCAGCGACACCGGGGTTCATGTTGGCAGACCACCATCTTAGGTGGCTTTCCGGGGCCTTCGCTAGACGACCGGAGCCAGCTTGCAAGGGGGGCTCGTTGGGTTGACCAAGATGATCTCGAGCGTCTGGCGCGGGACCACGACCTGCTGGCTCGGCGTTGAGGTTGGCCGTTGGAGTCAAGCGGCGGGAACGACGTCGACCATGCTCGGAGGAACGCGGACCGGCTGCTGGAGGTGCCACTGCGAGACGCGATGCGCCGGGTGGTCCGGGCAGGTTCCTATGCTTGCTTCGTTTGTGATGTGTGCGGCGTCATCTTGACGAAGCCGTATCTGCAGTTTGAATTGTTAGTGTTGTGTGCCCCGCCACAGAAGAAGCAGCGCGGCGCACATGTTGGAGCTTCGCCCTCCTTTGAACACACACCCTGTGAAGACATACCCCTATGAACTTGCAAAGCTGCATAAGCTCGAAGATGGTCCGTCTAGTGTACGCCGCAAAACCTCCACCTGTCGATGACGTGACCATGCGCCGCCAAGCAACGCTTTGACCCAGCTGCACCAACCGCGCCGAGCCTCGCCACAACTGCGTGAGCCGTGACGTCATCGCGCGTGCCGCATCGCTTCGCCTTAGTTTTGCCCAGCCATGATGTCACCATGCCGTCCGGAGTGGTAGCCGCGGCAGCGAAGAGGCGGAGCGAAGACCCACGGGACATATAGCTCTGCGTCGCCGCGGCGGCTACACAAATGCCCCGATGTCTCTACGCCTAGCACATCACCGCCAAGATGGGGCGGCCGAACAAAAGCGTCACTCCCGAAGAACAGGAAGCGCGGCATGAACGCCGCCTCGCCGCTACTCAAGAGCGACTGAGACGCGTTTGGTCCGATCCCGACTATCGCACCGCCGAAGCGGTGGCCAAACGTCGGCGATTCGCAGAACATCCCCAGTTAGGATTCCGCGAAACCGAGCAAAAGCGTTAGAGCACCCAGAAGGATCCAGATACTTTAACGATCATATGTTCATTGCTCCTTGGGCTGTCGATGGTTCCTGGGTGATCTTGCAAAAAACTGGCCGAGTCTCGAAGCACAACCTCGCAAAAGCTAGGCCGAACCGACAAAAAGCTAGGTGGGCTCGCCAGCGTCGCTGTTTGCCCAGTCTTCGCGCCACTAGTGTGAAGCTGCCCCTACTTTTTTAATTTCAAAGTTCGCACGCAGGCGTGTGCGTGAAAAAAAGACGAAGGCGTGCATGCGTGGTGCACATGCAAGTGATGCAGCTGCAGGTAATGAGAGCTGTGGTAAGGTTGATGCCACAGCATCACCCTTACGCCACTGAAGCTACTTATTCCTTCACGATGTTACATAGTCGGCCGCCACCAGTCGACTTTGTATGGACATTGAAAACCCATCTGTAAAGTTTGGGCACGTAATTCCTCGCGAATGATGGCACGGATGAGTGCACGGAACTCGTTGCCGTTGGTTGCCCTATGATCAGACGCGTCAGGCTGCAAGCAGATCAAATTAAGTTCATTGAGGCGCTGGCACATAGCGATGATGTCGGCTACAGCATTATAGCAGGGTTCTTCAAGACATAGGCATTAAAAGCAACGACACCAACAACACTGATTAAATAGCGCACGCGGTCATTCTCCGCCTCCGCCATTCTCCGGCGGCAAAGGGCGATGACGTCTTTTATATATGAAGTGCACGGCTCACCGGTGTGCTGAACACACGTCTTTTTTCGTGACCTCTGAATAGACAATAGAGATGGCAAAAATCTGTCGCCGCTGCTGTTTAAGAGAGGTGTAGTGTACGAATTACGTTCATGGTTAAGAAACCAAGTCTTCGCTTCGTTGGTTAGATAGAAAAGGCTATATGAGTGAGCTTCGCGGAATCGTCCCAATAGATAAATGCACTCACGCGGTCTTAATTTTACAGCCAGTCCTCGATATCGTCGGCATCGTCGCCGTGGAGACCAGCGAACATTTGGGGATGTTTTTGAGTGCTAGTAATAGCCCAAGAAGGTGTCCCCGCCGAAGCAGGAATAGTCGAGGCAGCCATGTTAGGCTGCTGCTATTGAGGCATAACCGAAGGCCGCTTGTACAAGCGGCGACCCAAGCGAAACTCCAGGGATGTACTCGAGGGGAAGATTGATGGAGGAGAGGACTGAGGGACCGGATGGCAACCTCCCCCACTTGTGAGACAACAGTTAGGCTGCATGTCTTTCTTTTGCTGCAGTGAGCGTGCCACCAACTATTACGGCCCCAAGTGGTGATGATGAGTATGTAGAAATAAGGACAAGAAATTCACATACAGCACTCACAATATAGACAAATACGGCCATTGGTATATTCGTTCAGAAAAAAAAGGTCATGCGCAAGTACTACATTTCGCGATGTTCTACCCCACTAAATGATGTGATGTGATGTTCTACCCCACTACCCCGCCAGAGTCTCATGTCTATTGAAATAAAATAGCTCCGACCATTTTATTTCGAAGCCCCAAACTGCAATGCTTGTCGTGACAAAAAAGAAAGGCAAATGGGAAGCAAGATGTGTTTGAATCACAGCATATCACGGGTGGCAACGGTTCTTAAAGTAAAAAAAAAATGCATGACCATTTGCCGCAAGTGTGAGCGTAGCATGGTCCGAACCTTCGATCCCTGTTCCTGATTGGCTTTCCAAACTTGATGCCTGTGTTTGTATGCCCGATTCTTGTGCTTTCATTAGGCTGTGTTCATTAGTGATAGTCTGTGTTTGTGTGTATGTGTATTTATTGTAAATATTGTTCGCTTTACATTACAAAAATTTCAACGAAATTACGAAGGATTATAAACTCATCCAATGAATTTGTTAAAATCTCGGTGAAGCGAAGTTTTCGGGAAGCGGGTGATGAAATGCTATAAATTTGTCCTTCTCATTCCTGCGACTTCGGCGTAGAGGAAACTGGCGCGTCCATGTGTTCTCGTATACCCATGCTAGACAATGTGACAATAATTATGTACCTTGTATTTCTTCATTTATTCTTACTGGCTTTAAGTGTACCGAACTCTTCATGGAGAGTTCGCTATTTTGTGTATTGGGCCACAATAGGGGAATTAGAATCGTTATCAACACACGCAATCATCTGAAAGAGCTAGTTAATCCCGCTACTCGGCCAATCTCCCGTTGTTTACATATGCTATTGTACCTAACGCTGCTTGGTTAGCACCCTTTTGTGGGCATTTGCCATTGTGTGGGAATCACCACAACAATCCACTCGCGGGAACGCTTCTTGAACGATCCGCAACTGTGGGTAAGTGCCCTAGGATGGAGATAAAAATCATTAAAAACACCGTTGTCTCATCTGAAATAGTGAGTTAATTTTGCAACGATATATACCGCTTGCTTTCTGCCGAAATATGTGTATATCCCAAAGTATAGGAATCATCATCATAATAGACACGTGGTGACGATCCGAAATCGCTAGGCGATGTTGGGACGGGGGAAGCGTATAAGCTGATATCTTGTTATTCCGCGTGATGACGTACCGTCCGACTTTTAATCATGGAATGTTTTAGCTCCCGTTTTAGCACCTGCAAGTGACCTTGAGCCAAAAGCCCGAGCCATAATCCGGGCACTCAAAACGGGAACAGGCTGGTAAGTTGAAAAGTAAATTTATTTATCTGTAGTCACGCGTACAACTGTTATAGGAACGTAGAGTACAATATAATGAACTGTACATTGTACTTAATATAAACAAAACAAATGGGCAAACAAAAAAGTAAACGGTGTCTGCTTGACACTGGCTTTGCCACAGATAAAACTACTATAGCAGTGTACATGCAAAATGACAAATATCAGCGTCGGATTCATGAAAGATACCCGAGGCGCACACAAGTACAGTCTCTACTCAGGCAAACAGAATTTGGGCTGTAGCAAAACTTTGCCTCGAGACACTCTTAGGTACCGCGTAGACCAGCGGCGAAGAAACTCGGCTTCACCTAATTTTAAGAGCTGTTCTTCAAGATGACGCCATATTATCACCTGTAGTTTGCGCACCTGAGGTACGTTTCTGACTTCGGCTGCCGGGATCGTTCTGGAATGTTTCGGAAGCACCACAAAACGTACCTAACGATATAGTAGACGAGACTCGCACATCGATCTCGCCGCCATGGTTCCCGCACGATGGATATTGCAAGTAATCTTGCATCCAGCTCCCATAAGGTGCGTGCTACAACGCACTCATTTACTACATGCGTTTTGGTTTCTGTTTGTGCGCAATGTCTGTATTTATCATTCGCTACCATATCCCAGCGTTCAAGCCTGTCTCTTGTAGGTAGAATGCCCCACTGATATTGCCAGTGGGGCATTTCCTTCATTTTAGAAAGCAAATCAGGTGAAGAAACGGTTGCCCATGTGTTTGTAGTAGCTGTGGCTAGAGGCACCAGCTGTCTCACACAACATTTCACAAAGCCTTGAAACTGGTGTGGTACGCTACTGTGTCTTCTTTAGTTGCACAAGTTGGCTTTTTAAGCGCGCAGCTGCCGCATACTGCGGTTCTTGCATTACCGCTGTCGGAAGCATGTTGCTGTACTTTGCGGCATAAGCATTCGACGGTAATGACCCAGCCAATAAAGGAGCAGTGGCCCACCTGGGTACTCATCATCGTCAAGTAGGTCACATGTACTCTGCAATTATACACGGCAAGCTCCATCGTCCGCTGGCTTTCGGCATACGCAAAAATTGTTGCGCTACGTATTGTGTCTTGTTTAGCCAGAACCACGAGAAAATGATTGTGTTACTATGCGTACTGTTGATGACGGCGGGAGAGCCGCCCTTGCAGCAAACCACAGTTTACTACACAATACATTCTTAATAAAGAAAGCCTTTCTGCTAGTGGCAGTGGCGGCGCAGCCACTGCTTCTGACTGTGCTTTAAGGGAGCTGATAATGTCTCGCCACGTGTGAGGTGAAACAGCACTCGTAAAAATGTTATGCCTAAAATTAGCATATGCTTGGTCTGTTAAATGCTTCCTGGTAAAATATTGCACGGCGTCCTAAATTTAATGCTTCGTATTTTCTAATATTTATTTAATCTCCTGACAATGATGCATATTTATTATACATACGAAATAACTCTACAAGACTGTCCTCATCCCGTAAGAACAAAGTAACGTCATCCGCATACGCCGACACTTTTATGCATCCCGTTCCTGGCATAGGAAGACCCCTTACAAGCGAGCTCTCGCTAAAACGCCTTAACAATGGGTCAATCGCAGCACAAACATATAGGTGACAAAAGACAGCCCTGTCGCACTCTCCTTGTCACATCAAACCTAGGAGTCAAAGTGCTCTTAAGTAGGAGCTCAGCTGTTGTTCCCGAATACATCCGCAGGATACCTACAAGCAATTCGGTGAAGGTATAGCATCGTAACACCTCAAATAAGTACCGGTGTTCTAAGCGGTCGAACGCTTTGGCTTGGTCTTAGGTTACCAGTACTCCTGAAGCTTCACGCGCTGTTTTGTATTGTATGATATCACGTGTTAAGTGGAGAAATGACAATATACTCCGGCCATCCACGGAACATGTTCGATGCACGCTGACTATTTTAGGCAATTATACCTTAATGCGATTTACAAGAAGAGTTGTCAATATCTTATAGTCTGTGTTGAGCAGCGTTATGGGCCTCCAGGATGAGGGTTCTGCAAGGTTGGAGTCTGGCTTTGCAAGAGTATCGCGCGGCTCCGATTAAACTATTTAGGAATACCTTCCCGTGGAAGGATTCCATTAAGAATAGATATCAAAGCCGTGCCTTCTTCTGGCCAGCAGGACCGGTCGAATTCGACTGGTAAGCCATCTGTACCGGGTGTTGCTCCACTGCTTATAGATCGGATAACATAAAAAACGTGTCGCAGATTTGTTGGAGCCAATAAATTCTTGTCTTCTGCGTAGTCCACTTTGGGTAGATTATTACAAAAGCCAGATATTTCTTTCCCTAAAAGTGGGCCATTGTCAATATTTTCTGATGAGAATGCGTATGGTAACAAATTTCAAAATATTTAGATATCTCGTCTCGCACATATCTCTGTGCCATCTTCTATTGCAACCTTTCCAATAAAAGAGCTGCCATTTTGCCTCCTACTGGACGCACGAGCCAGCCGCAGTACCTCAGGATCAGAAATGGGCCTGTTCGCCATAGACGCTTTTGCTGAGGTACGAGAGTACCAGCTCATGAGCCTATGCTATTGTTCACGCTGGTGATCTAGGTACTCGTACATTAGCTGTGTTTGGGAGCCACCATCTCGTACTATTCTTATACTCACAAAGCTGCTCAGTCTCTTTTCCTTTGCGTTTCCTGCTAGCTGCTATGCATGCCGACCTCCACCTTTCCTCTAAAGTATTCCACGCTTTGATATTAAAGCGAAGCTTTGTACCTCTTACCAGCGAAGGGTTCTGTCGTGTCCGTCGTTGTAAGCAAAAAACGATCCCGATGAACCGTTAACAATTGCAGGTATAGCAGTATAGCTTACTTGAATTCAGGCATTCAGCGTACAACTAAGCACTCGTTTCGCAAGAAAAACCACAAAAACAAGCTTCAAAGTGATGAGCCAACATGATGGATGATAAGGGCTGCGGGCAAACAACGGAACAGGCTCGGCGCGGTCCGTAAGATTAGATTGCAGCTGTTGCAAAGCTTATGCAGCTGCTTGAAAGAGGGTTGACGTCATTCGAAACCCTTCCAGCCTAGTAACTGCTTCAGTTCATTTTCTAGACTACCCCACTATGGGGTAGTCTAGTAGTGTATATCACACCGATCATAAAGCAGTAGTGAACATTGTTGTGAAGTAAATAATAATAAAGGCCGTGGTTAAAGTTACGTTGTAGTGTGTGAAATATCAAGTAGGCTGCAGTCACCGTGAGAGTGGCGTAAAAAGCTTTGCTTTCCAACCACCTTCACAGGGTGGATTGGCGGGCAATTTTTTAAATTCATAATCGCTTATTGATGTAGCTATTGCGGCTTTGAGTTTGGTTAGGGTCGCCTGGTCACGCAAAGAAGCAATGTCTAGTTTTCACATATCAGTGCGTTCACCTGGTCTTTCTTAGACGTTCAGCACGAAAGTGAAAGCTCGATGAACTGAAATGCGTCCTGCGTCAGCAGGAGAATCGAGGATGCTGCACTGGACAATTTGCAATGTTAATTCAGGGGGGAAACACATTCGATCTAGACGACATTGCGGTTGCCTTTGCTGCCATGTGGCCCTAATATGCTCACCATGCATGCGTACACAGGCATATAATAAATTGTATTCTTTCACTATACGAGATAATTCAGCCGCATGCGCATTGGAAGTGCTTTGCCTTGCCCCTCGTGAGTCGCGCATTGGGTCGAGTACACTGTAAAAAAATTCCGTAATTTTACAGCAAAAACCTACGTAAAATTTACGTACGACCACTCTGTTTATGAACAACAGCGGGATTCTACGTAAAAAAGACAGACGCGAGCTCCGGTTTTGAAATACGGAGAGCCGTCCACCGTCCGTAATTTCATGTGTAGGGCAACTGAACATGTTACGAGTAAAAATTAACACGCAAAGAATATAACGAAAAGACACTGTCTACTCTCACTGCCAGTTACATAATATCACCATAGATAACGTTGTTTGAACATTATTCGCGTGCGACTATAGTAAACGCACTAAAAGAAGCAGGATAGGTTTGAGCGGTGGCGCTGCTTACCACCCCTTCATCGCGCCTACACGCTGGGTTGCATTTCTCCGGCACAAACAACGAACGGCTCCTAATGGCGCACGGTGGAGCTGGTATTCCTGTCGCATTTCTGATTTCACTCTAAACAGGAAGGAATCGGCGCTGTATTGATACACAAGTAAGTGATTTAGGTGTCCTTTTTTCGTTGTTGGTGCACGTCGCGCGTGCGAAATGCTCCGCGATGGCCTCAAATATCTTGTGTGAGCACGCTCTTTAACGAGATTCCTTGGCCATGAGTATTGACAAAGCGACGTTGCGAATCTGTGATAAAGGGGTGTTGCATCTGTTGTGTTGAATGCATACTCACTACAACTGAGACGCGTAGGCAATATTAGCGGCATTGACGCCTCTAGCAGCTCCTTTGTCGTCTGTATGTGGCCGCTGGTTTACTGACGTTAGCATTCCACCCTTACAAAAATTTAAAGCAACTTTGAATTATCTTTTTAGACAAATGTTACTAGAACCTACCAACGGTCTATTGAAAGTTTTCAAACCATTTTTAAACTTCCTAAATACTTTATACCAACATCCTGTCGACTATTGGCCACCGATATTGAATAAAAATTTAGGTACAAGCTTTCTTTAACGATGAATGATCATCCTTCAAACATTAAAAGCCGAGCATATTTATACTTCTTAAACTGATCCTTGTAACTTTTTTCCAACTTTCTCTTGCTTGACCTAGAAACATCCTAGTAACGTTTTTCCTGCTTTTTTGCTGTTCGCCCTAGGAACATCTTTGTAACCTTTTTTCAACTTTCTATTGCTTGACCTAGAAACATCCTAGTAACTTTTTCCTACTTTTTTGCTGTTCGCCCTAGAAACATCTTTGTAACTTTTTCCAACTTTCTGTTGCTTGACCTAGAAACATCCTAGTAACTTTTTCCAACTTTTTGTTGCTTGCCCTAGAAACATCATGGTGACATTTACCCACATTTTCCAGCATTTTTAAAAATGTTCTGATAGTGTTCTGTTGTAAGCTTGAACATGAGTGGAATATAAGAGTATACCTGTAAGTGAAACACACCAATCTTTTGAAGCACTGATATTTATTTTCTAACCCTTTCATACATGTCCTCAGAAGCCACAAGCAAGCAGTGACTATAATGTGGTCTTGATATCTCACGTGTTCTTGATATCCCCTTGCTGAAAGCCTAAAGGAGGAAAATGCAATAATATAGTTAGAATAGCTTATGAATTGTACCTGGACAAGATAACATGATGCAGTCATCCATAAGAATTTGACTTCAATGACCCGGCCACAATCAAAACGAAGATTTCAACTGACTGCCTTGCCACACATACTTAGAATGGCATTCACACCTCTGGGTGCAATGCTTCTCTTTGGGCGACGTCCTTGTGGGTATTGACACGCCACCCAAAAAGTGACTGAAGCATTGCTGAAGCAGTAATGCTGCACAGAATATGCACGTGTACATGTAGGAATCACACACTTGTGTGAAGTAGCCGTAAATCAGTTGTAGTAAAGATATTCGAAGTTTTTAGAACGGCTTCAGCAAGATATGCCTAACTCAATAAATGCGATGACATGCGTAATGCAATTTTTGCATAAACCATTTCTTTAAGTGGTAGAAAACATTTTCATAGACAATCTAGTGCACATTATTTAGAGTTTGAAAACTCAATTTGCTAAAATAACAACAAATTATTATATTAAAAAGTGATTGTTTCAATATTTCCACCAAGTGCCGGGCAGCTTGAGCATGAAGCAAGCTTCCTTGTGACATCGCAGGAAATCCTAGGTAGTGAGCATGTGGTACCACAAACCATAGACACAAACATCGGTTCTGGGCAGTAGTCAGCGCTGTTACCATGTCACCGGAAGCTTGTGTATTAGGCAGCTGACAAGTAATAAGAAAGAGAAGGTAAAAAGGATTGTTTGCATTTCAGACAAGTGACCGCAAAGAACAAGCTTTATCCAATGTCAACTGAAGAAGGGCAGAGACACGCAGAAAAAAGGTCAATGTAAAGGCGAATGCTCGGGTTCAGCTGCACTGTCGTGGCTTGCAACTACTGCAGGCAGAAAAAGAAGTGTGAATGTAACGGTCAACGCTCAGCGTCAGCTTCACTGTCATGGTGGCTTGCAACTACTGCACTGGGCGAAGTGTTATGATTTAGCAGTTTCCGTTACCACCGCAAGTTTCTGTAACATACAAAGGAGGCCAGCTTCTAGCCTGAAGCCAACCTACACTTGGGGCGCATATTGAACTTGTCACATTCAGACGTTAATGGTCTCTTATATGCTTGAGGAATTACCTTCTCATACTGTAGCTAGGGATTCAGCAGCTACCTAATAAAGAAAATTTTGTTGTTTGTATGTTAATTTTAGGAGATGAAGTACGGTATGCAACACATAAGTGTGACCGTTTATAGAAAATAATATAGGCGCACAGGCAATAGTGTGAAAAGTGATCTTCACAAGACTGCATAATGAAAATGACAAAAAGATACACATCTCGAGAACTCACGCTTCTCAACGATTATCTTAAAAAGGCAATCTGACTTGATTAATATACAGTCTGACAGAGTATATCATGCAGTTACTCAAGTCAGTTATGTAGCAAAGCTGAATAAGTGCAACGTCACGCTCATATGCATGCACTGCGCATGACCCATTGCGGCACTACTTTGTATATATACCCATGTTCTTTCTTACAATAAAGTTGTTCATTGCCTGACCCCGACTCGCACACATGGTGGCAGCGGTTCAGTATCGCCATGTCGGCCCCGTCAACGCTGCTTCCCCCGCCGAAACCACTGGACCCGTCAGCAGACGCATGGCTTGGATGGAAAACTTGGAAATGTGAGTTCACATTGTTCGCCACGGCTACCCAGTTATGTAAGCAGCCCAAAGAAGTCCAAGCAGCAACGTTACTTGTAACAGTTGGAGAAGAGGGCAGGAAAGCTTACAGCGCCTTCAAATTCGAAAATGAAGCGGATAGGAACAGCGTCGACATTTTGCTTCAGAAATTTGAAGAATTTTACAAGCCAGTGACAAATCTGACGTTTAATTAATTTCGTTTCGGATCAAGAGACCAAAAGCAAGGGGAGTGTTTCAATGACTGGCTAACAGACCTCAGGCTTTTAGCAAAGAACTGCGAGTTCGGGGACCTGGAAGACCGTTTGCTCCGTAGCCGAATCATTCTGGGACTGCGAACAAAAGCTTGCAGGAAAGGCTTATTTCCGAGAACCCGTCATACAGTAAGACCATTGAAATCTGCCGCGCCCAAGAACTGGGGAAAGAGCAATTTAAAGAAATCAGTGAAGGTACAGAAGCAGCACGTGCCGCAGTAATTGAAGCAATCACCACAGAAAGGAAACGGTGTAGTCATTGTGGCTAGACCACTCACCGTGGCGAAAACATGCCCGGCTGAAGGAAAAACATGCAAGAAGTGCGGTGGGCGTAATCACTTTGCTCAAGCATGTAGATCGTCGGTGCGGCGACAAAACAGAGGCGTTAAAAACGTGCTGCGCGAGGTACAAGCAGAAGATGATTTCTTTTTACAAGCCCTGACTGTCAGTGCAGTCGACGCGGCAGATCATTGGAGTGCAACAGTTGATATTGAAGGCCGCAAGTTCACGTGCAAACTGGACACAGGTGCTAACTGTTGCGTCATTTCAAGCAAGGATGTTAAGCAGCTGTCGAACAAACCCCAGCAACCCTGCCAGGCCACACTGACCGCTTTTTTCGGCCATAAGACTACTGCGAGAGCGAAAATTCCGCTGCGACTGTTGGCAAACCGCAGAGAGCACGAAGAGTCGTTTTTCGTGGTCGAACAAAATGTGCCCGTGACTCTAAGCGGATCAGTGGCGGAACGCCTCGGGTTCTTTGTCGCGTGCAAAACGTTCACGTCGAAGAGTTATACCCCGCAGCACAACCTTTCGCAGAAGTTTTCAGTGGACTGGGACAGCTGAAAGGAGTGGAGTATACAATGAAGCTAAAGCCAGGAGCCGTAGGAGTCGTCGTGCCAGCCAGTAGAGTTCCAGTGGCCCTTCAAGACAAAGTCAAAGAGGAGCTTCAGCGCATGGAAGAACAAGGCGTGATAGCCAAGGTAAAGGGCCCGACGGAATGGTCAAGTTACATGGTCACAGTCGTCAAGAAAGATAAAGTGCGGATCTGCCTAGACCCCATAGCGCTGAACAAGGCATTGTTACGGGAACACTATCCTGATGCCTACTCTAGAAGACGTGTGCCAAAGCTTGCGGGCGCTCAACGTTTTTTCAACCTTAGACGCAGCATCGGGGTTTTGGCTGATAAAGCTAGACGACTCAAGTTCCAAACTTTGTACAATGAGTACACCGTACGGACGCTACCGCTTCTTGCGAATGCCTTTTGGCATTGCCTCTGCTCCGGAGATATTTCAGGCAGCGATGCACCGCGTCCTAGAAGGTCTGCCAAATGTCGCAGTAGTAATGGATGACATTCTTCTCTGGGGCAAGACTAAGCAAGAGCACGACCACAGTCTATAGCTTCTTTTAACGCGCTGCGAGAACAGAATCTTCGACTAAATTTGAAGAAATGCTTCTTTTTGCAGCGAGAGGTGCGCTACCTGGGACACGTGCTCAGCGCCGAAGGCCTGCGTGTGGACGCGCAACGTATTCAAGACATTCTGGAAATGCCGACACAAAAAACTGTAAGGAACTTCAAGTGTTTTTGGGCACCATGAATTTTGTACAGCGCTTTATCCCAAACATGTCTGTAGTGACAGCGCCACTACGAACTTTGTTGCGAAAAGACATTGCATGGGTTTGGACGGAAAAACAGCAGGAAAGCTTTCTTAGATTGCGTGAGGCTCTGATCAAGCACCTGTCCTCCGCTATTTTGACCCAAGCAAACCCGTAACGCTATCAGTTGATGCAAGCCAGCTGGGGTAGGCGCTGTGCTTATACAGAATGCACAGCCCGTTGCCTTTTCGTCACGGACATTCACAGAGGCACAGACAAGATACGCTCAAATAGAAAAAGAAACTCTAGCTATTGTTCATGGATGTACCAAATTTCATGACTACATATTGGACAGCATGCAGTAACAGTTGAAACTGACCACCACCCCTTAGTGGCGATATTCAGTAAGCCGCTGTACCAGTGCCCGCTACGTTTGCAACGCATGCGCCTAACTCTACAACGTTATCCTATCAATGTGACGTACAAGCCTGGCAAAGAGCTGTTCCTCGCTGACGCCTTATCAAGGTTTCCCAGTAAAGATTCATGGAAGAAAAACGAACAGTTTCAAGTGAATGTTCTTGAATGTGTTTCAGCCTCTCAACGCTCTCTGCAAGATTTACTAGCAGCAACCAATGATGACGACACCCTCGTAAAGCTACGGGAGTATGCGGATACAACCTGGCCGCTTCACAAGCAAGAAGTCCCTGAGCCACTTAGGACGTACTGGGCGTACCGGGACGAGATACATGCACAGGACAGCCTCGTGTTTCGAAGCAACAAGGTAATTGTACCGCAATCAAAGATATCGGAAATGATGAGTCTTCTTCACGCGGCGCACGTCGGAGCGGATAAGATGAAGGCGAGAGCAAGGGATGTGATGTTCTGGCCCAATATTTCGAGCAACATCGAGCAGTTTTGTAGAGCCTGCAAAGTGTGCCAAGCACATCAGCCTCGAAACCCTAAAATGCCACTCCTGAGTCATGATGTACCCTCGCTACCATGGGAAGTTGTTGGCATGGACTTGTACTTCTTTGAAGGCCATGAGTTTGCCCTTGTTGTCGACTTCTACTCCTTCTTCTTTGAAATTCGAGAGTTTCGTACACAACTGCAAGCTCTCTTAACACGTGGTGTTCTCAAATTTTCTCGGTCCATGGCTTGCCCAGGAAGTTCTGCACGGACAATGGACCGCCCTTTAACAGCCGTGAGTTTAAGGACTTTCTCAACACCTTGGGCGTTGATCACATCACCTCAAGCCCCTATCACCCGCGTTCCAATGGCATGACGGAGAGAGCGGTTCAGGAAGCAAAAAGCTTTTAAAGAAGTGTTCCTTCAAAATGCCTGTGTTTCAAATGGCTTTACTTGAATGGCGCAATACCCCACGTGATGATGTGCTCCAGTCCCCCGTGCAGAGGCTGATGGGACGCCAGACTAGGACTCGTCTACCAGTACCTACCAGCCACTTGGAGCCGCGGACAATTCCATCTGACGTTGTCCAGGGCCGCCTTCAAGACATACGCCAACGACAGAGGACCTACTACAATCGTGGCAGCAGGAACCTGTCGCCTGTGATGCCAGGCCAGCAGGTCACAGTGTACGATACAAACCAGCGGACCTGGTCTCTCGCCGTCGTTCTCCGACCAGCTGATGAACACCGCTCGACCATCGTCCAGACTGAAGACGGCCGGGAACTTCGGCGCACACGAGAGCACCTTCGCCTGGTAGACCCGCAACCGGAAGTGAGCCACGTGCCCGAAGACGGATCTTCCACAGAGCCCCCCCCCAAGAACTACGGAGAAGCACAAGACAGCGACGCGAGCCCTGTTGGTACCCTCAACAGGAGATACGTTAACCACGTCTTAGTTTCCCTATAAAAAGGAAGATGTAGCAAAGCTGAATAGTGCAACGTCACGCTTATATGCATGCACTGCGCATGACCCATTGCGGCACTACTTTGTATATATACCCATGTTCTTTCTTACAATAAAGTTGTTCATTGCCTGACCCCGACTCGCACACAAGTTATATTTAACTGAGAGGAGGCTAGTTAAAGGTAAGTTCATTAAACTGAGAGCCCTCCAGATGACCAAACGTGAAATGCAAGTAATTTGCCACTAGAAATCATGAAAATGGCACAGACAGTAAAATGATGGCATATTACACAAAACATATCCTACAACACACAAGGCAGTGACAGTTTGTACGCACCTTTGTGAAAACAGGCAGATCAGGTGCTTTATCGTGGTGCTCTCCAGCTTGCAGCAGTGCAGCAGGTTCCTGTGGGATGCCTCCAGAATCCGCATAGCCTTCAACTGCAAGAAATTAATAATTTATTGCAATGTGAATCTGGAAACCTATCATATCAGTGTAATACTGAATTGCAAAAAAGAGCCCCCATACAAGCAGCTACATAAACGTGCATCTCGCACAAATCTCTCATCGTTTATAGCTCAGGAAGTTACACGGTTATTTTGTAACAAGTGAAATTCCAGGTGGGAATGCAGCAAACATAAGACTAGCCCGAAAACCAACGAAACTCATACATATAGTAAAACAAAGAGCTTTGGATTATGAAAAAATTAATAAGCACATGAAAAGTCTTTTAAACCATAGGCCTTGTTTGTATAGCGATGGTATTCCTTCTCGCTCTTCATAAGTAGTTTGACCAACGCTCCGCCCGTGTTATGAACTGGAATGGCCGGCCATTCACGGTGAGTGGTAAGAATGACGTAGGATCGAGCGCAAAGTATCGCTACGAAATCGCAGCCCTTACTTTATCACTGCAAGGCACAGTCATAATCTATGACTGGAAGAGCAGACATACGGTATTTTAGATGAATATGTATATATGGTAAAATCCAGCGTCTGATTGAAATGACTAAATTAAAAAGAAACCTCGTCATTGCAATATCGGCGTATATCTGCCCTGCAATATAGAACACGACAGGTTCCATAGTTCAATAAAGAATACAGACACGTTCTCGCGACGCGGGCCTTCAAAGTGAACTGCATACAAAAAAAGTCTTCATACTAGCTAATATGTGTGCAAGCGTCAAACATAGCTATCCTGTGCCAACGCATGAAGCCCATGACACATCGACGTATACACAACTGCAGTGAACTCGTGGAAATGCCCATATAAGGAATAATTTTCTGCCGGAAAACTACCCAACAAACTAACTTTCAGGGACACTACTGCATAGATATTTCCGAGCTCATTTCCTTTCATCAGGTTATGCTACAAGACAACGGCATGCACTAACAATTACCCCCTTCACTAGCCGCAATAATTGCTTTAAATACTCATTTTTCCCAGGGTCTTGACTGAATGGAATCAGCTGTCCAATGATGTTGTGTTGCAGCCATCCCTGAATTTGTTTATGTCCATATTGTGTAATTTCCTCATTTTTCTTTTTCGCTCTGTTACATTTGCACTTGCAGTAGACGCATTGATTCATTTGTACTGGAAGCATATCTTTCATTTCATGCTATCTGTATTGTCTCTTTCTAGTACGTGTACATGTAATTTTTTGCCCTGCAAACTATGTCATAATGTGTATCCCCATCCTGCGAAAATCCCGTAACGGGATTGCAGTATTTGTAAAAAAATAAATAATAACTTTCAGTGTTTTCATAATTGTGTTCCCATTCAGTTATAGCAATCAGACGAGGTAGCATACTTTACAGGAAAATGCAAGTACGTGATAACATCAACGGAAGCTTTCATAAAATTGCTTACTAAATGTGCACACAAACATGGACAACTTACGCTCACAATGCAATCTGCTCTAGTCAACACAAGGCTCATTACATTAACCATAAGCTACAACAATGCGCACAAGCGCCGAACCTGCTTTCCTTTCAAGACGAAGTCAGCAAACGCTCCTTCGTCTCACAGGTACTGTGGCACCAACTCTCTTTCGGGCGCAAACACTGTAAAACTGCCGATGAACTACAGCACCACGAAAGCACAACCTTCCACAAATTCTTCCATACACTGCGACTCGAAGCCCCTGTACCAGGCTTTTCACGAGAGAGCGCTGGCAGGCGGGAACAAAGGCAGCTCGGACGGGCGCTGTACTAAGACAACTGTTGACACTGGCGTATCCGCACGAAACACACGGCGAACACATGGCATTTTACGATTCCAGAGGTTGTGCGATGGTTAATACACACGATAAGAGAGAGATAGAGAGAAATAGTTGTCGCAGTTTCACCTGAAAGGCGAAGCATCAATTGCGATAGCAAATTTGTAGAGAGCTATACGGAGTAATGATAGTAGCGTTATCAGCTGGATAACTTGGACATGCAGCAGCACCGGCAACACGCAGAACTGTTGTCGACGCCATCGGCGTTTTGCCCGCGTTCGCACAAAATGCGTGCGGCGTTGGTGACTGTTGCCGGAGCCTCTGATATAAATAGGCACTTGATGATAAGTGGTTCTTGAGGGAAAGGGAAAGGTTGACGCTATCTTCTGCAGCCCTTGAGGGAGCACGGCTCAGCACTTGGTGCCGCAGCTAAACATCCCCTCCCCTCCCTTCCCTCCCCCTCCCCCCCCCACGGCCTTTCGTGCGTCAGAAGAAGGCGCGTTTGCTCTACATATATGGTGATTGTAAAGGAGGAAACAGACGCCTACTTCTGCAGCCCTTAAGGAGCACGGCACAGAACGCGCGTTTGTTCTCCGCCGTGCGTTCATTCCCCGTGAAAGCGCGCGTCCCTCGCGCCCTTTCACTCGCTCATACAGCGTTCGGCGGCGCGCGGCGATGATTTCATCTCCATTGACGTCATACGGAACCTCACGGCGACGGCGACGGCAACGGCGACGGCGACGCCGACGGCAGAAATCTGCTTTGGAGTGTCCATATAATTGCTATCGCAATAATAGATGAGTTAATGCACACAATAAGGAGCACATTTTGCCTAGGCACTTCTAATATAAAGTTCAACTACCGCCTCACTGCAACGAGCAGTCGCGCACAGCCACAGCCAACGTGGTCCAACAACAACAGCAACTTGGATTGGATTGGATTTATTGGCAACGATGATGATGATGATGATGATTTATTGGCATCCCCTTTGAAACGGGGCGGCGACAAATAGTCACCTAGCCTGCTTGATTTAATCAGGTATACTATACATGTTCTTTATCTAGCATTTTTGTATACCTCTCATTATTATTTTTCTTTTTCAAAAATTTACCTTTAGCCGCTGCCTATGATTTTAAGAGATCAGGTCGTATCCATCTTTTCCCTTCTTTTTTTCCACCAGTACTCCAATCGTCTC
Organism: Dermacentor silvarum; assembly: GCF_013339745.2. Lineage (NCBI taxonomy): Eukaryota > Metazoa > Arthropoda > Arachnida > Ixodida > Ixodidae > Dermacentor > Dermacentor silvarum. The sequence goes on from NC_051160.1 coordinate 97,966,795, forward strand.
TTGCTGATCTCTACGGCTGATCTGTTTATGTTTCCTTCCACTTTGAAACCAAGCACTTCTGGGAGTTGCACGCCACCTACGGTTCTCGCTGGGTGGATCCCGTCGCATTCTATCAGGATGTCCTGAGTGGTTTCTGGATCTTTACTGCAGCATGCACATGTCTCATCTAGTTCCGAATATTTGTTCCGATATGTTTTCGTCCTTAGGCAACCGGCTCGAGCATCAAATAGCAAGACATTGCCCTTTGTGTTATCGTACAGATTTTCCCTTCTAATTTCTTTCTTCTCATTCTTGTAAATCTCCATTGTCATTTTTGTTTCCATTTTTTGCATCCAATTCACGTCTCTATTTCTCTCACTTTCTTTGTGATGACTCCTGGTTGTCTATTTGCAGTTTCGATTATCCTGTACTTGGTTGCCAACTTCCTTGACCTCTTCCTCCATTCTGTGTCTACGCTTTTCATGTAGAGATACTTGTGCACTTTAGCCACCCATTTATTTTCATCCATGTTCCTGAGCCTTTCTTCAAAACTAATTTTGCTCTGTGCTTCTCTGACTTCAAAAGAGGCCCAACCCATGTCACCCTGCACTGCCTCATTTGTGGTATTACCGTGGGTTCCCAAAGCCAACCGGCCTACTGATCTTGGTTAACTTCCAAACCCGCCAATATATCCGATTTTAAGCATATAATGGCATTGCGAATGTTAGCGCTGGCACCATTACTCCTTTCCAGATTCCACGCACCACCTCATACTTATTGTGGCCATACAGTGCTCTGTGTTTCATTATTGCTGCATTCCGCTTCCCCTTTATTTTCAGATTATCTTGGTGGTTGTTTTTGTAATTCTTTCCTTCGTTTATGTGTACGCCGCGGTACTTATATTATACAAAACATGGCAGTAGCGCCACACTGCAGTTAAAGAAGGGGAACTTGCCTCCCGATTCGCACTTCAGGAGCATGGCCTTCGAGATTGGTATTTGTCACTCAGGGGAAGTCGTAGCTGAAGCATGAGCCAATCCACGCGCCGACCCCGCGGCTCCGTCTGCTTGAAATGGCGGACGGCCTACGGGCTAATATGACACTTGCCGAGCACATATTCGTTAATTATGGCGCCAAGTGTAGTGTTTTCGAAAGTATGCACCCTCATCTTGTATTGGTGAGACCATATATCCTCATAGCAGCAGGAATAAAGGTAAGAAAACGTGGCGATGCCTGGCGTGCTACAGCAGCTGAAGCTTCGGCTGAAGTGCAACAGGCGTACTGCTTGCACACACGCGTAAACAAACCGATACGGCCATAGCAGGTACAGAACTGACTATTCAGCCAACTGGCAATCGTATATTATGCACTTGTGCGTCCAAGCAAGCATTTACGGAACCAGTGCTGCCGTACGAATTCCACCAATATATCATTAACACCGCGATCACCCGCAGTTCTGAAAATAAAGGCTGTTGTAACAATGACAGCAGGTACTGCATGTGCGAGAACGCCAAGTTTTGTGTATAGTTTGCATAAAATAGTAAAGGAAAGGTTTCTTAAGAAGCCGAATTCCGAAAAAAAGGTAAGCGTCGTGAAAACAAATAAACGACCTAACGACATGTCAGAAAGTCTAGTCATTGCATTGGTCTTAGAGAAGCTAATACAGTACGTGGAGTGGTGGTAGCGTCTCTGCCTCACACACCTAAGTCCCGCGGGTTCGAGTACCCGTGTGTAACAATATTTTTTTTTAAGTAGGCAAACGTAATACACAATTTCACTGGGGTAGGACTAGATATTTTACCTTAGCTACTTCTGATTATATATGCACGCGTAATAACCAAAAATTATTCTCTCTCCTCGCTTTCTCTTGAACTGCAGGAAGAAATTATCAGTAAGATACTCAGGTTATTCGTACTAATTATTGTATTACCGATATTGCATGTTCTGCTTCTTTAGTGCAGTGTTAAATGAGCAAATTAATGAAACAAATACAATTGTTATAATTTTATTTACAGAAAAGTAAGGACAGAGCCAACCAACTTTCTTTAAACTTTCTTCAAACGAACTTGCTTCAAGTGAAAACAAGAACGGAGCCTATCAACTTTCTTTAATGTTGCTTTAAACAAGCTTTCTTCAAACCGAAGTAAAAACAGAGCCTACCAGCTTTTTTAAAACTTTAATTGAACATGCTTCCTACAAACGAAAATTAAGCAGAGCCTACCAACCTTAAGCTTTCTTTAAACGAACTTCCTTCAAACCGAAGTAAAAACACATCCTACCAACTTTCTTGTAACATGTGTTAATAGAAAGTAAAAGTACATAAGATGCTACTAAAGTTGATAGAAAGTTGGTAAGAGTTCTAAAGAAAGTAAGGAAGTATTTTTTTATGGGCAGTTAGTGCTGTGTTGTGCTGTGTGCTCGGCGTTCCAAAATTAAGTGAAGCCGTTGTACCCCTTACTAATCTTTCCTGATGCAGTGCAACGCTATGTTACCAATATTCGGGGACGCATTGCATCACTGTGAAATATTTAGCCATTAATATAAGCTTCGGACGCAGTTCCCTGGCAGGGCGTGCATAATCACAGTGTTCACACTCGGGATTGGAAGATTGCTCATGTACGAAAACCTCATGGATCATGTTGGATGTGCATGCCCCTTCATTACAATGAAATGACGGTGGAGCGTGCTTACTGCCGTACCCTAGTGCCATCTGCAGTGTTAGGTAACACGGGTGTCACACGGTGCCTTTTCGTTTGTAATAGAGCCAGAGCAATCGTGCACGATCACGATTGAAAGTTGTCCACGAGATACCCGTTAAGGGTCGTTGCAAAGGAAGCGGATTATTTTCTACCCGGCAATCTGTATTCGTTTTTTTACAGCTACCAGGCTGACGATTAACGTTCTGACGCACTACGTGAGTATATCACGTATTCTGGGAAGGAGGATGGCCGCTTAAATTCTGCCCATATGCGGCCGTAATTGTAAAACACATCCATGCGAAAAGTAAATTTTTAACGTAACCTTGACATAGAATAGCAGTGGCCAAACGTGCATTATGGACATTCCAAAGTGATATATATTACTAACAAGTATAAAAACAAACCAAAATAGATGTTCAAGGGAGGTTCCCACTTACTGTCTCGAGTTGCATAGACTAATTTTCAGCTTACACGCATCACTGAAATAATTATTCTAAAATGCGTGCATGTGTTGTAAGTTATGCAGGGCAAAATATTTTGTCAGCTCATTTTTCGAATAGAAGGTACTAAGGAATAGAAATACTGAAAATAATAGAAACACTGATATCAGTTACTTTCTGACTGGTCATCCAAAGCAAAGCACAAACATTTTATATACAATTACACTATTGAATATAAGCTCGTCACGGAGTTACTGTTATTGCTGTGGGATTGCTCACAGTATTTTATAAAGTGCTAATGGCCTCGTTTAACTTACTTGCAAAATATTTTTATGCCAATGTAGCAGCATGTGAGCACCACCGTCATACCCTATTTTCATGGGGTCTTGCATAGCTTAAAAAAGGTGGTCGGAAAAATAGTCACAAGCGTTTTGTTCAGCACAAGGAACAAGCTGTCGGCGCTATGCCACAAGGTAAACAAGGAAGGCCCCGAAAAAGCAATCTGTGAGAAACAACACAGAAAACCTCATGCTGACTGCGCATACGCAGTTGTGTATAAGATCCCGCTCAAGTACAAACGCTGCTACATTGGCCAAACAGGCCGATGTTTGAATGACCGGCTGAGACGGCATGCATACGCAATGAAAGGGTCTGCACCCAGCCATTTAGCCCAGCACTGCAAAGAATGGTGCTGCAAACCTCTCTTTGAAGATTGCACAATACTAGGTAGGTATAAAGATCAAAGATCACGCAAGATTTGGGAAGCGTTTTGCATTCAATCGCACGGAAACTCCTGCGTCAGCGTACCCTCTCTCTCTCTGCATAGCTGCGAGAATAACTACTTGTTAAAAACATGATAACCTACTATGACGACGCGCGTGATGTGATAATTTCATTCCATTCCCGGCGCAGAAACCGTCTTTTTCTGGCCTTCTGCGCTGAACCTGTGTATTGTATATAGTGCTTTCCCAGCAATAAATCAGTGGTTGTTTGTTCAGCGCCTTGTCTGCCTACACACTTCGTCCCGTCCTAGCGCTGTGTGTTCCCGTGCTAAGTAAGAATATTTAAAATGTGTACCGTACATCTTGAAACTCTTCTGATTGAAAAAGTGCTGCAAGTTTGAATTACACAGGCAAATCGGTTTAGTAAAGCAAGTATGAAGGTAGATGGTTGGGTACTTTGCTTGGTGTATGTCAATATATGTATGTCACTTTTTCATTGTTTTTCACAGTGTGTTGCACCAGTCATAATGTTCGAGTGGCTGGATAGGTGCTATTCAAGCCTGGTAGACATGAAATAGTTGATGTTTGCAAATCTAATGTACTTGCACTGAGTTTTTGCATGAAGTGCACATTTTATAAACTTGACAAACTCACTAAAGAACTGAAAGCTCCTAATCTATTGTGCATCTGTGAGCATTTTATGAATATGAAGATGTAAGAAATGCGGTGAAGCTAAGTTTTCAATCAACACAACCAATTGGCATGTGAAAGGGTTACGGAGAGATGCTCCTTGAAACAATTTCTCGAAACATCGCAACATACCACCTGAGGGTCTCCCACATTACTCTTACTAATGTTTTGCAAATCACAATGTTGACAGAATGCAATATTTTTCTGACCAGTCTTTCGTGTAATGTAAACAAAATTAACGCGCCTAGTCTTACATAAAGATAAATTCGAAATCATTTATTTATTGCACTCACTTGGCAGCAGTTCTGAACTGTTCTATATCAGTATAGTACTTGCGATTCACCTTTGTATTGCTGAGTATAAGTAGCGATATGGCTTGTTGTTTACTAAAAGGATCCCGAATTTTTCACCTTCTGATTGTAGCTTAGACAGTCACTTATGCTTTACAACGAGTGGACTGTGGTAGCTAGGAAATATAGCTTTCCTGAGAATTTTCATACATGCAATTTTGATTCTGTCTGCTAGCGTGTTTGTATTACAGCATGAATTTGATAGATTAGAGGCTCTATGAAAGTACATTCTCTCGTTAAATGTCTATGAGATGGTTAAGCAGGTTGACCGTATCTAGTTACAACTCCTCATGTTATGTGGCAGTTACGTTTGTGTGGTTTGGTGCTGTCAGCATAAGCTTAACATTTCTTTCCTTCTCCCAGGAACGACACAATGATTGAGATGCCATTTGACTTGCCACTACACTGATACTGTATTTGCTACGTTCTATTGCAGGTTTTCGTCTGTGTATTGTGGCATGCTGTAATTGTGCATAATGTGTTCGGACCTTAAGTCACCCGGCTGTTTGACAACGGGTGTTTACAAATAAATAACTAACAAGATTTTCAAGGTCATTAGTAATACAATTGTTGCACACTGCTGCGTTTTTCTGCAAACTAAATGATTAGCCATAGAGCAAGTGCTGCTCTCCTGCCTTAATGCACAAATTATCAAAATACTTTTAACCCTATCTCACAAGTGTAAAGCAGATGGAGGCGCTTGTTCACAGCGACAAGTTCATAATTTTTACTTACATGTAAAAGTGAGTCAAAGGTCAGGTACACAAATGAAGTTTTCCTAAACACGTCCATCATCATAGTACATAAATGAACAAGTAACTTAGCGCAATAAAAATACACGGGCACAAGAAAGGGAGACAAAGACAAGCGCTTCGTGACTCAGAAGTGCGTGACATAAGTGTTCCGACCAATTATTATTCTCTAAATGTTCTTCTACTGATCCAGGACTCCTGTGACTACTTGCCTTAGGTAACATACTCTGTTGCCTTCTTGCCCTAGGAAACATAACTAGTGCCTTCTTGCAGGCCTTTAAACTGGCAACATCTTTACCACCGACAGTAGCGCATGTTCACATAAATTCAACTAGACATGCCTGGTGACCACTTTTCATTTTGGTGAAGAAATTTTATTTGGTGCCCGAGCCTGATGACAATGAAATCAATGGTATCTTCTATTTTGTTGTAGCGCAAGCTGAATGACAGAGATAACAGAAATGCAAATTCGACGCACACCCAGCGTTAACGTTCAACAACAGAATCGTTTCTAGTTCTCGTCACTATATATACCCTCAAAACGTCATACAACGTGTGTACAACAAACGTGATGCAAGAAATGAATTTGTTTTTGTTCTTTGTCGCATGCAGTATCTGCAATTCTTTCTAGCCTTGTTTTCCTACAGAGGCTCCCCAATTTATTAGGAGCCGAAAAAACAATGTTGATGTCGCACCTTCCAGCGATCTCTATTTTGTGGGAGAAATTATGTATGTAAGAGATGACAGCAACCTTTCTTTTCTTTATGTCGGTGTTTGTACCATCCACTTGCTCGGAATCCTTTTCCACTTCGGTCGGGTAACCAGCGCCGCTTAAACGTGAGACTTGCTGTCCGAAGCTATTGTGCATTAGTTGCAGGCATGACTTCTTCAGCGCTTCACTAAAACACACCTTCGTGATTCCCCTCTTCACAAGTTTTATGCGCGGAATGAAATTGTAAAAGTGCTTTACTAGCCCTAGTTTCTTACCAGCAGGTTTTGTTATCGGTGAGTACAACATTAATGTCAGGGAATCTAATCTTCCCGTCACATGGCTATCCTGCGCCTAATGCACGATAGCTTGGAACGGCAAGTCTTACTTTTAAGCAGGTTTGGTTACCCGAGCCACGTGCTCGTGTCAGTCGCAGCAGGACTGCTTAAAAAGGCACAGCAAAAAGGTTCCGAGCAGGTATATGGTACAAGTACCGACATAAAAAAAGATTGCTGTCATCCCCTACGTACATAGTTTCTCCCACAGAATAAAGAAGATTGCTGGAAGGAGTGACATCAATGTTGTTTTTTCGACGCCTAATAAATACATGAGCCTGTGTAGGAAGTCAAGGCCAGAAAGAATTTCGGATACTGCATGTGAGAAGGTACCTAAAAGCAAATTCACTGATTATATCGCATGCGTTGTATACCGCATTCCTCTTGGGTGTGGACAGTCCTACATTGGTCAAACTAGTAGAAGTATAAATGACAGGCCATGAGAACACAATAACAAATTAAATACCCTGGCTGCTAACGCTTTGTCAAAGATGCAACTGCAAACCTAGATTCAGAAAAGCAGTTACCATGAACAGAAGCAGGCGCGAGATAATGCGCTTAACAATAGACACTAGAAACATATCAACATTTGTTGACGCATGCATCAGTAAGCCGTCAGTTTCATTATCCTCGAAAGAGCTTGATTATCTTTTTTCACGTTAAACATTTACATGTCTCAATCTGTGTGGCTAAAAAGACTGCATGCGTGTGGTTCCGGGTTTTCTTTAGTTCATGTTTACCCAGCGCTTACACGTGTTCTATGACATTTTGAAGCTATATATAGTGACGATAACTGGAAATAAATCTGTTGCTGCAAGCTAACACAGTGTGCTTGTCAAATATGCCTTTCTGTTGAGCCTGTTGTTGAGCCTTGTGCTACAACAAAATAAAAGATGCCCTACAAACAAGCCCCAGTAGCTACCCTCATCATTGGTTTCGCAAGAAAAAGAATTCTGTTTAAAAATAAAATATAGAAGCACTTGTTCAATTCGAAGCATTTTTTCTGGATTTTGCCGAATCCGCATTTTGAATAATCCCAAAGAAAAAGTGTTGTGGCTATGTCTGTAAGAATATTTTGGCACAAACTGCAGGCAAATAGCATGAATTCCAACTAATTACCATGGAGTATCCCTGCTACGATATGAAGAAGTAAAAAATTGAAAACACAACATTGCACATATTTTAGGTTCAGTGCGTTTTTCACTGCATCTAATAACAGCACGGAATTTGGCCATCCTGTTGCCATTAAAGTCACAGACATTTGGGGCTAATAGCTCTGCCCTCGTTGACTCTCAAAATCCACGAGAAGCGCTCATGATTAGGCATTGCTTTATTTTGAGCTTTAAAATTTCTTTAGGAGAGGCGGGATTCATAAAAAATGCCCAACCTAAGCACGTCGCGGAAGTAACTTTGTCTGGAACGACATGTTGCATTATTGTTTGGTTGTGGGGTTGCAAATCAAGGAATGGACAGAATAAACGGTACTGCCTGTAGCTGCCACATATGGGGTCCATGTGTACTTGTTGTTGCAGGTGCCTTTACGTCGCGAAAATGCTACAGGTTGCTTCAAAAAGCACAGACTGACAAAACGGCAAACTTTTGTGTGAACACAGCGCATAATTATAACTTTTTATGGAGATGAAGATGGTATGTTGACGGACTGACGACCATAACTTTCAATTATCATTGCCTAAGTAAAAGTATATTGCACATTGATACTTCTTCATGACAAAAGAAACCAAATCTGAAAGGCGTACATGTTGTGGTGCAAGGTATGCTTTCTTTATATTGTTACTAATTTATACGCTTTTCATCTGGACAGTACCTCTGGCTTGGTTGTTTTGGATCGGAATTGTGCAACATGAGTGGTTTGAGCTCGTTTCAAGAGTGCTTCATTGTTTTTTGGGAAAACAGTAGAATCTGCAAGGTTTTCTGTTAGAGCAGCGAAAGTTGAAAGCCATGATTAGCAGTATGTGGTCCTGTTAGCTCTACCTACATGCTGAAAGTGTAATCTCTGAATGTCAATGTGCACATGACAGCTTTGCCTGTTCCAAGCGAGCCATCAATTGACTTGAGTAGGTTTAATCTGAAGCTTTTCATGTTATAGGGCTAGGAACATATACCAACAAGGAAGAGTATGACATTTTTTATGAACCACTTGTTTTGACCAGAGCACTGGTAATTACATTTGTGAATTGGAAATCATTTATTGTTGAAGTATCTGAGTAAAAACAGTGATGATGGTGGTACAGTAAACCTTGTTACAAGAGACACTCAAGGGACCCGGGAATCATGTCTCTTGTAACCAAAAATTCTAAAAACACTGAGGAGTCGGACTAGACCACTTTATTATACATCAGCACCAAAGTGTGTTTAAACACATCTTTGATGTGAACATAGCTGTCTCATGAAAACATGGCAATGGCTCCGGAGTTTCACTACCGGCATACAAAGCGGCCAGCGCCGCATACGCTGTGACGGAAATCCAACTCAATGATACTGTCGCAGAGTCAGTGTGGGAGCGCGACAGCGATTATAGAAGCATATGGCAGAAAATTCAGTGAAACATGCGTGCTTTTCAGCCTCTTTCAGTTTGGTTTGTTTTGTCATGAAAGTTTCAATGTGCAATACACTTTTTACTTAAGCAATGATAATTGACAGTTATGGTCGTTAGTGCGTCAACATACTATCTCCATCTCCTTAAACAATTATAATTATGTGCTGTGTTCACACAAAAATTTGCCGTTTTGTCGGTCTGTGCTTTTCGAAGCAACCTGTAGCACTTTCGCGACATAGAGGAACATGCAACAAGAACACATGGACCCCATATGCGGCAGCTACAGGGAGTGGCGTTTATTCTGTCCATTCCTTGACTTGCAACCCCACAACCAAAAAAATAATGCAACATGTCGTTCCAGACAGCGTTACTTCCGTGACGTGCTCAATTTGGGAATTTTTTAAAGAATCCCGCCACTCCTAAAGAAATTTTAAAGCTCAAACTAAAGCAATGCCCAAACATGAGCGCTTCTCGTGGATTTTGAGAGTCAACGAGGGCAGAGCTATTAGCCCCAAATGTCTGAGACTTCAATGGCAACAGGTTGGCTATATTCCGTGCTGTTAATAGATGCAGAGAAAAACACAGTGAACTTCAAATATGTGCAACGTGTTTTCAAAGTTTTACTTCTTCATATCATAGCAGGGATGCTCCGTGGTAATTATAATTCATGCTATTTGCCTGCAGTCTGTGCCAAAATATTCTCAGAGCCATAGCCACAACACTTTTTCTTTGGGATTAATCAAAATGCGGATTCGGCAAAATGCAGAAAAAATGCTTCCAATTGAACACGTGCTTCTATATTGTATTTTCAAATACAATTCTTTTTCTTGCGAAACTAATGATGAGGGTAGCTACTGGGGCTTGTTTGTATGGCATCTTTTATTTTGTTGTAGCACAAGGCTCAACAACAGGCACAACAGGAAGGCATATTTGACAAGCACAAAGTGTTAACTTGCAGCAACAGATATATTTCCCGTTCTCGTCACTATATATACCCTCAAAATGTCACACAACACGTGTTAGGGCGGGGTAAACATGAACTAATGAAAACCCGGCACCACACGCATGCAGTTTTTTTAGCCACACAGATTGAGACATGTAAATGTTTAACGTGAAAAAAGATAATTAAGCTCTTTCGAGGATAATGAAATGAAGGCTTACTGATGCATGCGTCACCAAATGTTGATATGTTTCTAGTGTCTATTCTTAAGCGCATTATCTCGCACCTGCTTCTATTCATGGTAACTCCTTTTCTGAATCTGGGTTTCCACTTGCATCTTTGACAAAGCGTCAGCAGCCAGGGTATTTTATTTGTTATTGTGTTCTCATAGCCTGTCATTTTTACATCTACCAGTTTGGCCAATGTAGGACCCTCCACAGCCAAGAGGAGTGCGGTATACAACACACGCAAAATAATTAATGAATTTTCTTTTATGTCCCTTTTTGCATTCAGTATCCGAAATTATTTTTGACCTTGACTTCCTACACAGGCTCATAACTTTATTAGGCGTCGGAAAAACAACATTGATGTAACTCCTTCCAGCAATCTTTAATCTGTGGGAGAAACTATGTACGTAGGGGATGGCCGTAATCTTTTTCTTTATGTCGGTACTTGTACCATATACCTGTTCAAAACCTTTTTGCTGTGCCTTTTTAAGCGGTCCTGCTGCGACTGATACGAGCACGTGGCTCGGGTAACCAAAGCCGCTTCAACGTGAGACTTGCCGCTCGAAGCTATCGTGAATTAGGTGCAGGATAGCCATGTGACGGGAAGATTAGATTCCTTGACATTAATTTTGTGTCCACCGATAACAAACCTGCTGGTGTTAAGAATATAGGGCAAGTAAGCCACTTTTACCATTTCATTCTGCGCATACAAAACTTTGAATCACGAATGAGTGTTTCAGTGAAGCGCTGAAGAAGCCATGCCGACACCTAATTCACAATAGCTTCGGACGGCAAGTCTCACGTTTAAGCGGCGCTGGTTACCCGAGCCAAGTGGAAAAAGGTTCCGAACAAGTGGATGGTACAAAGACCGACATAAAGAAAAGAAAGGTTGCTGTTATTCCTTACATACATAGTTTCTCCCACAGAATAAAGATTGCTGCAAGGTGTGATAATAACATTGTTTTTTCGGCTCCTAATAAATTGGGGAGCCTGTGTAGGAAGCCAAGGCCAGAAAGAATTGCGGATACTGCATGCGAAAAGGAACATAAAAACAAATTCATTGATTGCATCACGTGTGTTGTATACGACATTCCTTTGAGTGTGGACGGTCCTACATTGGTCAAACTGCTAAATGTATAAATGACAGGCTACGAGAACACAATACCAAGTAAATACCTGGCTGCTGATGGTTTTCTTGCCCTTCACTGCCAAAGATGCAAGTGCAAATCTAGATTAAAACAGTTATCATGAGTAGAAGCAGGTGGAAGATGATGCGATCTTTGTTTGCGTTAACGTCTACTTGTCTCTCAATCTGTGTGGCTAAAAAACTGCATGCGTGTGGTTCCCGTTTTTTTAGTTCACGTTTACCGAGCTTTTACACGTGTTTATGATGTTTTGAAGGTATATATAGTGATGAGAACTGGAAACGAATCTGTTGTTGAACGTTAACGCTGGCTGTGCGTCGCATTTGCCTTTCTGTTGTCCCTGTCGTTCAGCTTGCGCTACAACAAAATAGAAGATACCATTGATTTCATTGTCGTCAGGCTCGGGCACAAAATAGCATTTGTTCACCAAAATGAAGTGGTCACCAGGCATGTCTAGTTGAATTTATCTGAACATGCTCTACTGTCGGTGGTGAAGATGTCAGTTTAAAGGGCTGCAAGGCACTAGTTGTGTTTCCTAGGGCAAGAAGGCAACAGAGTATGTAACCTAAGGCAAGTAGTCACAGGAGTCCTGGATCAGTAGAAGAACATTTAGAGAATAATAATTGGTCGCAACACTTATGTCACGCACTTCTGAGTCACGAAGCGCTCGTCTTTGTCTCCCTTTCTTGTGCCCGTGTATTTTTATTGCGCTTAGTTACTTCTTCATTTGTGCACTATGATGATGAACGTGTTTCGGAAAACTTCAATTGTGTACCTTACCTTTGACTCACTTTTACATGTAAGTAAAAATTATGAACTTGTCGCTGTGAACAGTCATCTCCATCTGCTGTACACTTGTGAGATAGGGTTAAAAGTATTTTGATAATTTGTGCAGTAAGGCAGGAGAGCAGCGCTTGCTCTATAGATCATCATTTAATTTGCAGAAAAACGCAGCAGTGTGCAACAATTGTATCACTAATGACCTTGAAATCTTGTTAGTTATTCATTTGTAAACACCCGTTGTCAAACAGCCGGGTGACTTAAGGTCTGAACACATTATACACAATTATAGCATGCCCTACTACACAAAAGAAAACATGCAATAGAACGTACCAAATACAGTATTAGTGTAGTGGCAAGTCAAATGGCACCTCAATGATTGTGTCCGTCCTGGGAGAAGGAAAGAAATGTTAAGTTTACGCTGACAGCACGAAACCACACAAACGTAACTGCCACTAAACATGAGGAGTTGTAACTAGATACAGTCAACCTGCTTAACCATCTCATAGACATTTAACGAGAGAATGTACTTTCATAGAGCCTCTAATCTATGAAATTCATGCTGTAATACAAACACGCTAGCAGACAGAATCAAAATTGCATGTAGGAAAATTCTCAGGAAAGCTATATTTCCTATCTACCACAGTCCACTCCTTGTAAAGTATAAGTGACTGTCTAAGCTACAATCAGAAGGGAAAAAATTCGGGATCCTTTTTAGTAAACAACTAACCATATCTCTATCTGTACTCAGCAATACAAAGGTGAATCGCAAGTACTATACTGATATAAAAAAATTGTGGTGCTTTACGTGCCAAAACCACGATCTGATTATGAGGCACGCCGTAGTGGAGGACTCCGGAAACTTTGGACCACCTGGGGTTCTTTAACGTGCACCTAAATCTAAGTACACGGGTGTTGTCGCATTTCGCCCCCATAGAAATGCGGCCGCCGTGGCCGGGATTCGATCCCGCGACCTCGTGCTCAGTATACTGATATAGAACAGTTCAGAACTGCTGCCAAGTGAGTGCAATAAATAAATGATGTCCAATTTATTTTGATGCAAGACTAGGCGTGTTAATTTTCTTTACATTACACAGAATACTGGTCAGAAAAGTATTGCATTCAGTCAATATTGTGATTTGCAAAACAGTAGTAAGAGGTTAAGGCGGGAGACCCTCAGGTGGTATGTTGCGATGTTTCGAGAAATTATTTCAAGGAGCTTCTTTCCTTAACCCTTTCACATGCCAATTAGTTGTGTTGATTGAAAACTTAGCTTCACCGCATTTCTTACATCTTCAGATTCATAAAATGCTTGCAGATGCACATTTCATTAAGTGTTTGTCTTTAATGAGTTTGTCAAGTTTATAGAATGTGCACTCGGTGCCAAAACTCAGTGCAAGTACATCAGATTTGCAGACATTAACTATTTCATGTCTACCATGCTTGAATAGCACCTAGTCCAGTCACTCGAAAATTATGACTGGTGCAACACAGTGAAAAACGATGAAAGAAGTGACATACAATGATATACACCAAGCAAAGTACCCGACCATCTACCTTCATACTTCCTTTACTAAAAAGGAAGTATTCGAAATAGGAAGGAGGTATTCGTGACTCCGTACGTTTTTTCTTCACTCTTACAGAGAAAATGTGTAAATTGAACGTTGGGTGCTTGAAATCGCACTCTTGATAGTGAGTCACGAGGATTCACATAACCAAACGTTTTATAATATATCAGACGTGTTCTATCTCAAGAAGAGCACGCGCTGCCAGGTCATCGACCACGCGCGTCGCGGAAAGCTATCCCCCCCCCCCCCCCCCGCTTTCACTAGAAAGCAATATCCACAACGCTTGTCCTTGTTTCTGGATATTGAAAAGGCGTACGACTACACGTGGCACTACGGAATGCTATACTACGACTCGCGAATGAGTATCAGAGGAAGCATGCAAAGCCTAATAGAAAGCTACCTGTCGATTCATACATTGTCAGAATCGTGAATACTTTCTGCAGTCATTATCTTTAGAAAACAGATTAGAGCTACGTGTAGTGCATAGCCCTTTCATTTATATTATTGACGTAATTTCTTTATGTTCATTAATTCCACGTACTATGTACCATGTTGTACATGTAGATGGTGCACAGAGAAGATTTCAATCATGTAACATCACAGTTACTACATCACAAAAGCTACACGGTCAGCTTGGTCAGAGAAAACTGGCAACATAGGCTACTGAAAAGGAGTTTGATCTCAACCCCTAAAGTTCGTGTGTCCTTTTTGCAAGGATGAGAGGCCTGGTGCCAGAACCTAGTATTGACCTCTATGGACAGTGTTTACCTGTCAATGCAGAACGCAATTTATACACCAATATAATAGACTCTAAATTACGTGTACATCAAGTACTATAATAATTAATGCTGAAAAGCGAACATTCTGAAAACTCGTTAGCGTCGGGTAGTGACAGAAAGTGCCTTATGAACATACACAATATCCTTGTACGATACACTCAGAGTATGACAACGTAGTTACTTATTCTGCTACGCCATGTGCACTCAAGAGACTATATCTTGTCCATATACCTTCTTTTAGGGATTTCATTTTTGTACATGTACAACCATGTGATCTTTATTGTAATGCGCGTAATAAAAAGAATCATAATCAAGGCTTAACGCTAAAAGGACGGGACTACTGTGCTGTGAGTAAAATGTATGATACCACCATCATCGGACACTTGAATTTTCTTTTTGCCGAAAATGCACGAAAGGAGCGCGGCAGGAACCATTTCCGTTTTACCGCAAAATCCCTGCGATGAAGCTACAAATCAGCACCATCATCATCATCAGCATATATTTATGTCCACTGCAGGACGAAGTGTGGGTACCTCGACGTGGGTCATCTCCCGTCTGCAATACGCCATGGAGGTTTTTACCCAACATCAATGATAATCGCAGCCCACCTGTGTGCTACAGCTGCAGGGCGGCTCAGGGACACATCGCGAGGTATTGCCGCCGTCGCCCACAGCGTGCTCCGCGAGATCGCGCGTATGCGCCTCGCATGCAACAAGCTACATCCTGGCAACCATTTGTCCCTTTCCGCCAGCCACATGGAGACTACACGTACATGCCAAGGAATGACTCCCCCGTGTCCGACAGCCGCCTGACTCCACCGCCGACTCGGACACGTCGATCGCCATCTCCACGTCGCCGCTCGCCTACGCCGCCCCAGCTGGGAAACTAGCTGGTGCAACCGATGGAGGTGAGGTCGCGGGACGGTCACTTTTTCAAATGCTTCCGTCTGTCGTCATGGTGAAGAACAAAGTGTTTGTTTGTGTCGATGGTGTTAATACTGTTGGTTTAGTAGATACTGGCGCTTCTGTGTCTGTGATGTGTCTTGCGTTCAAGAATCGCCTTGGACCGAAAGTGATGTTTGCTTGGGAAAGAAATACCACATTTCGCGGAGTTGGCGGTGAACTGTTACGTCCTGTGGGAGTATGTTCCGTTGGGATATCCGTTGGTAGAAAGGCATTTCGAACAGAATTTATTGTACTAGCACGCGCCACGCATGATAAAATTCTTGGTATTGACTTTTTACGGGAGTGTGGAGCAACATTAGACTGCAGGGCTGGTGAAATTTCACTCAGCAGCGATACCAGACCACCCGCGCTAGACGACATTCCATCCGATCTTCAAGAAGTATTTTTCGTGTCCATTTATGTACTTTTGCCTGCGCAGACGGCAATGTTCATTCTTGTGACCTCGTCGCGCGTCCGTACTGGTTCCTGCTGTGGATTAATTGAAGCTGAATACGTCGCTGGACGCAAGCTTGCCACTGAGTGACCACTCTTCAAAATTTAGGAGCATGATTAATAAATCCCCTCCCCTCTTCTCCCCAACACGCGCTCCAAGAGCTCCTTGCCCGCTATGCGTCAGTGTTTGACTTTGCTGAAGAGCATCTGCAGTCACCGCCGCACTCCCGCGTACACCACCGCCTCAATACTGGAACAGCGTCACCAATACGACAGAAACCATACTGCGTCTCTCCTTGCGAGCGCAAAGTGATCGCCGAGGAAGTTACAGACATGCTACAGAAAGGCGTCATCCAGGAGTCCAATAGTCCCTGGGCAGCTCCAGTCATATTGGTCAAGAGGAAAGACGATTTGTGGCGATTCTGCGTCGACTACAGACGCCTAAACGCAGTAACGAAGAAGGATGTGTACCTTCTGCCACGTATAGATGACGCCATTGACTGTTTACACTTGCCTCGTACTTCTCCTCTGTCCATCTGCGCTCAGGCTACTGGCTAATACCGATGCACCCGCCAGACAAGGAGAAGACTGCCTTCGTAACGCTGGACGGACTCTTCGAGTTTAACGTAATGCCTTTCGGTTTGTCTAATGCACCGGCGACATTCGAGCGATTCATGGACACCATCCTGCGGGGACTTCGATGGGAAATCTGTATGTGTTACCTGGACGACGTTGTCATTTACGGCAAGACATTCCACGAGCACAACCAACGACTCTAAGTTGTGCTTGACTGCGTACGGCGAGCGGGACTGATGCTAAACTCCAAAAAGTGTCACCGTGGCGAACATCAAACGCTTGTTCTGGGTTTCCTCGTCGACAAAGAAGGCATCCGCCCAGACCCCGAGAAGCTTGTGGCAGTTCGTGGCTTCAAACAGCCGAAGACGGTGAAAGACCTCCGCAGCTTCCTGGGACTATGTTCGTACTTTCGCCGTTTCATTAGGACTTTGCATGCCTCGCCCATCCACTCACGTCACTCCTTCACAAGGACTCACCGTTTAGATGGACTACTGAATGTGAGTCCGTATTCAGTCAACTAAAATTTCTGCTGACCTCAGCTCCAATTTTGCGCCACTTTGACCCAGAGGCCCCAACTGAGCTTCATACCAATGCTAGTGGGCTGGGTGCTGGAGCTGTACTCGTACAGATACATAGCGGACGCCAACAAGTCATCGCCTACGCAAGGCGTACTCTTACCAAGGCTGAGCGGAATTACACCGTAACAGAAATGGAATGCCTCGCGGTAATCTTTGCCACCTACAAGTTTCGACCATGCTTGTACGGCCGCCACTTCACGATTGTGACAGACCACCATTCTCTTTGCTGGTTGGTTGGATTACGCGATCCATCTAGCCGATTAGCTCGGTGGTCATTACGGCTTCAGGAATACGACTTTTCTATCACTTAGAAGAGTGGTCGCTGTCACACCGGTGCGGACTGTTTATATCGCCTTCCGTCAGCAAGCACAAGAGATACGGACGATGACTTAGATGAACACCTCCTTGCCATCTCCGCAGAGTTTCCTGATGCCACCGCCTTCAAGCGTGAGCAACAGCATGACCCTTCTATTCGAGCTATTGACGCCGCTCGGTCACCTGCACGTGGCTCACCTTTCATTATTTTCGAAGATTTATTGTATAAGAAGAATTATTCTGCTGAAGGCGCTCCACTTCGCTCGTGGTTCCCCAGACGTTGAGGCCTATGATACTTCACGCCATGCACGATGACATCACGTCAGGCCACCTTGGCTTTTCTCGGACACTTCACCGACTGCGCCAGCGTTTCTATTGGCCCAAGCTCTGGAAGACGGTGAAGCAATACGTTTCCAGCTGTGCCCTTTGCCAACGCCATAAGCAGTCAGCGACGCCTCCTGCGGGTGCCTTGCAGCCAGTTAAACCGCCGACCATGCTATTTGAAAAAGTTGGTGTCGACTTTCTAGGTCCCTTCCCCAAGTCTACTTCCGGTCGTCGCTGGATTATTGTATGTGTGGACTATTTGACCCGGTACACTGAGACGGCGGCGCTCGCTTCGGCTACAGCAGCAGACGTTTCATCGTTCTTGCTGTACTCCGTCATTCTACGCCATGGTGCTCCACGCGTTGTGATTAGTGATCGTGGATGGCAGTTTACGGCGGACGTTGTTGAAGAACTACTACGTCTTTGTGGATCTGATTACCGGCATTAGACCCCTTACCATCTGAAAACAAACGGACTCACTGAACGCACGAATCGTACACTGACCAACATGCTTGCCATGTATGTCTCCACCGATCACAAAAACTGGCATTCAATCTTACCATTTGTTACGTACGCTTACAACACTGCCAAGCACGAAGTCACTGGCTATGCGCCTTTCTTTCTTCTCTATGCTCGCAACCCCCAAAGCTTTATCGACACCATCCTTCCCTGGTACCCACATGATCACTACTCATTAAGCCAGACTTTACGTCGTGCCGAAGAAGCGCGTCGTCTGGCCCGCCTCAGGACTCTCTCCTCTCAAGATAGTGCCAAGACTCGTTATGACGCTCGACATGTGCTCGTCACATATGCTCCTGGGGACTTTGTTTGGCTTTGGACACCTGTGCGGAAAAAGGGGCTGTGCACAAAGTTTCTGTCTCGATACACTGGCCCATACGGTATACTGAAACGACTGAGTGACGTGACCTACGTCATCGCAAGAGTGACTTCGCACAACCGGCGGTCACGTAACGCGCAAGTCGTGCACGTCACTCGACTCAAACTGTACCACCATCGGGCTATGTAACTCGCTCGGAGAACTTCGTCTGCCCCCAGAGAAATTGTCACGCTGCTGTGTAACTCGTTCGGCGAGCTTCGTCTGCCCCCGGAGAAATTGTCACGCTGCACAGCGCAGCTGAAGGAAGAGGAAGAAGAAGGGTGCGCGAGTAGCTAGCCGCTGCCTGTTGGGCTTGGATGACCGTCCTGTCCCTTGCGCTACGCTAACCATCCATCATTCTTGTAAATAAATCCACCCCCTCCGTTACAATATTATCGCTTAAAGTCCGTTTGTATGCAGTACGTTGCGCTGGAACGAAAATATACCGCATATGTGCAAGACGTTAGACGGGACTTGACTAAGAGTGCACAGTATTGATCGTATAACAGATGTTTCTTTTCAGTTGCTAAATTGAATTCGTGCTTAAGCACAAACCTTAAACAAATCATTGAAGAATCATCTATTACCCCAAGCAGCGAAGCCGTGTGATTCAATACCGCCAGTGCTAGCGCGAACTTCTTTCATATCACCTGCAGTTTTCGATTGCAAAACATGCGCAAGTGTTGTCATTTCCTACCGCTCAGATTTTCACTCACATGTCATTTGTTCACGAGGCGTGACAAACTATAGCACAACATGAATAATTAACGTGCTGAAGGCTACACAGCACAATTATTGGAAATTGCTCACCTACTCGTGCGCGCAGTATAAGCAAAAAATTATTATTGTATTCTCAGGTGGCTCAGAGGTAACGTTAATAAGTATTCCGACCATGCTTGCAAAGCTGTGAAGATACGTTGTATTGGTATTCTTTTGAGACGCAGAACAATGGATATAATAAAGCTGTAACGGTGTTTAGTGAATTATGTGTTTGAAATATTCCTTAAACCCCTTCCCCCCCCCCCCCCCCCCCGCAGTCACGATTTTCTTCCGCACTTCAATTGCAAAGTCCATAAAAGCTCGCCAATACGCCCATCAAAATACCCCAAAAGTAAGGTAACGCTGGAACGTTATAGGCCTCAGCTTTAAAGATTCTCGCAGAATTAACATCCCGAAAGAATAGCGCTGTATACTGCGTTCGAATTTGAATTTTTATACGAGCTAAAGTGCCGATGATGCCTAACCTGTATGTGGCATCAAAATTTCTCTGAAATCACTGGCAGTCTCACCTAATTGCAAAGATACTGCAGCTGTGAGCACATCCTGTTATAAAATGTATCTAAGCAACAAGAAGTATCGATCACGTTCAGAATGCCAACTAATATGTATTCTATCAGGCCCACAACGTATCAGTTTCGCTAATGGTGTTGACATTACCCATAGGATGTGCAGCTGGTAGGATGTGTAGGGACAACGATCTGAACAACTGTATAAACCATCTCTGCTTGAAACACAAACTGCACACTTTTTTATTTATTCAAAGTATAGATGCTAGGTTTCTTTTCTTGGATAAGGTGGTTCAAGGCAAGTGTGGGGTGGACATAGCCTTGACACGGCCTCCGCAACATCATATTTATAACAACCTAGTGGACCAAGCGATTAATCAAGCGGAGCCTCTGGGTCAACGTAAAGAGCGTGACGATGATATCATGACGAGATTGTGATCGCGAAGCTAGAATGACTATAATAGAGCGACTACGACCGCATCACGACCCCAAGCAGATACCTAGGGGCCATTGCCATTCTATATATCACCGACGTTCCGGTACCTGACCTGCATGAGCTCGTTCTATCCTAATCACATTTGCCTTCGTAGTTGAGGTTTATCTTGCTTTCACGCCATGGAACCGGAATCACTTGGTAAATGGCGTTAGTCAGCAGAGCCTTGCACTTTGGACCGAGATTTTTGATTAGCTGTATAGGGTTTTCTTCTGGTCCTGCAGCCGAGTTATCAGGGACATTTTCTTGTGCTTTTATTTTAGTAGACGTTTTTTATGCTAAAGTTTGATCTATCTGGCTTCCCTGTTGTTGCTGGATCTGTTCGAGTCTAAACTGCACTTACACTTACTTTTGTGCCGAAGTTACCCCTATTAAGGTGCCATGGTTATTCCTAATCCCACAACGAAAGAGCCCCGCCTCGTGGTGATAATTGGAGAAGTAACTGGCGCAATGTAGGGACAGGGCGCCGGGGACAGGGATCGAGAAGAAACAAGCCAACAGGGTTACCAATCCCCGAAAGGGTCACCGATCCCGGAAGGAAATCACAAGGTACACGGTTCCAAACGTTGAAAGGCAGGGATGTGAAATTAAAGGGGTAATGCTGACAGTTAACATGACGTTCTTCCAAGCAATGAGTTTACAGTCATTTATATCAACCACGAAGTACACCTAGCCGGCCGAGAAGGCGCTTTTATGCATGCACGCTGGAATTCAGCAAGAGTCTAACAGCACTAGTTGGTCGTCAGTTAGCGGCCCGGGGAGCATCTTTTTAAGGTGGGCGCCAGGCAATCGGAATATAGAATAATTGTCAGCTGTTGTGACACATAGTAAGCAGCATGTCTAAAGCAGACCGAGTAAGAAAGATGCACGTAGGATAGGTATTGATACGGTAAAATGTCTTACATTACATGCAGGGTTGTCGCCGGTAGAGTAAATGGCTTCATATTCAAAGGCCGTTAAATGGCTAAAATATTGGTACATACGCCTTAAACGAAGCGCATCTACAACATTCGAAGCAGCTGGCAGTTTTTGACAATATAGCATAGAATAGGTGCAAAACAACACTGTATCAAGGAAAGACGGGTGCGAAGGCATACTAATTAGGCGAGGCATGAAGTGACGAGGGGTAAAAGAGAGAAGTAAGCAGCATTCATTTATTAGCGGCGCCAGGAAAGGAATGATGAGGCTGGCGCGTACGATGGTAGGTTAACTTTCGAGTAATAATTAAAATCGCAGCCTCAATAGTATTTTGCTTGGTTGTGTTTGTGAGTTGCTCTACGTGCTGTAAATGAATATGTGCAGTGTCTTGTCCACCTATGCTGTTCATTAGTGACTAACTCCAATAATCAAATATTAACAAAAACGTAGTCACAGAATTAGTGGGCCTGAGCAGAGACATGCTAACACATATGTCTTAGCATTCAAGAATGTTTCTTGAAAGTTTATATACAGAGGATTTTTTATTGTGAGATTGGGTTAGGTGATTTTACCTGAAGATGACTACGAGACAACGATGTCATCAAATGTATTGACGCTTCTGTGATCTCAAATATGCATATTCTCCATTTTGTATTGTCTCTTACACATTCGCTCCTGTATAAGTACAAAAATAGCACCATCCCTTCCCCTGTCGAGAAAATGGGGCTAAGCGAAGCTTGTCGTGTGTGTATCTCACCTTCATGGTGATTTTCTTTCTTTATCTTTCTTTCTCTCTATCTTTTTTTCTTTGTCTCTTTCTCTTTCTTTCTCTTTTCCGCCTTTCTCTTGATCTCTTTCTCTGACCTTCGTGGTGATTTTCTTTCTTTCTCTCTCTCTCTCTTACTCTCCCTCTTACGAGCTTCTTGTCTCTCACTCTCTCTTTATTTATTTCTTTCTCTACATCTTTCGCTCCCGCTCTTTCTACCTCTCTTTCTCTCTTTCATTTTTGTCCGTGGTATGTGCCAATGAGCTTGGACCCTTCCTGCACAATCGCCCACTTTTCAGCGTGACACCACCACCACCGCCTCCACCGAAACTTGTGAGCCTATAAAGCTTTGCTTAATAAATAAAAGTATATCAGCGTATATTTCGCATCCTTGCGATCGTAAGTTTACGATGTCAGATACCTTTCCTAACAGTACAGGACCTGAGAAAGTGCAATGTGACTATGAATCACAAAATGAGTGCTAATATTGAATAAAAGCTGCGTGCAGATGCATATTTTATAGAACACTTTATCAGAGGCAGTGGTTTGGTAAAGCATTGTAGCAACCACTAGTTTCATCTTCTGTGTTGTACCAGCCAGCGTACATATCAAGGAATCTTCCAACATGTGACCATTATTTAGGTTGCATCAGCACATATTCGACGCTTGAAACAGTCGTGAAGTAACAGATAAAATTATCGCACTATGAAAGCCCGAGGATACTAGGCAATACACACATGTTAATTTCATCGCAATGTAGAGGAAAAGGCACGATTATTTTCACTGTCTTGGTGCGGGAACAAGGCATCTACCAAGGAAATGGCAAATGGGGTGGGCTTTTGGTGCTCGGCGAAGCCCCTAGCAAGCGCAGTGAATGGGAGGGAGTCACGTGAACCTATAAAAAATATGTTTATCAAGAAGTTACTTTAGTTTCAAATCAGTAAGGCATATATACATACCAGTACAAATTTTCTATAAAAAGGGACGAAAATTTACATATGATACAATTTGAGATATTAGCGTCGCAACAGGGGGAATTTAGAGAGCGAAAGAGAGTTCAAAAGTTCAGTGGCGATTTAGCGGTAAATGCGAGAGAAATGCTTTACCATTACGTTGTACTTCTTTAAGGTACCCAATCTATGATTTAAACCACGGTCACCACAATTCAAAGGGTGTTGAGAAGCTCACTGCACACGCGTCCTGCCTCTTCGAGGATCAAAAGTCCAGCACCATCTGGAGCAGACAACCCTCAGAAGGGCACCCTACATTTTTTAGCACTGTGTAAATATTAGTGGAGAACTAACGGGGTCATTTGACTCCTGCATACAATAAAGCAAGGTGAATGATCGTGTAATCACATGAGTGCTCCCGACCAACGCCTGTGTTTGCTTCGTTTCGAGGAAGCATGATTTCTTTCATCGCTGAACACTCTCTACACAATTTTCAGCAGTCCGTCATTCCCGTGCCCGCCGTGGCTGTAGCGGCGTTGTTGCGGCGTGTTGTATAGGCTTATTTGCATGCGCTATCATGCTTATGGCTTTTCTGTGTTCCCCTCGGCCCATTGTCGCGGTTTTAGTGGCAAATACCTCCAAGATACGATACGACGAAGGTGGCGTACCTGGATCTTTATAGGTGCTCCAAGATGACAGCTTCCGTTACCCATTTTCGTATACCACACCGTAGTGGTTTATAGATCGCATTGAGATGTATAGGTATATACATAGCTTCTTAATATATTACCTAGAGGGAAATCTGGAGCAGCTGCGCTGTGGTATGCATAGGAATGCCGGTGTATTATGACATCGGATTGTCATCGTAAATTTTGGATTATACGAAACGTACAAAGTATCAGCGGGCCGCGAAAGTTTGAGGGCAGACGACAGGATTCGCGCTGGCTTTAGAACTGCTGGTCGTATTTTTTTGCTTTTATTCGCTTAATTATGCACTGAGGGTGAGTAAAATTAATTGAGAGATGTTTTTTGTGAAGGACAACCTTTTTAAGAAATCAATATATGTGTAGCCATAATCAACTTTTTAGATGACGCCTCCGATAACACTAGCCGACACAGGCCTCGCAGACAAATATACCGTCATTCCCATGACGGCACAGCGCCCTTTAGGAAACTTTCATAGACGGTGACACCAGATTAGCCTGTAGATGTTACTGTGAGAAACTGTATGATTATATATTTAGAAAAACGAGCAGCAATAGCGGCATTTTTGCTTACTTGAAAGTTCTTGTACGTTATTAGACATGGGGATTATCATAAAGTAGCCCACGACTGGTTTGTTGCAATGTGGTTCATGTAGGTGTCTGTGTGTGTTACATGCCTCTCCTTGTTGTAATGGTCATGTTCGTCCGACGTATTACAACCATGGTGAATGTTATAAATAGCGCGTAGGCGAGATGCGTTGCGCACGTGGCACTGCAAAAATTACTGTGACGTTTCAGTTCGTGAACGCGGATTACACTCAAGCGTATGGGTGCCATTCCTATATAATTGCCGTAACAATGATATAGACACTCCAGACGCCTTTCTCCCGTCGTGGCCACCGCGATGTTCAAGGGCGATAACATCGTCCCCACGCGCGGTATGCTGTATGTGCGAGTGAAAGCGTGCGACGGTGATGCGAATTGCGCACAAGGGAAGAAAGCGAGAAGGCAGCACGGAACGGAGGAGGGGTGGTTTGCAGCTGCGTAGTTTGCGCAGCGGCACGCGCCGTATCTTGAAAGCGTTCTGCAGATGCGAACGACTTCGGGATCGGTCGACTCGCGTTCGGCCTGCCCCCACTTGCGTTGCTGCTCTGTGCTCTGTCCTTCTGCCGCGGTGCTCGGCCACTCGATCACGAGACGAACCGGTACCTCTGTTGCGCGTAGACAACCTGTAGCAACTGTCAGAGGTGATCAACCCAGCTCGCTTCGCCCACTCCTTCTCAGCGACGCTTCGCCTCTTTTCTCTTTTCCTGCTTCGCTCAACGCTACCTGATATTAACCGTAGTGACTTTATTTATCTGTTTTAAAAGGAAAGGAGTAGCGGGGGAGGTGTCTACTCGAGGCAGTCCTCCTCCAACCTCTCAGCCCACCCCAGAATTACCTCCTGAAACTCGGACTTTCAGCTGCGCGAGGCAGCCCCCCACTGCTTCTCACTAGTGATTAAATTATTGAGGGGATGGGGTAATGGGTTTTGAGGGCATCCCCACATAATGTGGCTTAGATTGCCTTGGCCGTTGCGCAGAAGTGGCAGGCCGGGAGTGGCAGAGTGAGCGGTGAATGACCTGAAGAAAGAGAAGGGAAGGCAAGGTGCGAGTCCGTAGCTGCCGTCTCAGGATATCGCGGTTGCGTGGTGAATCCCGCGCTCACGGAGAAAATGAGAGATGATCGAGTGTATAATGTACACCGATGTCGTGGAATGCGAGAAGGCCATCTCTCGTGGAAAACGGCTTCTCGAAGGCAACGACTTGCGACTCATGTAATGCCTGCTCGGTCGGTTAATGCTTGGACGCTGGCCTGAGCCACCTCGTTGCCGGCGAGACCCTCCAAATCAAGCCTATGCCTTGTGTGGGAGGTTGAGAGAGGGTTAATGAAAGACCATGCCTGAAAACCCTGTCACCTACGAAATTACTGCTGTCTGTTTTTGAGACGCTGACTAATATTTATGAATTTAGAATAGCGAAAGCGAGGGCTATGGCCATTATATCCAGCATGGATATAGGCGGCCGTGTCTAATTGGCCTTGGAAATTGAATACTGAGAGTACATATTTCGAACCAGTGTTACATTCGGCGGCGTCGACGTAGAGCACGTCGGTTAAATTGGAGAATTTTCTGTGTAGGGCCCTGGCCCTTTGCCTCCTGTGTGGCATATGATGTATAGGGTGCATGTTTTTAGGGAGTGGTGGTATCTGTGGATACATGTGTAGCTGATGTGCAATGGTGTGTTTGTGATGAATGAGAGAAAGTGGATAAATGCCTAAGGATTTAAAATCTGTCGTTCAGTTCTTGATTTGGAAAGGCAGGCGTACTGGGAGGTGAGATAGGCTTCCACATGCTTGTCGAGCGTGTTGAAAGTACCGGTCTTCATGACCCGCTCTGTGGATGTGCCGCTGTGTGCCGCTTTGTGCATATAGAGCGAACTTATACATTTTCTGACCGAGGCTGCGGACCTTGTCAGTCTCCTTTCTGAGAAGGTGTAAGTATGGGAATGCGTAAATTACCTCTGTGATGACAAAGCCGTGAATTAGTCTAGGAAGCTCATTTTCTCGCAGACTGCCGTGGCGGTTTGACATGCGGCCTGGGAGTCTGAGAGTGTTGCCAATGGTGGATTCGAGTGTCTTGAGGTTGTGCGTGTTGTGTCGCCCAATTAGTATGCACCACACTTGGTTCAGATCATTCAGGCAAAGATTGGAGACAAAGACGTCGAAGACCACACCTAATATTTCTTGCTTGTAAACCTTTCCGTTCAAGTTGTCCTCAAAACAGCAAGCCCGCAATGATCCTCTCCCCCAGTATGCCACACCACACATTCACCCTCCAGCGAACTTGGTGCGTGTACTTGAGCAGCCAGTGTCGATTACCTTGCGACAAATGATGCGCGTTATTCACAACGCGCATTAATCACAACGCCATTGCAGCAAAAGCGAGCTTCATCTGTCCATATTATTCTGTGCAAGAAGTCCTTTTCTTCAATTGTCAAAGGCCCCAATAGTATATAGAAGTCAACGTGCCTTTCAAAGTCTGCCTCACTTAGGTCCTGGTAATGGTAAAGATGATATAGGGACGGAACTTATGCTTTCTTAGCACATTTGCCACTGTTCCAATGCTGCCACCACGCTGATCGGCAGTCTGTCGGATGCTGAGTTCTGGAATCGACGTTACGCACGCGACAACGTCAATTTCAAAGTCTTCATCAACGATTACTTCTTGGTCTGTCTCGGACGATGGACTAACCCTGTTGTGCAAAAGTGCCGAAACACGTTTATGAAGGTATGCCTACTTTTAAGGGGACGGTGAGAGTCGTGAGCCGCGTACCGCCACATTGCCAATGAAGCGTTGTCATTCAACTCAGCCATTGAGAGTAACACGTCTACTTTTTATTCGGTAGAATACCTCGTCCCGCCTCAAGCAGCCATATCAGCACGAAAGGACTCGGCGTGGATATTCTTGGACATCCTTCAGTACAGCCGCGCCACTATTCCAGAAACACTCTAGTAGCTAACGAGTTCACAAGATCATGTCCCGGTGCTATCTCAAGTAATACAAAAATGTGCCGAAAAATTATATCCCGTTGTCACGTTTAACATGGTCATGCGTACTGCGTACGGTACACCGCGCTGTCATGTCTTGATTTAGCCAACCGAGAGGGGAAGGGGAACAGTTATCATATTTGCCTATGCCTCCGCCCTGCTGTAGACTAAACGCCGCAGGCAACAGCCGCGTCACATCAGGCAGGAGCTTTGCGCCGATCCTCACGCTCTTGCATGCGTAAATATGCAAACGACAATTAAAATTTCGAGTCCGATATCGCGGAGTAAAGACATGCTACAAGCGTTCTTCCAAGTGAGAGTGCGTAAAAACATGCATGCCTCTAACATTTAAATACAAACGTGTACACTTACTGCAGTCAAAAAGGTTAATTATGCAATTAACCTTAAATTATTCAATTAATTGGGATGCCGACAGCGATAATTGTCATCTCACTTCGTGCCCCCCCCCCCCTCTGGCCACATAACCTATTCGCACAGGTGGCCTTCGCGTGCCTCCCAGTGCCTCATTTTAAGAAAACCATAAAGCTTAATTTTTAACACCCGGTATACCGCCCGCTTCTTGCCCAAATGTGTGTATGTGCATAGTGTAGGAATCATCGTCGTAATAGACACGTGGCGTCCACCTGAAATTGTTAGGTGCTCTTGGGACGGGAGAAGCGTAGCGGGGGGGGGGGGGGGAGCGGATATCTTATTGTTCCGTGCGATGACGTACCATTCGATATGTATTTATTGATAGACCTGCACGGCATAACGACACCTCTTCATCATCATCATTATTATTATTCTCATCATCATCAGCCTATATTTATGTCCACCGCAGGTTGAAGGCCTCTTCTTCTGATCTGCAATTACCACTGTCTTGCACTAGCTGATTCGAAATTGCGCCTGCACATTTCGTAACTTCATCACCCCACCTAGTTTTCGGCCGTCCTCGACAGCGCTTCCGTTCTCTTGGTAGCCATTCTGTAACTCGAACGGTCCACCGGTTATCCATCCTACGTATTACGTGGCCTGCCCAGGTCCATTCTCCCCGTTTAATGTCAACTCGAATATTGGCTATTCCCGTTTGTTGTCTGATCAACACCGCTCTCTTCCTCTCTCTTAACATTAGGCCTAACATTTTCCCTTCCATCGCTCTTTGTGCGGTCCTAGACTTGTTCACGAGCTTCTTTGTTAACCTGCAAGTTTCTGCCTCAGATGTTAGCACCGGTAGAATGCAATGATCGTACACTTCATTTCAACGACAGTGGTAAGCTCCCAGTCAGGATTTGGCAATGCCTGCCGTTTGCACTCCGACCCATTTTATTCTTCTGTAAATTTCTTTCTCATGATCAGGGTCCCCTATGAGTAACTGACCTAGATAAACTTACTCCTTTACAGACTCTACAGGCTGACTGGCGATCCTGAATGCTTGTTCTCTTGCCATGCTTCTGAACATTGTTTGTCTTCTGCATATTCATCTTCAACCCTACTCTTACACTTTCTCTGTTAAGGTCCTCAATCCGAGAAAGTGTAAAAGGAAACCTCTTATAAAAGACAAAAATGGAGAAAAAAACCTCAATATCGCCTATCACTCAGACTATTACGCACTTAAAGGACATTTAAAATCAAACTGAATGTCAGCCTGACTGGTATACACTTTTCATTACGTCCTTAGTTTCTCATTTCAGGTTTTGGTTGTCTGGGAAGGTGTTGCTTTCTATGACATTTTCTTTTTATTTACTGCTCGTTGACGTGTCATCAGTTATGAGCATGTGGTGCTCCTACAAGTGTAAATCGCTCCTGTACATACATAATGTCTTACATCATCTCATTCACTGTAAGAATTGGCATGCAAAAGATGTGGTTGTGGCCTAAATAATAAGGCATCGCATTGCTACGTTGGGGGCCGAGGTTCAAAACCCGCCGCAGGATGCACTCACTTTTTTACGTGAATACGAATCTGTATTGTAGGGACTCGACCAGCAACCTAGCGAATGAGAGGCTCAGTACAAACCACGGAATGGTAGTTAAAGTTTCGATTTAATATGTGAGTGCGTCTCTCGCATATGAGTGGGTGCTGAGCTTCGATACCTGCATTAGACATGCCATTCAATTTTTCTAGCACAAATTATTCGGCCATAAATGCCTCACTTAAAAAGAAACGAGACACAGATCTACCTGAAATCAAAGGTTTATTTCCCACGTGGAATGTACGTGGAGCCACGTGGAGTGTACGCAAAAAAGACAACTTGATGTCCCAGACATATTTTTCCTTTGCTAGTAATGATATGGTCCGAGAGGTGACGCATGTCTCCATCCGTATAGAGCATAAAATTCATCACGGGAGCGCTATTAGCAGCAGTTACTGGGGTTTTGAGGTTACCAATTGAAGTGTAGCACCAACATGACAGATAGATACGACGGTAGCCAAAAGACATTTATTCCAGATCTATACGACATGTACTTTTATTCTGGCACCAAGTAACAACTGGCACCAAGTACTGTAGTTCAGCCATAGCGTTCAGTGCCGCTGACGAGATGATTACAAAGCGATCCGTTTAATAAATGCACCTGTTTTCTGATGTCCACAAGATTAAAAAAAACACGAAACTTGAGTTGACGTCAGACAGGTAAGCTATACATATACCTGACAATGGAATAAAACATGGGAGTGGTAGTTGAAAATTTTTATAAATGAACCTTGTGATATGTATTAATCTCAAAATAGTCGGCTGCTCTTTTTCTTTGAATTGCGTATTATTTATAATTGTGCTTTCAATTATTCACGTCGTCCTTATAAATCTTGTATTGAACATTTATTTGTGTTCAGTTTGTTCAGGAAGTTGTTTAACAAATAACAATATGTAAAATATTGCACATTCGCGGTTACAACGGCGTTTTGTTTCCATTCATGTATCTGTAACTTCTGCATCTTTCTATACCGAGTAAATCCACTGACCTTCCGAAACTGTTTTATAATTCTTGCAGTGCACCATCTTTTGCAATGCTTCGTTGTCCTTGTTACTAATTGCGGTCGTGAGAACCTAATCTATAATGTGTGTTGCTTTCGTTCGAGACAGGCGCGACGAATTGCTTTCATTAACTTTCATTCCTGGGCAATTGATGTTCTTAAAGGCGCAAAGTGTTGTTGCACGACTGCGGGGATGCTAATAGTTACGCCAGTACACGGTTGATGTCTCTGCCACGTTCGCGGGACCAGATGCAGGGAGATGTGAAACTGTGAGGAGAAATAAAATTGAGAGAGATGCAACGGGGCATTGTTTGCTAAAGTATGTGTTTATTGCAGAATTCATGCTTGTAGGACATCAGCAAATATTGTCGAGTAAGAAATATAGGTTGTGCTTTTATGCATCTGTTATCAGAAAGCAGGCAAGTTGCACTTTGTCAATTAGGGTTAAGGAAAGCACGGTCTTGTGGGTTTATGTTGAACAAAACTCACACTGCGTGCGTCTTTCTTGCAATCTACGTGGTAAGTATGTTCTTGCACAAGCCGTTATAATAGGCCGTGATGACTTTTCCGTTCGGTACACGTTCAGCGTAAGCTTTAAGGCACTCTTTATATGGGCTCACAGCAGACGAATTCCACAGGCGCAGTTCATAGTATTCACCTATACCAGAAAAGAAAATCATCTGCAAATCCGCATAGTTTATGAAGTTTACGTCTTGTGCGACAGCAGCGAAATTACTTCCTGAAACAGAGAAGCTACCCTGGTCGCTATCATTACAGCAAAGAAAAACAAATAAATACAAAAGTGCAATCAATTGCAAATTAGACCTTCCAAATTTGACGTATACCAAGAAGAGAACCAGGGTAACAGGGCAAAGCTGTGAAAATGAGAGCTTGACTAAGCTTCGGCGTGTTTTCATCGTAGAAGTAAAATGTTTCTCAGGGTATAGTAAGAAAGATTATTGTTGCAAACACATCAAGTGGAACAACCAACTAATTTGCTGGGCACGTTGCCGGACGAGTTGGTTTGGATTCATAATAGACACGGAGCAGCACAACAAGACAGGGACCAAGTTAAGAAGACACATACACAGCGCTAACTTTCACGTGATTTTATTTGATCGCACGTGTTATTTATATAATCGCAGATCGATAATAAAACCAAGAAGACAAACGTATAAAGATACAGTGCAGAGCCCACACATGTCACCACTGTGATCACATCGCACCTGGTCATCTCTAGGCGAAGATTCTATAGAAGCATCTTTTCATTCTCCGATAAGGTCAAAGGTGCATAGCTCAAACATTTCTCTTTCGTTTGTTCGATTTGTTCGTTTGATTCGTTTGTTCGAATGGCCATGTTTGCAAAGACTGGGACGCAACCGCAATTCCGGCAGTGGATTCCTAGATGGCCTGATAACGCTTGTTTTATGTTGTACTGGTGCTCGTTAAGTATCGCGTTAAAGTACGGGCCTGTTTGACCTCTGTACAATCGCTTACATGACCAAGGTACAGAATATATAACGCCTTGATGCAATGCACGTGCTATTCACGCTGCTTTATGGCACAATCGGGCGTTCTCTCTTCTGTCCGCATTAACCTTTTTGCACAGCCCTGGCAAGCGTTCGGGAGGGGGAAAAAAACTACGTCCACACTGGACTTTCTCGCTACCCTTCGCCCTGCGTAGGTGTCTTCTTATTATTTGCCCCTGTCGCGTGGCGCTGTTCCGTTTCTATTAGGGAACCAGCTAATGATGACAGTTATTTTGACTAAGTTCTTAAGTACTTCAGGTTATCATTACCAATGTTCTAGCGTGCTATTATACCCAAAAAGGCGGGTTCGGTCCAGTAGCAGCGTTTGCGTCTTGTATTAGTCTAATTGCCTTAAAAGCAGGGTATATTAGAGAATACTAGAAAATAAAAGCTAGAACACTGTGTAATAAAGCGTACCATGCAGCATCCTGACAAAAACACATTTTGCATAGGAAAAAGTTTATGAATGTTTGATTACATTAAATAACTGGATAACTACTGCAAGTTGAGCAAGTCGTTACCGATCCTTTGTAAGCGATGCGCAAACATCTAGCACCGATCAAACAACACTGCGTTCTTGTAGTTCGCATGCCTCATCTCTTTGCGCATTCTTAAGGATAAACATTTCATCGTTTCGCCAATGTGTAACATTACAATAAATAAAGCGGACATAGACGTTAAATATGCATTTTACAATATGAAACAGCTGTCTTCTGTAACCCCATTCTACTTTTAGCATCACAGTAATGTGGTTCGAACAATCGCGGCCAATGCAGTCACACAATGTAAAGATGAAAACCACTGTATATGTTTCATAAATAAAGGTATACCACAATTATGGATATCCTCAAGGAACAGAACTGACATTATGGTGCCTTGTGGGTGCCCATAGAAATGGCTCAGATTTCCCTACAGAAAGAGAATAGCTAAATAATACTTCGGTGTTAGATTTTTCAGACGTAATAAATATCTCGATCGGAATAGCCGTATTAATTCAGCCGTGTTTGACCGTGTCAAGTGAAATTCTATTTGACGGGAGTCGTGCTATTGGTGCTATGGAAGTGCGAACATTGGTTCCTATAGAAGTTCTGGTTAATAATATAAAATTTTAAGCTGCAGACAGGATAAGATTATTTTTACGTACTCTGCATTTTGTGCTACCAATCTCATTTTCTATAAAATTCTACTGAACGCTGAAAGGTATAAGTACCACCTCCCAAAAAAAGCTAGAATAACGGCGTGCCTGTTAAAGACACCCACATAGCCGGCACTCTGGAATAAATGTGTCATAATCGGGAGATACATAGTAGATGTTTTTCTGAAGACACAGCGCTTGCAGAAACAATAGGTCCATTGCTTGATCATTGCGTTCATACAGTCATCACGGTGCCGAAGTTGGAATAATCTAATGGCCATTCAGTGAATTTTACTCAGATAGGAATTGTAGAACACTCAGGTCAATTTTCCGTCAATATTATCGCCGTGGGCGTCTGCGTGAGGTTCTCTATGAATACGGTAACATCCTAACCCATCCCTCGAGCGGTATTCTGAAGGTGGGAGGGAAAGCGGACGAGTGTGAACAGTGATGGATGGTTTTTTTAGTGAGCCTCCTCTTTCCGCTTGCACTTAGTTGAGCGCGGTAACGGTATCAAGCGAGTGCTAAGAGGGGGGACTGGAAAAGTGCGATAGGTGAGAGGGCGTCTCCGCTTCTAGCCCGGCCGTTGCTGCCAGTTGCGTTGCAAAACACTGCTCCACTCTATAAAGGTTATCAGTGGAAGCTTCAAAACCCCGGGGATCGGAGATGGCTGGTGGCTTCGTGTATGCTATGCTCTCGCGTGCCTAATATTAGAGGTCGCGTTACCATGCTTCAGATACGCGTTGAAGCGCTCGCTCGCCGCTGCAGGCGCTCTTCTACATGCGAGCGCTGTTACAGTAAGTGTCCGCGGCAATCGAGTGACATCTGTTCATGTTTGCCATGATGTACATGACACCGCGCTCGTTCCTTCATTGGTTAAGCGAATGTTTACTACAGTTCACATGGCCTTTAGAACTACTAAGCTTATTTGTGTATTTGTGTGGACTTTGCTACTGTTATCAATGCGTCACCTTTCGTGAAAAACTGCTACTTTTTATCAGCCGACTTGCAAAGATGCAGTTAAGCAACAAATTTGTGATCGCTAATAAACATGTACTTCATACTTTCCTGCGGTGGTTGACTATGGTAAATCCCACTAATACATAAAGGCCGCAAAAATTACCTTCTTTGGGGACTTTCATGTGGTCATCACGTTTTTGTGCTGGCAAAAGATACGTGCGACTGGATGTGGCTTGTACAATAATGGTATGAGTGCATTGCGGAACGTATTTGATGTTCAAATATATCTACATTGATAGCAGGTTAATGTTTCTGTGACGAGTTCAATCGTGTAACTACCTTGTTTCATTTCTAGTGTCGTAAATTGAAAAACATTCCTTACTTGTTATATGAAGTCTGCGAATCAGGCTTCTTACGTTAAAAATACCACACTCCTTTCCACTGCTCTGGTAGAGTAGACGCTCTTCAAACATATTCTCACCTTTATAAAAGAAGCAAAATGCATTGAGACATTATTCAAATGTGTTTTGTCCGCAAAATGATAAATTTCTCTAATGCTTAACGTACTATTTCAAAATACTATTGACAATTTATTTTAGTTCTGCATGCTCTGAGGTTGCTAAAGCTTCATACTTTATACTTCATTAACCTTTTACACCGAAATCACAGGTTCCCTCTGAAGCTACTTGATGTGTTAATGGGACCAATATTACCTGTACCGGCATAATCTAACTGTTCACTTAATACCATCTGCTTCAGTGATGACAATCTCTCATCAATATAATAATCAAGGTTTCAATGCCAATTATGCTATTTGCGGGCGAAGATTTTCAACAATGGCAGTCTCAATAATACTTATCTTTTGAACGTTCTACCTTGAGTGGAATTCTCGGTAAACAACTTTAATTATCAAGTCAGGGGTCAGACGCCATGGTTGCTTTGAGTTTTGGGCGTTGCGCTGCTAGGGACGAGGTCGCGGGATCGAATCCCGGCAACGACGGCCACATTTCGATGAAAGCGAAATGCAAGAACGCCCCCTGTACCATGCATTGAGTGCACGTTCAAGAACCCCATGAAGTCAAAAATAACCGAGCGTCCCCCACCACGGCTTGCTTCATAATCAGATCGTGTTTTGGGCACGTGAATTCTCAGCATTTATTTCTAAAAGTTTAGGGCACCGATACCCTTCGCGGGTTTGCAGCTGTTAGCGAGCCTATAACAAGTCGGTTTTATAACTTATCAGAAGCCATTATTTAACGCACACTTGTGCGTGGTGTGCCGCATCATTTTGAGCTCAAAGCCGAAGCTCAGTGCTGGAGGTGCGCAGCTGAAAGCAGCTAGCTCAGAGCGGAGGGTTATTCTGTCAAAAGCGTCTCTCGCTTCCGTCGCCTACTGCGTAGAAGTCATCGTCTGCTGCACTAGCCAATAGGGAGCTTTAGTACAGCGGAAAACAGCAAACGCAAGGATTGAGCGTTAGCGTTGCGTGCTGCAAACTGTGCAAACAGAACGTAAACGTAGCCAGAACTCTTACGTACATACGCTGTTTCCGGAATATAGAGTTCAACGCTAACGCACGCAAGAGATTTCGTACGTAGGGCAAGATGGCGGCGCCTGTTCAAGGGAGAGCCGTCCACTTCGGATCTATCGAGTCGTCGGCCTGCACTATTAGGCTCATTCGTTCCGCACTAAGGCTCGTGTTTGCTTTAGATTTGTGTGATGATGCTTCGACAGCGGCGCACAGGTGACAAATAGGCGTTGTTTTCAATATACGTTCTCGATTAGCGGCGGAGTAGGCTTAACGAGAGAGTTTGCTCCTGTATGCTCATGTTTGCTGTGTCCGCCTCGAGATGGCGTCCAAGTGTATTTGCGTTAGCGTTAGCGTTTTGCTCCGTTCCGCTATTCTAAAACACTACCTTGTACCGCGCAGTGCAGCCTTTCTTTGCGTTAGCGTTGCGTCGCACGCTAACGTTTTGCGATATACTAAAACACCCTAATTTGTGAGTCCCGGAGAAACGGAATCAGTCTTCACATATTGGCGCCCACGCGCTTGTTTTCTGTCTTAAGACAACATATGTGACCGACCAGTGGAGATGAGGCGCAAGTTCTGGGCCACGTTATTGCTATCTCTTGAAACGCAAGTGACTCAGCCGGACTCGGCTGGCTGAGAAGATGACGAATATCGCCAATAGCGTTCCGCGCACCATACATATCCGCTTGCGCTACGCAAGCGCCGGCATTGCCACTCTTGTTCAATTTGCTGCTTACTCACACCACGTTAGGAAACTTAAAGGTGCCGCCTTGCGTACATTTCTTTTTATAAATTAAAAAGCCATCGTTGTCATTAGATATGATGATGTGAAAAGTCATTATACTTGATTACATCGCGAACACAGCAGCGAAAAGTGCAAAAGTCGCAGAAGATTTAAAATGTTTACCCAAAACTATTTCAAATAATCGAATTTTTTAAATGATGGCCCAACACCATCCAAGAGCGATGCAAATACTATGAGCACGTATTATGAACAAAACGTTTTCATGTCCTCGAACGACGGGGTAAATTCGGTGATACGCACGCCTCTCCTCCGCCATTGCATATGGTCGTTCATAAGCATAATTTGTCACACCACATATTATGGCGGAAAAGCTGTGCCATGGCGCCCCAGCGCAACGTCAAAGTGACGTTTACGAAACGGTTCTTCCTGTGGCGCTTCTCACGGGGCATTCCTTCAGTATATCAGCAAGATGACATGGCGGCTATTTTGGACAACCACCTCATATTGGCGAAATTGCTCATGGATTACTCGGGCTTCTGCACGTTACTGTCCCCTTCCTTTTAAACCGTTAAAGTCGCAATATAGGTGCCAAGGGCCAGAAAAAAGTATTAGTCGATAAAAGTGGCCGCCCCACGTCAAGTTTCGTCAATTTGATGAAAACGGAAAATCGCATTTTGCAAAACTGCCGTTTCCCGGCACAATTTTTAACGCTCGCTACCTCTCGACAGCCATTCAGATAGTCAACATGGCGGATAATCGCAGCAGTGCAGCTGCCATGCGTGTCGAGAATAGAGCCCTATGAAAGGTGTATGAACAGCGCGGCGGCGCCAGCTATAGAGTGCCTCTGCAGCTCGCTTTAGCTTTTAGTGCTCATCCGGTAGATGGCGCGAGTAGTTCACGGCCCGCGAGTAACTCGTTTTCTCTTTGAGCTGATGGGAAAATGAGAGCACACTTTTGTTTTGCACCCACTTTCACAGTATTTTTGTCGAGCGTGTTGATGCATAATAGAAAAAAATATTTGTCTCGCATTGTACTACGAGGTACTCGTAGTGCAAGGTAATATTCTATGATATTGTTACTTATGTTACTATGATATTGTTATTGTATTTGTACATTCCTCGTCCCCGAACGACTTTCACTGGGAAATCCTTGCCTAATAAAAACAATTCAAGCACCAGATCCTGTGCTATGCAAGGACAATGCGGTATAATATGGTGTGGTAAGACGTGTGCTTCATGATCTCTCACATTCTTGATTACTTATCGGTTGAACGCAGACCAAAAAAGCCGGCAGATCCCACGCCCTGTGGGAATCGATGTTATGCGAAGCCTACCAAGTTAACGAAATGACCATGAGAGCACCAACACGTAGGCGGCTCTTCTATGACCTTGTGGACATACATGTCATGACATTCATGCCATGATTCCTCAGGAGTCCCTTTAGCTACTTCCAAGAGACGTTTCCTGACTATGACCTCGACCATCAACCTTTAGCCTTTTCATTCACTTAATACCACATCCGAACCCTTTCCATTGGTCGTGAGTGTTAATCATTTTTTCTCTGAGTCATTCTCATATTTGCTGAGTCATGGTCACGAATATGACTTCTACCACAATCCTTTAGTGCTTCCTTCACTTAGCACCCACGTCAGAACCCATTTCAGTGGCTTTTGAGCGTTAATATTTTTTTCGCTGAGTCATTGTCATTTTTTAGTCATGCTCATGACTATGACTTCTACCACCATCCTTTAGTGTTTTCTTCACATAGTACGGAAGTCAAAACCCATTTTAGTGGCTTTTTAATGTAATTTTTTTTTCGCTGAGTCATTGTAATTTTCGATCAGTCAGCATCATGACTATAATTTCGATCATCATCTTTTAGTGTTTCATGCACTTAGTGCCCACGTCCGAGCACATTCCAGTGGTTTTTGAGCGTTAATCTTTTTTCGCGGAGTCACTGTCTTTTTGATCAGTCATGGTCATGCCTATGACTTCTACCATCATCCTTTAGTGTTCCCTTCACTTAGTACTCACGTCCGAACTCGTTCCAGTTTTTGAGTGTTAATATTTTTTCACTGTGTCATCATTTTTGCTGAGTCATGGTCATGACTAGGACTTCAACCGTCATCCTTTATTGTTTCCTTCTCTTAGTACCCACGTCCGAACCCGTTCCAGTTTTTGAGTGTTCATATTTTTTCACTGAGTCATTGACATTTTTGCTGAGTCATGGTCACGACTATGGCTTCTACCAGCATCCTTTAGTGTATCCTTCACTTTGTACCTACGTCTGAACCCATTTCAGTAGTTTTTGAGTGTTAATGTTTTTTTGCTGAATCATTGTCATTCTTGCTCAGTCATGGTCATGATTATGACTTCTACCATCATCCTTTACTGTTTACTCCACCTAGTGCCCACGTCCGAACCCATTCCAGTGGTTCTTCTTTCGCGGAGTCATTTTCATTTTTTAGTCATGCACATGACTATGACTTCTACCAGCATAATTTAGTGTTTGCTTGACTTAGTACCCATGTCCCAACCCATTCCAGTGGTTTTGAGTGTTAATCTTTTTTTCGCGGAGTCATTGTCATTTTTGCTGAGTCATGCTCATGACGGACTTCTACCAGCATCCGTTAGTGTTTCCTTCACTTAGTATCCACGTCCGAACCCATATCAGTGGTTCCTGAGTATTAATCTTTTTCGCTGGGTTATTATCATGACCTACATGACACGCATGTCATGACAATTATGTCATGGGCTATAAATTATGTTCGTCATACACTCTTGTCATACTATGCCAACTTTGGTAGCTACCAAGTTAACGAAACGACCATGAGAGCACCAAGACGAAAGTGGCTTTTTCATGACCTACATGACACGAATGTAATGACATTCACGTCATGACATCTCATTTAGGTTCGTCATATACGCTTGCCATAGTATGGCCATTTTGGTACATACCAAGTTAATGAAACGACCATGAGAGCACAAAGACGCAGGCGGCTAGATAGACAGATATATGTTGTCAAAGTAGCAAATGTTCGCCAAGAAATGCTTCGCATTGAAAATGCTACGATTTAATAACCGAACGCTGCTGGCCCTCGTTTCTCGTTCGAGCTCTGGCTCGAGCGCTCGGCGCGCGGAGCTGCGTGCTTAGGCGACACTTCGTTATCGTCGATGAAACAACGATGGATCGTCAAAGCGCCCCTCCCTCTCCCCCCCCCCCTCTAGCGAGAGAGCCGGGGTGCGAAGGAGTGATATCTAGGAGGGAGTCTAGTTTTTGCGTCGCCGAAGTAAACGCGCTTGGTCTTCAGGAGTGGTTTGTCGTCGGTGCGTATGATGTAGGCGTCCAGGAACGCAGGCTTGATGCGGTCAATCGTAACGCTGTCTTCGCGTCCATTCATCAACAGGACGAGGAAATTTGGGCAGCGAATCGGGACCTTGAAAGGTCCGTCATAAGGTGGCTGTAGTGTTGGTCGCACTGTTTCGTGCCGCACGAAGACGTGCGTCCAGTCTCTGAGAGCACGACTCTAGAAGGTTGGTCGTGAATAATGTCGACAGTGAATAGGAGAGGCCTCTCCCGTGGCAGCTGTGAGGCGACTGGCATTATCACCAACGTCGAGCGTTGGTACCGGCTGCGGGTCGGAAAAGTGCCCAGGTAGCCTCATTGTTGTCCTAAACACGAGCTCTGCCGAGGAGCAGGAGTCGTCAGGCCGTATAACACTGCGTATGACGAGGAGGGCTAGTGACAGGTGCTCCATCCATGGTACCAGTGTCCGTGACACTGTGAGCGAGATTTTTAGCTGGCGGTGTAGGAGCTCTACCATGTCATTCGACATGGTTTGGTAGGCCGTCGTCTTGATGTGGCTGACACCAAGCAGTTGGGGCATCGTACGGAAAAGCTCGGAGTCGAAACAACAACCTGTATCTGTTGTAATCATCGTGGGAACTCCGTAGCGGCTAATCCATACGGAGTTAAGACCGCGAGCGACTGTCTCTGCGGCGATATTGCTGAGTGGCAATGCCTCAGGCCATCGCGTCAACCAGCCGATGCACTTATGATATAGCGGTTGTCCTTGCATGGCGGCAAAGGACCGACCAGATCGATGTGCACGTGACTGAAACGCGCGTCAGGACGCCTGAAGGTACCCAGCGGACTGAGGGTGTGGCGGTGAACTTTCGTTTGTTGGCACTGGAGACAAGCCCGTGTCCAGCGTCAGACGACCATATTCTTGCGTGGCCACAGGTATCGTGTAGCGACAAGGTGTTGAGCCGCAGGAATACCAGGGTGCGACAAGGAATGCATGGCGTCGAAGACGGTGCGGCACAATTGTGGCGGCACGTAGGGGCGAGGACAACCTGTAGATACGTCGCAAACCAAGGGAATATCACAGCCTGGAAATCGCACCTCTTGAATTTGGAAGGAATTATCTTTCAGTCATATGTTCTCTAGCTCACTGTCCTCTAGCTGTGCTGTAGCCACAGATGCAAAATACACAGGGCGCGCTCGAAGACAGTTGCTTTGACTTGTATACAGGATAGTGCATCGGCGATTCGGTTGTCTGTGCCGCTGATGAGCTGAATGTTGCTCGTGAATTCGTATATGTGGGCAAGTTCGCGAATCTCACGGGGAGTGTGGGTAGAGTTGGTAGCGGTCGCAGTGTAGGTGAGTGCTTTGTGGTCGGTGAGGATGTAAAATTGCCGACCTTCGAGTAAGTGTTGAGGGCTTGTGGTAAGTCCTGTATCTAAGCTCGGCCTGCAAGAGTTTGCGTAAGAACGCGACCGGCTGCCGCACTCCGTAGACAAACTGCTGCAGCACTCCTCCGACGGCGTCGTTCGAAGGAAGGAAGGAATCAACTTTATTAAAGGTCCTGCAGGCCACGAGAGCTTTGGGGATCTCATGGAGCGGGCGTCTCCCACGACGGAACCGGGATGTTGAGCTTCCTGGCGGCGTCGTGAACCTGCTGGACGGCCCAGAGTTGGGGAGCGAGTTCTTCGCTCCGGATTGCTTCTTCAAACTTGCGCTTGTCCGGTTCGGAGTTTATGTGAGCTTGCGAGCACGGCCAGAGTAAATGATACACGTTAAGGGATGTATTACAGTTGGTGCAATAAGACTTGTCGTAGAGCTCAGGCATGTAGTGGTGTAGTCTGTTTTGCGTGGGGTATGTGTCTGTTTGTAGCATTCTGAGAGTAACCGCTTTGAGCTCGAGTGAGCATGCGTTGTGGCGTGCTAAACTCTCTACGTTGTAGGTAGTAGTGTTTAGTGATTTCATTGTATGTAGTGGGGGCGTCCTTGTTCTCCGAGTGGTCGGGTGAAGCCGCGCGGTCTGTAAGCACGCGCGCAGCCTCGTGTGCCGCCTCGTTAAGGTTGGGGACGTCGCCGATCTTTGGTCCTAAGTGTGCCGGGAACCAGTATATGACGTGGTGCTTAATCTCTTTCTTTGTGACAATTCTTAGAGCCTGTGCGCAGACCGTGCCCTTTTGAAAAGCTCTAATTGCGGCTATGGAGTCACTGTAGATGTGAGAAATATTGTCATTGGTCAGCGCAACGGCGATCGCAACCTGTTCAGCCTGTTCAGGCTTCCTTGCGATTACCGTGGCTGCATGTCTTGTGGATCCGCAGCCGTCCACCATCGCCACTGCGAAAGCTTTGTTTCCCGCGTATGCCGCCGCGTCCACAAAAGCTGAGCTTTCGCGGTTTGCCAAGGCTTGGTTAAGGAGGAATTGTCCTCTCGCTTGTCGTCTGCCCCTGTTGTTTTCGGGGTGTACGTTTCTGGGTATAGGTCGGACCGTGATCTT
The DNA here is from genome assembly GCF_013339745.2 of Dermacentor silvarum. Lineage (NCBI taxonomy): Eukaryota > Metazoa > Arthropoda > Arachnida > Ixodida > Ixodidae > Dermacentor > Dermacentor silvarum. Next base: position 98,008,905 of record NC_051160.1, read on the forward strand.
AGCGCGGATGTCCCGTGGGAGGTCCGCAAAGTCTTTTTCTATGTTTCCTTGAGCAAAGCCCAGCTTCGCTAGGATCGTGCGCCCCGGAGGCGTCGTCGAAAGCCTAGCAAGCTGGGCGCGCTGCTGGGCCTCGGCAATTTCTTCCAGGGTGTTGTGCATACCCAGGTGCCCCAGCTTCTCGTTGCTGGTGCTGGTCGGAATGCCGAGGGCTTGCTTGATGACCTTTCTGATTTGCGCATTGAGTCTGTCTCTTTCGGATCTTGACCAATTGAGCATTGCCGCAACGTATGCGAAGTGACAGGTGACGAACGCGTGTATGAGTTTGACGAGATTATGTTCCTTGAGGCCCCTGTGTCTATTGGCAATTCTTCTGATGAGCCCGATAGCGTTGTTAGTCTTGGTGATGAGCTTCTGAACCGTAGAGGCATTGACGTCTTTAGTCTCTACTATCATACCAAGACTCTGATTTTGTCGACGCACGGGATGGCGTGTCCCGAATTGGTTCGTACGGTAATTTCCTGATTGTAATTGAAGTCTGTTGAATATGGCCTTCGGCCCTTCTGCGTGGGTCTGCGTACAAGCAGCTCCGACTTGGTAGCGAGCATCTGAGTCCTGTGGGAATTAGAAATTCTTCTACGGTGTTCACTGCTTCTTACAAGATGTACTGCACCATACCAGGGGTTCCTTTGGAGACCCACATAGTGATGTCGTCTGCGTATATGGTGTGCTCGAGCCCATGGATCGGTCCGAGTTTCTCGGCAAGTCCCGCCATGGCAAGGTTGAAAGCATAGGGGAGATGACCGAGCCTTGGGGGTGCCCTTGCTCCCCAACGAGAGTGTCCTCCGTGGAGAGGTCGGCAAATCGGAGCGTAGCCGTCCTATTATCCAAGAATGACTTGACGTACGCGTGGAATCTAGCTCCGAGGTTGAGTTCGGAAATGGTGTCCACAATGTATTGGTGAGATAGGTTATCAAACGCTTTCTCGAGATCCAACCTGAGAATGGCCTTGGCGTTTCTAATGGGGTCATCAATGATTTGGTGCTTGATTAAAATCATGGTGTCTTGAGTTGATAGACCGGGTCTAAATCCTATGAGGGTGTGTGGTAACAGTCCCTTGTTTTCAAGGAATCTGGAGATTCTGTTGTGAACGGCGTGTTCCGCCGCCTTACCCACGCACGACGTGAGCGATATGGGTCTAAGGTTCTCGACGCCCGAGGGCTTGTTGTGCTTTGGGATGAGAACCGTAGTGGCGTGCTTCCATTCCGGCGGGACCATGCCTGAATCCCAGACCTGATTGATTCGATCCGCTAGGAACCGGATGGAGTCTTCGTCCAAGTTACGAAGGGCCTTGTTACTAATACCGTCGGGACCTGGGGCCGATGTGCCGTTAAGGTTTTGAAGGACGGTCCTGATTTCTTCCAGGTTGAAGGGTTCGTCGAGGTCGGGGTTGTCCGCTCCCGTGTACGGGGAACCGGGTGCTTCGGCGTCGCTTTCGTGGCTGCTCGAGAGTGGCATGTATCTTTCGGCAAGTCTTGCCATAAATTCCTGCTCGTTGGAGTTTTTGAGGTCGCGTTTCGCTATCTTGTCAGCCGCATTGGTCTGGGAGCTCTTGGTTTGACCCTTGTTAAGAAGGTGTTTGAGCAGGTTCCAGGTTTTGTCCGATGTCATGCTGCCATCGGCCCTTGCACATACTTCGTCCCATTGTTGGTTGGAGAGTACCGCACAGTGATTCTCAATGTCCTTGTTCAACAGTGCGATCTTTTTCCTGAGTCTTCTATTGAGTCTCTGAGTATGCCATCTCTGCAATATGGATCTTTTTGCTTCCAGCATGTGAGCGAGCTTAGCATCCATCCCGATTGCCTGGACGTCCGTTTCGATTTCTTTGGTCGCCTTGAGAGCGTCCTCCTTGAGTTCGCGCGTCCACTGTTCTAGTGTAGCGGGCTTTTCGGTACGTTCCTTTCGTACCTGTCTAAACGCATGCCAATCCGTGTATCTCCACTTTCGGAGTGGTTTCGAGGCGATTGCTATTGACGTTTCTACAATGTAATGGTCGCTGCCGAGGTCTTCACCGGTATTATGCCAGGTGGCCCTCTCGACGTTGAGGACGAACGTAAGGTCTGGGTTGGTGTCCCTCGAAACCGAGTTGCCCATCCTGGTGGGGTAGAGCGCGGACGTGATCAGGGTGAGGCCCATCTCTTCCGCATCAGTGGCAAGATTTCTGCCTTTGGCGCTGGTGACGCCATATCCCCATTCTACGTTTGGGGCGTTGAAATCTCCGGCAGTAATCAGCGGGTTGTCTCCGGCTTTGTCCCTGGCCTTCTTCAAAATTCGTCTGAAACATTGCGTTTGGTGGTTCGGGCTACTGTATGTGTGGAGTGCTAGTATGCTCTTGGCCTTTTTGCCTTTGCGAAACACTTCGATGAGCAAGTGCTCACATTTGCTGTCCGGATTACTTCTGTCAATCTCGGCCCATGCGAGCCTGTTACTAACAAACGTCGCTACACCGCTGCAGGCTTTTGTGGGTGGAACAGCAATTGCTTCATATCCCGGAAGGGTGGGTGTGTCGGTGTTGGTCTCTTGAATGAGTATGATGTCCGGCTTGTCTGTAGTGTGTCTGATGTGTTGTTGCAGGACCGATTTCTTGCTGCGAAAACCGCGACAATTCCATTGCCAGATTATTAGCTTCCCTTGATTGCTAATTTGCGCTTGGTGCCTTTCGGCTGGTTCTCGCTTATTTGCCTTCTCCATTTTTGCTTTCCACTTTGGTTGCGGACTTTACCGCCGTTTTGGGTGTAACGATATCGCTTGTTGCACTGTTCCTTCTGACCATGGGGTAGGCGGGGGGGTTGACAGGTGCCGTGGAGTGAGTAAAGACGGTTCTCTCGAGAGCCTCGATCCTGGCGCCGAAGCCCTTCTCCATCACTTCTACCCTGCTCGTTAGGCCGTCGACCGCCTCTACTAGTCTGTCGTGACCCTTCTTGAGCGACTCGACATCGAATTGGAGTTGACCTAGGGTACTAAGGATCTTGTCCAATTTACCGTTATGTCATTGGCAGGCGTCTCACCTTCCGTGGTCTTGGCCTTGCGTTTCTTGGTGGCTGGTGTGCCCGCGGGTGGGGTTTGACTAGCCGTTTCTGATTCCGCTACACTGGGGGGAGTCGGACTGGGTGAAGTGTCCATGTGCGTATCCTGTGTCTGTGCGCTTGGTTTGCTGGTTTGCGTTTTAAGCAATCTATTCTCGTTAGCCAGTTCTGTCATTGTGCGTCTGAGTTGAGCGTTCTCGTGCTCGAGTGCTTTGATTCTTTCTAAGATGTCTTTGTGTACATTATTCTCTGGCCGTGCTTGCAAGCTCACCTGAGATTGGTCCCTCAGCGGCCCGCGGTTTCTGGGCAGCGTCCCCGCCGTTGCGGAGGCCTGGCATCCCGTTGTCGCCTTGACTCGCTGGGCCCAGCTGTTGGCTCCGGCCGGGGGTGCGAAGCGCACCCCCGAGGTGGAGCGGTCTCGGCTCCCGGGTGTGCGGGAGCGGCTCCTGCGACCTCTGCTGGCCGATCGGGATCCCGAGCTCCCTCTGGATCTGGAGCGTCCTCTGTGCTCACGCTGTCCGTCTGGCAACTGCGCCGCATCTGCGCCGTTGTGCCTTAAGAGACTAGTCGTATTATCTCGAATTTTCTTGGCCGCAATGGCTGCCTGCTTGTTCTCGATTCTTCGCTTGCGTACCACGTACCTGGTATCTGTTCTTGCATTCCTTGCTGGCCGTGGGGTGTTTCTCGCCGCACAACGCGCAAGAGACCTCTTCGCAAATGTGATCAGCTCCGGGGTCTGCAATGCCGCAGCCCCTGCAAGTCTGCTTTCAGGTGCGGGGCATACGTCTGCTCGGTGCCCCAGTTTTCCGCAAGCCTGACATATTGCGATCTGCTTCCTGTAGAGTGAGCACTCTACCCATGCACATCCGTACATCACGTGGTTGGGAACTTTGTATCCTTCGAAGACCACAATCACCGTCCCGGTTTCCTTAATGCGCTTCGCCGCCAGTGCGAGTGGGTTTCTCGGGTTGACGACAGACCTGGTTAGCGTTTCTTGCGTGTGGTGGAGCGGAATGTTGCGAATGACTCCTTGCACGTGTCGTCCGGTGCAGTCTGGTAGGAGGATGCCTCGTACGTCTGTCCGGCGATGGTGATGCTCTTGAATTTTCAAATATCCGTGGACATTCTCGGGTAGCGGGGAACTCACGACCATGATGTTCTGTTTGAGGTTGGGGCAAATCGTGTCCCCATCGCACTGCGTCGTTCGAGTCCGGCTGCTTCTTGAATCGCCTGCACAATTTCCACGTGTCCGGTTTTGGCGATGTTCAGTCCGCCGCGGATGCGAATTACTACTTTGGTCTCGTTTTGCAGGGAGTAAGGGCATCCTACTTGCCTTGATGATTTCTTTACGGGCCGACACGGGCTTGGATGCTTTCGTTGTGGCGCCGTAGGCTGCCACGTTGGTGGCGACGTTGAGGTTAGGCTTTGGTCGTTCTTCGTGGGGCGATGTCGCACCACCCGTTGCTGGCGGAAACCTCCGATGGGGCGATTTCTCGGCCGGTGACTTCGTAAGGCATTGCAGTGCGGTTGGCAAGACTTGGGTAGAAGTCTCTGTGCCGGCGGGAGCCCCGCCGTTTGTTCAAGCGGCGAACTCGTCGGCGGGTACGGCGTTAGGGTTAGCGGGGCCCTACTCGACGTTAGGGTTAGCCGACGTGGCGGCCGCCCCGGGCACACAAAGTTCTCGCGAAAGTACACAAAAAGAACTCACAGGGTCGAAAATGGGTCTGAAATGAAGCGTATATCTTCATAAACGTGAATGCCGCGGTGCGGTGGCACTGGTTTCGCAAAAGTCGCACTCAATTTGAGCAAAAAGCGGGAGCTCGACGCGACGCGTCCGTCCAGCTCGGCGCCAGTCCCGCGTTCCTCCGGCGCTGGGAGATCTGTTCACCTGTCTCGTTCGAAGCGTCCACCCTGAATGACGTCAGGGCGTCGCACTTGGGATGTGCAAGGGCAGTCGCGTTGGCGAGAGCTTCCTTGGTGAAGCTGAAAGCTGTCTCGGCATCGTACGTCCAGGAAATAAAAGCGTTTGCTCTTGTTTTACGGGACATGAAAGTGTAGAGCGGTTCCAAGATAACAGCCCAGCGAGGAATGAAACGCCGGTGATAATTGGCGAGCCAAGGAATTGTCGTAGTTTCTTAGTGGTTGATGTTCTAGAAAACTGCACAATGGTTTCCACGCGAGTGGGAGGAGGAGATATACCGCCGGCATCGAGGCGATGGCCAAAGAAGTCCAGAGCACCTACGCCAAACTCACGCATCGGACCATTCACGACAAGCCCGGAATTCCGTAGTCATTCGAAAAATGGCGCTGGTGAAGTGCGTGTTCGTCTGCTGAAGCGCTGAAGACGAGGATGTCATCGATATATGCGAAACAGCAGCTCAAACAACAGAGAACGTGATCCACAAGTCGTGAAACGTGTGTGCGGCTTTTCGCAAAGCGAATGGCATCCGGAGGGACTCAATATGCCAAAGGGGTTATTATGGCTGTCTTTGGTACGTCGGAAGGTTCGACAGAGATTTGGCGGAACGCCATGACTAGGTTAAGACTTAGAGATTGACTCCAACCAAATAAGGAAATTTACTAGCCCGTCGTTTCGGAACCAATTCGGCTCTTTCTTCAGGGGGTATTCTTCGGAGGTGGCGGTGTGCCGCTTTTAAAAGGTCCGTCGTAACAAAGAGAGGAAGGGGAGAGAGCGTAAGGTGCGGAGACACTTGGCAGGGCACCTGCTCTAGACAGACAAAATAGGTGGTGGGGGTGGGGTGGGGGGCTTCGGCGTCGCTGGTCGGCTGGGTTGACGATTTGGGCGCCCTTTAGTCGCGGGAATGCGTTGGCGAGAGACAGGGGGGGGGGGGGACGAGTTGTTTTGGTGTTGCTGACCTAGAGCGGGGGGTCCTTTCTTCCCTTCGTCGCGTCTGCAAGGCCATGAACATACAAGAAGGAAGAATGCCCTTCACGCGGTTTATATTACCCGCTGTGTTCTCAATGTGCCAAGACTCGACCACCACCTATTTTGTCTGTCTAGAGCAGGTGCCCTGTCAAGTGTCTCCGCACCTTACGCTCTCTCCCCCTTCCTCTCCTTTGTTACGACGGACCTTTTAAAAGCGGCACACCGCCACCTCCGTAGAATACCCCCTGAAGAAGGAGCCGAATTGGTTCCGAAACGTCGGGCTAGTAAATTTCCTTATTTGGTTGGAGTCAATCTCTAAGTCTTAATCAATTTTCCCAACCAGGCAGATGATTCTGTCGAAATGTTTAGCTTCAAGCCTTGACTAGGTCTATCTTCCTGAATATTGTTCACCCGGGCAGCAACGCGGTAAAGTCCTGAATGTGTGGGATTGGGTGCCGGTCCGATACGGTCACTTTGTTGAGGGCACGGTAGTCACCGCACGGTTCCAGTCACCGGAGGGCTTGGGGACCACGTTTAGCGGTCATTAGAGACCCCAGAACAGGCGACCACAGCAAAAGTGAGGCGTGTCATGTGATCGTGTTAAGGAATATCACTGGAGCCTTCCCATAAAAAAAGAAAATGAGTGACATACTTGCATAAGTCCATAAATCGCAAGCCGACATTGTATCAATTCGCGGTGATCTCGCAAAAAGAGACGCTTTCGCAGCCGCATCGCCGGTTTGCGAGCGCCGGCCTGTAAAAAATGTAAGCACATCTGCCATGCTGGCCAGCTTCTCGCGGTAACGCCTTTAGGCATAAGTAGTGAGATACAAATCTATGATAGCATCGCGTGGTTAAAACAAGAAAACATAAATTAGACAGCTGAATCACCGTCTTTCAAATAAGTATAATCTATTTCCCTTGTTTTAAGACTCCAAATGAAACACGCGCGAATGCCGACATAATATATTCTTCATGCAAGACGCTTTCTATGCACCATGATACCATTCATCTCTCCGCACTAGCTTGTTTCAGTGTCTGTGATGGGTTATTTTTGTTTCCTCCTTGCCTTCGATAGTGCATGCTAAGGCAAATTCAATTGCTATCTTACTCTGTTCTCGAAACGAAGTCCTGTAGCTAAGAATCGATTACGTGGGAGAAAGTTGCGTGAGAATTCGGCCCTTCTTCGACACCAAGGAGTATTGGAAAAAACATTTCACTTGCCTCAATACTTTAAGATGTGCAATTTTTGTCAGCGTGTGACTTTAAACAATTGCTGAGTTTATAAGCCACTATATATCGCGTCTTTCGAATATCAGATATCAGATGGGTCGTTCATTGTTTCCATGTACCGTACCATCATTATTGGGAAACGAACAAGCTAAACTTTACTTTAGGTTTACTGTTACATGAACCGGTTACCTTCTCAAAGTATTTAACCTAATGAGATGAAATTAGCTATCTACTTACCTGGTGGGTAAACTCTCATAACATGATTGTAATTCATAAGTTTTGCTACTACAGGATGGTCCTCGACTTTTAGCCTTCCAGTCAACTCTTTTTGCACCCTGTTTAGGTTGTAAAGCGCCATATAGTATGCACACTTTCAGGCGAAAATCCTTGAACTTACTTTGTTCCGTTCTTATAATATATCCGCCGGAAAGACACCGTACGACCGTTTACACTTGTTACATCATAGAACTTACAAGCGGTGTTCGCTTGCTCATTTGCCGTAGCGGTCGCTATAATCCATAAGTGTCCGAGAGTTTTGTAGAACTGCAACGAATAGATGAAATGCTCATAGCGCAAAATGTATGGAGGCATATGATATGAAATACGTTATAATATTTTGTTTTGCCTGATCTAATATTTACAAAAAATGTCAATTTTGTACATCGGGAAGCTATGTCACTATTTCAATTCAGTGCACATGGTGCTCTTTGCATGTGCGAAAATTATTCATTGTGATTTTCATATAATTATTCCTTAATTATTTAGGTGTAGCTTACAAAATAGAGGTGCTCCTTACGAAAACCCTGACAGACTTTGAGCGCCTTTTTGTTCTGATGCGAAGAGTGCGAGAGGTTTCTGGTAGGACTGCTTTGAATAATGCTCGCCTTAGGCGCAGTTATTTACAAGCAGCCTGTGCTTACTCCTTGCGATCCATATTTGTTGATGGCCTTACTGTTGTGTCTTTATTGCTTTGGTTAAATCGTTCTGTGACTGTATCTTTCTTACGATGCTTGCTGCGTACATTCATGAGCTCGGATTTTTCGGGTGCGCACGTCATACCCGTGTGCTTCATAGGAACCCCGGTTTGCCCAGAGCATTACGTCATCGACATAGATTGTACATCCGAGGTCTCGTTCTTGTTAAAGTTCTAGGTCCAGTTGCCTCATCCCAACGTTGAATAGAAGCAGTGACTAGATTGAGCCCTGTGGAGTCCCTCGATTTGGCATTGCAAAAATGTCAGAGCGAGTGCTGCCCAAATCAGTCGTTGCCTTGCTCTCGCGAAGAAATGTAAGGACATACCGAAACACCCTCCTTCAGCAAACTATGTTTTCGAGGCCTTCGAGGATCGTTTCATGAGATATTGTCTCAAACGCTTTCTTGACATCAAATGCCACAATTATCTTGGTTTCCTTGTTTTGTAGCGGGTCCAAAACTTCGTCACGGAGCATGAGTAAGGCGTCCTGTGCCGACACATGTGGCCTGAAGCCAGGCATAGAGTCAGAAAAAAGTCCGTCCCGCTCGATGTATTTTGTCAGTCTGCTTTGGATCACCTTCTCAAGAAGCTTCCCTATGCACAACGTGAGCGATATTGTCCTAAGGTTATGTAGATCTCTAGGTTTACTCGGTTTTGCTACGAGTATGATTGTAGCCTCTTTCCAGTCGGCCTGTACCGCCCCACCCTCGGACCATACGTTATCGTTGAAGTAGGTCGTGAGCTGCTTCAGTGACTCCCGGCTCAGGTTGCGCAGCATCGCATTCGTACCCTGGTCCGGACCCGGTGCGGTGTTTTTCCGGAGAGATTGTGCGGCTGCATAGAGCTCTGCCGTTGTTATGGGCTCGTCCAGCTAGTGGTTGTCGGGTCCCTTATAGCGTATTGATTTGATTTTGTGTCATGCGCTCCTATGTATATGCTTTGAATGTCCTCAATGAGGGCATTGGTCATGCCATTGTATTCATGTTCGATTAACTTCAGTGTTCGGCTTGTGGTGGTCCTTGTTTCTGCGGGATCTGTCATACTCCGGAGAATAGCCCATGATCGCTTTCTTCAAAGCGTTATTTAAGTGTATCACAAAACTAAAGCCAATTGCTCTCTTGCAGCTGCTCTGCGTGCTCATTGGATTCCTGCGCAAGCTGGGCTATCCTGATCATGAGCTTTATGTATCTGTCTCTTCCACCGTATGCTCAGGCGTCTCAGCGCTTCCCAAAAGTGTAGCAAGTGCCCGTCGACTGCCGGTGTTTGAACGGTTGTCGCAATTCCCTGTGTAGTACTTCTGAGTCGCCTGCCGCAACAGAGGAGAGGTCTTGAGACGCCAGATGCGTCTGTGTCGTGTGACGGACGCTGCACCAACGCGGCACGGCGGCAACCACCTCGCCTTTGCCCTGATTCGGGCTACCTCGGACGCAGCGTGGCTGGTACTTCTCAAGGTGCCATAGCCACCGAAAACGAACCTAGGCCCAGAAAGATTGTGTCACTGGATTCCGTAGGAGTTCACGGTGACGATAAAACACAATTTCAGTCGGTTACTGGAACTATAACCAACGAAACAAGGATATTGCGGAGCTCGATGTGGGTGCTGCTGCACTCGTCGACGCCCAACGCCACCTCATAACTAAACTGAGCCTCCGTTCAGAAGCACATCGACGAACTTGGTGTTCGGGTGCGTTTCAGGCACGGCATGAAGTTCGAGGGAACTGGCAGAGGGCTTTCGCAGTTGTTTGCCGGCAACTAGTTTCTACTCCTGACAAACAACTTCGTATTGACCGCATTTGCGGCAGTAATTGCAAGTTACACGACGAGCCGGACAGTCGGAACGCGGATGTAAACGCGGATGCAAACGCCTTTCGCGTTCCTTCTCGGCGTCTTCGTCTTGGTGGGCTTGAGTTAGCGCTTCTTGCAGCATTAACTTCAGGTTGCGGCAAAGCTGGTCTGATAGCGTCCGATTTCGCAGACCAACAATGAAACGATCGCGCACAAACCTTTCTTCCATTCCGCTGAGCTGTAGTTGCAGCGTTTTACCATACTACACGGAGCGGTGAAAAAGATGTCGACGGACTCACCGGGCTCTTGAATGCGGCGATGGAACCACGCAGATTCAAAAACTTCCTTATATGGATGAACGAAGCGGTCACCGAAGGCCTTTTTTAGAGCTGACAAGGCCTGAACAGCAGCGTTGCAAGTGATGTGACCGCTAGCACCACTCTCGCTAGAGGGCCCATGCAATATAGCAAAGAACGCGCCTGCGCTTGCGTTCCGCGGCATATCCTCTAGTGAAGAAGGATCATCTTCATACTGCAGAAACCACAAAAGGAGGAAGAGGAGGAGAGAACATTTATTGAAACCAGAGGCTCGTGGTTTCTTCAGATGCGGGAGGCGACGACGGTTAGTCGACCTGGAGCCCTACTCCCTGGCGGTGGCCTCTGCCTGCTCCGTGACCAAGCCTGTTCATCTGGGTTGGACCTGAGCAGTGTGGCCTAGCTCCCACTGCTGCGTCGCAGTAATTTGCAAGCCCTGTGGACTACCGCGGATACGTATATTCGGACAGCCCCACAGTATATGGAACAGGTCGTCCCGCGGAGCTCTGCACAGCTTGCACTGCGGCGTAAAGGTTGCTAGAAAAATGTATGAATACCGAATTGTTGTTGGGAAGGAGCCCACCTGTAGCTTCCTGCAGATGAGCTCCTGCCGTTTGGTTAATGATTCGTGAGCTGGGGGGTATGTAAGTCTGCCTAGTTTATAATATTGCGCAATTTCGTTATACGTCACCAATACGTCACCGACCAATCTCCAAGAGGGAAGCACGCATGTAAAATAAATAATTTTCTTCTCAGCCGACACCTGAGGCCACTAAAAGCAAAGTGCCGGCACTTTAAATAAAGCTTATTTTTCTTCTTCTCAGGGCGGTAAATTGCGTAATTAATTTATTACATGCAGGATCAGCGAGTAGAACTGCCTTCCCTGCAAAAGTATACTATATTGATCGAATGGTGCTTTTTTATAGCGCGATCTGTGTCTACGCTTTACTTTGTTTTGAGTCATTGTTTGATCCCGCCTGCTCTAAGGCCGGTGATACGAAGGCAGGTGCTGCACTTCCCGTCGCGCTTTTTGTGGTAATTGCTGAATACGCTCAAACTGCTACTGGGGAGTGGACTGCTATTGTAATTGCTAGCTGCACCGCTATTTTGGAAGTAAGTAGACATAGCCAAAAGCAAGCTCAGAAATGAAACAATAGATGACACTGCAATGGTTGCCAACATTTAACGCTTCATAGATACAAGGTGCTAAACTCTTTCAGCACGATGCCGCTACACACACCATTGTTTCTTTGATGATGCCCGGTAGCTGCTTTTTGCATATCGGTGTCCGCAAACCGCAAACGCTTTTCATGCAGAATCATGTTGCGTGCTGAAGAGTGCTGATGTTTGGCGAAGGAACAATTAACTTGGTTTATTTCGTATTTTTGTCGGCATTGGAACGAAAGCAAATCGAGCGCTAGATTAAGCTCAGGAATGGCCTCGTTACACCTCCGCACTGCCGCTTTGTATGCTATTTTCTCCCGCCAGAGGGAACGAGGCTTTTCCTCTTCGGGGTCTCTAGCGCCGCCCCCCTCCCCCCCCCTCCTCCGTTGTTCAATTCCCCGCACGTGACGTGATCCTAGCAGTCACGGTGGCCTCCATGTTCTGGGTAGATCATGAAAGACGATAAGCGGAGGGGGGTGAACGTTCGGGCCCACTTATCCAAGGGCAGGCCCACTTAGGGGGACGTGAACCACGCATCTGCAAAGACTGCTGACACACAATGGTGCGCAGTGCGATATCGAGAGATTCCTGGTACCAAGCAGGGCAGCCAACGCCTGACTGTCGCTTGGTTGGCCGTGTCCATTAGCTTGGAATGTGGTTGCGACTGCGAGTGCATCCTGGCAAGAAGCAGCGGCAGCAGGTGCTCGGCGGTCCGTATCTAACACGGTTTGAGCCTCAGCACAGCACCAGACATATTGCCAATGAAGCGCCATTGTGCCCGTTTGAAGGCACCCCTGAAGGTAGCGTGTCTGCGACCCTTAGACCTCCATCGAGAATATACCACGAGTCCGCTCTTGGTGCTAAATTGTAAAATAGAGGTTAAAGTTGGTGACCAAGAGCCATCCCTTGTACGATATCAGCCCTAGTTCACAGTAAATAAAGGCCGTATAAACGGTATAAATATTATTGCAGTACGTTGTGTAAATCAAAATTACCTGTTCAATGTCCAAGTACAAGGCTCCTCGTGTGGAAGGTCGTTGTTGACATGCTGTACCGATAAATGCAGCCGCACAAATAAGAGCTACGAAAATGTCCTTTTTAGCCATACTCCAGAGTACGACAACTGAGACGTCAGTGGCAGAACCTTAAGGTTAAAAAAAACGAATGTGTCTGTATATTAAAAGAACTTACCCTATTACAAAACCCAGTATCCAGTGCCCAGTGCCATGCCTGATTATGGGCCCAGTGTGGCGCGCTGGATAGTGGGACGCTGGCAAGGCGCAGCAAAGCGGCAGCATACTGGGAGGCGCGGGCGCGGGGTACTGGTGCGAAATGCTGCTCTTGAGCGTGAAATACGTGGTGCCTGGCTACCTTATATATTTTTACAATACAGAAAGAAACAGAGAATGTTGTAATGCAATAAAAAAAGAAAAAAAGTAAAACAAAAACTCCGCGAAGATTTCAACATCCGCCTACAGATCCCAATCCCCGTATCTTACCACTACGCCACGCCGATCCGTAATTACCGGTTCGTATTTTGCCATGTCAACGCGCAGACACAGTTTAGCTTTGCACAGACGTCTCGCACAGACATGGTAGATGTTATATCGCCTTCAACTAAAACTTACGCCTCTATCAGAACGAAAAAGGTGTTGTCCGTATTGCATACTATGCCTGGAAGTGCTGCAACACTGATTTGCTTTGCGATTGGTATATTAACAACGAAAAAAGCCTTAAATGAACCCCCGACCCGGAATGTTGTACGGGCCGTTACTGCCGATTTTGACAGCCGTTTCTTATTCTTCGCGCAATGGTAATGCAACATTTCCATAGCTCGACAATGGTTTTCAATCGACACGTATGTTTAGGCACATATCTCCGTAAGAGAAGCGGTAGGTTAATGCGGCTGACCACCTTCGGCGACAGCACATATAGGTATGTGTATAACGCGTCATATCGGCGCTCATCGCTTGTTATGCTGACACTGTACACACGAAAGAATGGTCTTTTTAAAAACACCGATGGTAAAGGTGAATTACAGAGTGATTTATCCTCGTTAGACTTGTTGATTCCTAAGCCCAGACGGGCCGATAGAGTGTAGACGAACTCGGCGGGTACGTACGGTAGGCTTAACCTTTGGTTGAAGCGAACGATCTAGGTGTGGGTACCGGGCGAATGCGAAAATGTTTGTATTTGAGCTTCAGAACCTTTTAACTATTAATTTTAGTACCGCAGGGAAAGTGGAAGCGCACGAATCACCGCAGCTTTGTGGTCGGTGCGATAATGTCAATCAGCGGCAGGCTTTCTGAGGTCCGTTCGAACGCATTTTGAACGGCTGCTCGGTTTCGTGTTGACTGTACAACACTGCGACAACTCGCAGTCATCGATTGCGTACAAACTACTAGAAAACGAGGCGTTATCTCGTTTGCGTAATTTCGTTCACGAATACAGCTATCCGCACAGTCAAAAGGAGAATGTACAACGCGAAAGTGATCTGAAGTGTCGCATATGCATGGCTAGCATCACGCACCTTTATTCCAAGCTGCAACACGGCCGACACGAAATCGACATTTATGATCCCAACTTATAGCGCTATATTTAGGACAGGAGTCTGTTTTTTGGACAGGAGATGCCCATAAAATTGTATCAAGTATCTAATATTCAACAACGCCTATACTCCGGCAGTGCGGCACAAACGAAACCAGCGTAGTCTCCAGTACGAGCCAGCGAACTCCAGCGCGTATACAACGCACACCAGTGCGCCTCATCGTCATAGCAGTGAAACCAGCGTCTCGTCCATTGTGACCCAGCACTTCTCCAGCTATCTCACCAGTGTCGCAGTGACTCCCGGTGACTCCCAGCGTGCGCCAGCGTCCCCAGTGTCAAAAAACGCGCTGGTTTCACAGTGAAAGGCACTGGAAGACGCTGGTTTTTGCAATAGGGAATTGTTGGGCGAGTTGGTACATATTAGCGAACATTGTTTAACTGTACCAACAAACGGACCACGGAATATGTGGTCTTTGTGGAATAAACATTAGCTGCAAGTCTGCACCCGTCCTTGTTCTAAGCTGTCTCTGTTTGTCCGTTTGCGCAGTTAAACGATGCTCGCTGACTGTATAATCGCTGTATGCATATCCAGCTTCCATTTTTCTTCTATCAATTTAGTGCTGAAGAAAAAAGGTTTTCGTATACAGGGCCTGGGTAACGTCCAACTGTTCCGATCTAGTTCTATTCCAAGTCTGCCATTACCCCTCCGTGATAGGTCAAAATTACTGTGTCTCCGCCGGAATATGCGTCGGACCTTCCCAAACTGGTGCGGCCCGAGCCGTTTTGACTTATCCCGCCAGCCTTATGGCCCGTTCGCAATAAAAACATATTAGAATAGTTTACGTTATCCCGGCACATCTTCTAAACTTGATTGATTGACTGAATGGTCATTTGTGGTCATATGATTGGTGCCTTGATGAACAAAAAAATTGCACCACTCATCGAGCTATGTAAAGATTCCCAACTGAAACAGAGTACATCTAAATTGACATCCCAACATGTTGAGTTTCGAAAGATTCGCCCAACGCCATATGCTCAGGTATATAGAGAGGTACTGCGTCTAATATAGCGATGCAGATTGAATGAAACAGGAGCTCAGAGAAAACTTTCAGTAAAAGAATAGGTATCAATATGCTCAGCGGTGAAGGCCACGGTGCAACAATGTTTTTTTTTTTTGTTACCATCTAAAAATGCAAGTACGCGTTAAGTACACTTTGCGTTGACCAGAATGTGCTCCTTCCAAAATTTTACAGCAGTACTGAGCACTACAATACTCAAAGAAACAATTCACTGAGGCAGCTCTAGTCATAAATTCCGACAAAAATATTGTAAAGCTTAGCCCTTTCGCTGACCTTTCGCTGAACATCAGGCTGTCATTTCAAATATAAATACAGATCTTTACCGAGCAACCGTGAAATACTCTCAGTATTGTATTCTTAAATGCCAGTCCTAGAAGTGATAATTCCACTCTTCGTTCTGTTCACGTGCGGTAAGAGAGCGTTCGTATATTGAGTGCTCTATGATAAAGTGCTAAATATTCGTAATAAAGGACACTGGAAGTTGACTCAAAAGTTTTGTGTTACTTTTTCCATACAAGAGTACTGTGACGGTGGTAATGCAGTCACGCTTACTTTTAGTTAGTGCAATGTTAATTTACTTTCCCTAGAGTGTAACAAACACTTCATTCAGTTGATAAGGTTATCAGTATCAGCAATAAATGAGCGAGATGTTTGTTTCACCCAGGAAAGATTCTACGTTTTCTTTCTGGTGCACTTGCTTAAAATTTTGTCTGGCGAGATCATTCAGCGTGCGAAATAAAAATAAAAACAATCTGACCGGTTTTTACTGGGTTAATAAAATTTAATTCCACGTTTACTGTACCTCATAGAAAAGATATTTAAATACCAGAGAACGTCAACTATTACCTTTTAAACGCCCTGATGCAGGTTTGGTATTCGAAGCACACAATTTTGTCGAAGGCAACAGCTGCGTCAGAACACCGTCTATTTCCCTGACCAAAAAGGAAAGTGCATCGCTTAGCGGTTCTAGAATGTCAAAGAGATTACTCCCTGCCATTACAACTTGACAAGAGCATTTTTTTTCTTTCGGACCTTCGCCTATATCCTTTTTTCGTTATACCCGCATAATCTCATGATGCTCCGTTAAACCATTGTGATATTTCTTTTTTTTTGTTCTTGTTCTCATTCTTGTTGATTGCATGTATTGTCAGTTACTTTTATTTATTATTTATAATTTTGCTATATGCTTTTTTTTAGAAGTCTGTTCGGTATTGCTACCAGAAAGATGCATTTTGTCTTGTTTAGCGCCCGGCGGCTGTAGCTCTTGCCGCATTAGGTGCCTGGTAAAGTTGCAGCCGAAGTTGTTTTTTGACGTTGCCTATATTCCATGCGTCCCGCCTTTTTCTTGCGTATAGTATATCAACAAGCAACGACGTGCACCGGAGGATGCCGTTCTTTTTTTTTTTTTGGCTGCTCTGTTTAAGCCGGTTGGAAAAAAAGGCAGCATGCTACTCTGCTTGCTTCTCGGCCATGGTGGTGGAATAGATACGTGTATAACGGCGCCCGGACACTGGTTCTTTCCAGGTTCGTAGATTCTCCGTCTCCTGCTTCTGGCGCTAAACGATAGGGGGCATATTTTTCAGCACGAAAGCGTGGAATCATAGGGAGCGAACTCGCGAGCGTGTCTTAATATGGGAAAATGTTTCGACAAAACAAATATACGGAGCACAAACAGCAGACTAGTAAATCCTCTTCTTCTTGAACGCAAATTTGTAACTTTTTTCACGAGCCTCAGACAAATACCTTCGGGGGGTAGAAGGCCCCAGTTCTAGAACTTTACGATGCGGCTTCACGGTCGCACGCGGGACGAAGTACAAAAAAGCAGCTTCGTAGCGATTCACGGTTGCGCTCGCAAATTGGCACTGTGAGTAGCGCTTATCATTGTTATTGGCATGGTGACGGTTACAAGAACGTTTATTTGTCCTCAGAAACTCGCCAGTATCCTCCTTCAGCACACTATATTTTAGGCATGGAGTGGTGCGTACACCAGCAATATATATATATATATATATTATATATATATATATATATATATATATATATGAAAGACGGAAGACGACCACGACAGGCAGCCCTGGCCGACCGTTTATTCCACAGGCACGGCCCAGGCTCACGCACGAAGAAGAAGAACGGGGATGATGATGGCTATATACAAATGAGAACGACGAAGTACGTTAAATGTGCTTACACTAATCGCCCCCCCCCCCCTCGTGGAACCGGCCAACCAGGCCGCCATTCAACGATTGGCTGAGCGAGGAATAAAGGGCTTGATGCGGGAGACGTGAACCATTTCTGCACTACGATGACGGCGGTCCGCGACGGATTCAAGCGGAGTGACTAGATAGTTCACTGCGGAAGCTTGTTGTAGACTATGTAGACCAAATGTACCGGTGAAGGAATTTCTCGCAAAGTCCTGTTCGAACCGGTGTCCATAGAAGGACTTGGTCTCCAGGATGGAAGGCGATGTTGTGGCGTTTACTGTCGCAGCGACGTTTCCTTTCTTCTTGGGTAGCTTCGGTGTTGCGAGGAGTAATTTCACGGCAATGCGCGACTTGAGCAGCAAACTCTTCTGCGAGGTAGGAGGCAGATCGTTCATACACGTGGAAGAAAGGGCTGTAACCGCTAGCTCGTTGTGTCGCAGTATTATAAGCGAATGTAACAAAAGGAAGAATGTTGTCCCAGTTTGTGTGGTCAGGATGTAAGTACATAGAAATCATGTCAGAGAGGTCGTGGAAGCGTTCAGTAAGGCCGTTCGTTAGCGGGTGATATGTAGAAGTGATTTTATGCTTCGTATTAGTCTCCCGCAACACTTCCTCGAGGCCGTGGGACGTGAAGGCTTTGCCACGATCGGACAAAAGAACGCGTGGAGCACCATGGTGCAAGACTATGGATCGCAAGAAAAAGTGAGCAACCTCAGAAGCAGCACCAGATTAAATAGGTGCAGTCTCGGCGTATCTTCCTAGATGGTCTACCGCAGTGACGATTCAACTATGACCGGAGGCGTCAACGGCAAGGGACCGTATTAGTCAATTCCAACGAACTCGAAAAGCTCGGTCGGACATAGCAGAGGCTGAAGAAAACCGGCAGGAAGGAATGTACGCTGCTGACACAACGCGCACGAGGCAGCGTATTTGGCTACCGTTGTGGACAATTGGCCAGAAGCAGCGAGTCTTGATGTGATCGTACATCTTGTGGAAGCCTAAGTGACCGGTGGCAATGTCATCTTGAAATGTTTCTAAAACTCCAAGACGAAGGCAGCTAGGTATGACTGGGACCCACTTGTTACCCGTGGGATGATAAATATAACGATCAAGCACCCCATCTCGAACGCGAAATTGGCGAAGCTAGCGTCGCAAGCGGTTGTTGGGTGACTTAGTTAAGCTGCAAAGGCGATCAATCAGAGTTCGACAGTAGGAGTCTGCGCGCTGAAAAGAAGTAGAATGGGAGCGTGAAGAAAGCTGAGGACCCAATGTACCGGTGAAGGAATTTCTCGCAAAGTCCAGGTGTTCAAACCGGTGTCTATAGGAGGAGTTGGTCTCCAGGATGGAAGGCGATGTCGTGGCGATGTCGTGTCGTGTCCAGTGACATTAGCGTGAGCTGGTAGGATGTGGGCGTTGCGCCAGAGCGACGGGTTAGAGACGCGGAATACGCATGATCGATAGAAGGCGAAAGCGGGCATCAAGACAGTGCGTCTGCATCATGAAGACATTTGCTAGACCTGTACGTTATCGTGAAATCATATATTGTAAGCGCAGTATCCAGCGTCCCAGGCATCCTGACATGTTCTTCATAGATGACAGCCAACACAGAGCGTCATGGTCGGTGATGATGGTGAAGTGGCGACCGTAGAGGTACGGACGAAACTTCTGAATGGCCCAAACAGGCCAAACAGGCGAAATGGCCAGGCATCATGCTCGGTGATGGTGTAGTTCCGTTCAGATGGCGAGAGGGTCCTGCTGGCATACGCCACAACCTGTTCTTTAGATGCGGGGCCCCGTTGCGGGAGCACTGCTCCGATGCCTTGTGCACGTGCGTCAGAGTGGGGTATAGTGGGCGTTTTCTCAGCAAAGTGGCGAAGCACCGGTCCTGAAGTAAGGTGTTTCTTAAGGGCTTGAAATACCGGCTCACAGTCTTCGGGCCATGTGAAAGAGGCGCCGGTGACCAGTAGCTTATGTAGAGGAGCTGATTTTGTACCAAATTGCGTATAAAACGGCGAAAGTAAGATGCCAGGCCGAGAAAGCTGCGCAATGTATTTTGATTCGATGGGCAAGGAAACTGAAGCCCAGCAGCAATCTTGTCAGGGTCTCGTTGGATGCCATCTTTTAAAACGACATGACCCAGAACTTTGATGCTTCTGCTGGCGAATGTGCACTTTCTGGTGTAATTCTGGAGGCTAGCATTTGAAATGAATTGGAGGACTTCGTCAAAAATCTGCAGGTGTTGGCTGATGCTGGAAGAAAAAAAACAACGATATCATCCAGATAACAGAGGCAGGTCTTCCATTTGAGGCCACGAAGAACAGTGATGATCATGCGCCCAAACGTGGCTGCAACGTTCAAGGCCAAATGGCATTACATTAAATTCATAAAGTCCATCCGGCGTGGCGAAAGCGGTTTTCTGTTTGTCAGTCTCGTTCATGGGAATCTGCCAATATCATGATCGCCGTTCAAGGCTGCAAAAAAAATTGCGCTCCTTCTAGTGTGTCTAAATAATAGTCAATTCGAGGCGTGGGGTACACATCGTTGCGTGTAATCTTATTAAGCGCTCGATAATCAAAGCAATAGCGAAGGGAACCATCTTTACTCTTCACCAGAACGACATGAGAAGCCAAGGAACTGGATGAAGGTCGTATAAACTTTCGCTAGCATGTCATCAACGTTTTCTTCAATTACCTCCCGTTCCGACTGCGAAACATGGTGTGGGCGACGGCGTATAATTGCAGAACCTTCGTTTCGATAGGTGTGCCCATGGCATCTGGCCCAGCGTTGGCACAGCTATCAAGCAGGATCTGTTCTTAGCCAAAAGGGCGATTACACTTCTGACCGGGCAGCGTTAGGTCAAACCAATTATTGCTCGGAGAGAAGAAGAATCCAAACCTGAGGCTGGTACTGGCGACGAAGAATGGGAAAGTGCTGCGACAAGATCAGTGGAGTGTCCGTGAAGGTTGCCACGGTCATCCCATTTGGCAACAGCACATGATCTGGAGTTGTATTGTAGGCGCACAGGAAACCTTGGCCACAAGAAACTGGACGAGACAAGGGGCGACTAAATTCCTCGTGAAGTGCAGCGTGAAGAAGGGGTAACTAGTGCGTCTCCATCGGTTACCTGGCTGGATGGGACAGTTACAGCGTGTTCGTGACCAGGGTGCCGGACGTAGTCTGCAGCCAATCAATAGCTAATCAATAATCAATCATTCCAGTAAATGCTGGGATGACTGGTAGTACTTATCCTAACCCAAAAGCCAGGCTAGCTAGGTGCGCATCAGCTCCGCTGGTCTTTCGCATTACGCCTCCAGTGCAAGCTACGCATTTTTTTTATTCCATGCCACGCAATGTGTAATCTCATGAAATGTTGTTTATCCCCAAGAAAGCCAAAACCTTTTTCATGCGATTTTTATTTCTATGCACTAAGCTCACAATCTATGCCGACATGCGACCACCAGGTCAGAAGATATCCATCGTAGGACGTATACAACTGAGATGTCGCCACAAGGAAAACGACGAAGTGCGTGGTCGAAGGCACTGGCGCTCTGTCACAGGCGCGCCTCACAGAACGAACGCCTCGCCAGTGTTTTCTCCTACGCCTGGACTGTACTGTCTACTAATACGTTTCTGTTTCCTTGAGTGTAAGAAATCGTCGGAACAAACTACGGCTGAGAGACGCAACAATACCATGTAACAAAGACGAAGGCGATGTCTGATATTGTCGGAAGGTAATCATACTTGAGAATTGCGACGAAAGGTCCAACCACAGAAAAGTAAGACACGTAGGAAGCAACATTTTGGGACTCTGTATCTCTTGTGTCACAGTAGGACACACCCATTATAGAGGATAGAGCAGTCACCCAGTGACAATACTTACTGGCTAAATTAGAGAAAATAAAGTAACAAAAAAATCCGGTAAATATAATTCATCATTTCAATAAATGATTGTGCTTTAGCGATGTCTGTGAGTCGACAAATATGTTCGGGTTTTATGCAGGAAGTTATATTATGTTGCGCGAAATAGAGTTGGGCCAACTTGGCCAGTGTACGAGAGATAATATAAGCCATTTTGTGGGACTTTCATAGACGTTCAATATATATCAAACATGTTCAGCAAGATAGTGACCGATCCAACTGCCAGACTGGCATTCGAAACGCGGGAAGTAGGAAGACGGTGTTTCACCTTAAAATGTATTTCATAAGCTACTGAGTATCTGTCGCAAAGACAGGTCGATAGCATCTATCGATGTTGCGACTTATTGTATTCAAGTATTTCTGGTGTTCCAAAGGGCTGTTGTCCTGCCGCGCGATTCTCGTGCCATATATTGGCGACATTTCTGCCTCTGTGGCATCGTCCTTTAGAAATTTCACTGATGGCTACATTTTTTCACAGTGATAGCTAGTGAAACTGATTACAGAATCATTCAGAAGCATTACGTCTTGATAGCATATGGATGTGCCCATTGGTATATTACCCACCATGCTTTCATGCCACTTTGACTAGGAAGAATGCCTAATACCCCCACATGTACAGCACTAACAAAGTTGTTTCGCTAGTTCTATGGAACGTAACTTCTAGAAGTAATATTTATCTAGAATGAAGACCATGAAAATACTTACCTAATAAGAAACAGTAGCGCTCTGATTTGAGGCGTCGCTTTTGAGCTGCCAGTGATTCAAGCTGCGACTTATAAGGCAGAGCTGAAGGCTACGTGTCTTCCGAGCCCACTTGTATGATACCGTGCATGAGCACGGTGTATCAACCAAACAACAAAGCAAAAAATGCTGCGGCACACCGAAGTACCTGTACATGCGAATAACCTTTCAGCATAAATCTACATACATTTTCAGCGAGATAATAATCAGTCACAAAGAAGATAAAGAAATAGCTTCTGCTACAAGTTGTTAGTGCTCTGTTTTAAAATTGCATTGCTTTGGAAAACAAAACAAAGAAGAAACAGTCTGGTACTGCCACGTTGGTTTTAAATTTTTGCAGGGACAGATGACCTAATCTGATTTACCGCTCTTAACCACACATGTATCAGTATAAATTCACACACCATCTATCGTATTGTGTAACGCGTTTCTATCTCATTAGTGCAAGCGTTTCTGATGTACATGCTAGCGCGTTTTTTGTATATTGCTGAATAAAGCGAAGGAAAGCGCTGCTGATTTATGTGAAGAAGTCATCCCTTAGCCACCACGTTAGACCACGCAGAGCAAGCGGATATTTTATAGAGCATTCTGTATCCTAAGCTTGAAGATGCGTGCGCGCACTTTTTGTCAATCGATTGTTACGCCTCTAACACATGTATCTCAAAGCACTTGCTAGCGCGAGGCCCTTAGATACAGGTGTTTTAGGTTGACTTTAATCAAACTTCTGCACTGGGGGAACCTCGTTTTAAGCCAACCATCGCAAACGTACTATATATATATATATATATACCGCGTGATAATTTTTCAGTTGTGCTGCATTAATTTTTTAATCCCCTGTTGCAGATTACATGACCCCTGTCCATGAGCTGGATTATGGAGAGCGGCTTTCATTACTCGCACAAGAAATCGAACTATATTTTAAATATATTCAACGAAAAAAGAAACTCGACAAATACTTTCTTATTTAATTACTTTCCAACAAATATTGCACTCTAGGAATTGAAGCTGGTCAGTATCCACGTAGAATGAATTTCCAAAATCACACAATTTGGGGACGTGAACCATCAAACTTACCGTAAATGTTCTACTTACTTTTATTCAAATACAAATTATATGGACACTCCTAGCGCATTTCTGCCGTTGCCGTGATGTTTATAAAGTCCAATGAGGAGAAAATCGTTGCCACACGACATACGCTCTGTGTGGAATGAAAGCGTACGAAGGTGAACCGGCAATCGTGGCTCAGTGTAGCGCACGCGAGGGTGGAAGGCAGTCCGGGAGTGCGCGGTCGCCTTTCGCGGGGTGGGAACGGAGAGGGAAGGGGGGGGTGCATTCTGCGCCGTCGGCTGCTGCTTACAGCACGGCCGCTGGGGCGCCGTATCCTGAAAGCGATCTGCTATGCAGGCGAAGTGCGCGCCCGCACGGGCCTCATCTTCACAGCGATCTGCGATGGGGACAAATGCATGCGCCGAGTACCGGTAGCTTAGTATGCGCTCTGCTTTCGACGTTTAGTTCGCGCGGAAGCGAGGCGAGAGACAGCGCGAAGGTCAATTTGCGCCGTTGCTGCAGAGCGCTTTGTGAATCCGGCGTTTTCACAGCCAGTTTCCGCGATCATCGAGCGAGATGTGTTCATGTTTACCTGTACGCGTGTGACACCGTGTTAGTCTATTTAGTTAGTAAGCAAATGCTTACTACCTTATACAGCCAATGAAACTATTGTCCTTGCTTCCTATAGCCCTTTCCTAATTGGCTGTCGCATCGATGCTTTGCCTTTTGGACGAAACTGCGACTTTTTGTTACAATCGCTCCATATTGTATTCTAACTCAAAAGTAATTGGAATGTTCAGGTATTTCGTCCCACAGTTCAAGAAATAATACTTCAACACTGGTGTCATCCTGGAGATTATTTCCGTTACATACGTCTTGCAAGCACACCCACTGCTGCAGGAGCTAGATGTGGGCGAGTTGGTGTAACATAGTTGAAGAAAAAACAGCGCGGAAAAAGACGAGGGCGAAGAGAAGACCCGCTGCAGTTCATGAATGCATTATATGCAGTTTTATGTAAATAAGGTATTCAGATCATTTTTAATAAGTTGAATATGTGTTCCGATGACTCGAGCTATAAATGTAGGCCGCATCGAATAATTCGCATCAAGGACAGGAATGATGCCGCTGGCAATTTTTTTAATTACTCAAGAAATCTTGAAAATGATCAGCCCGTTTATATATATACGAGGTGTGTTCAGAAAGAAACCGAACTTTTGCTATAACGGAGGAACGGCGGCCGCACCGCCGCACTGCGCGACGCGATACGACGTGTGACCGCTGCTTCAAGGCTCCCTCGACTTCCGAGTGACAGCTTTCGCCTCATTGTCACACTGAGGGACGGCCTGAATGTGAACAAGGTCAGTACACTACGCCTTGAGCAAGCCTTGGCCATGGCGACAGTCTTGGCTCCGGCCGAAATTGAAGAGAACACGATGGGCACTCCGCACGAGAAAAACGCGGACGCGTACGCCAGAGTGCAGCAAATCAGGCTCGGCGAAGGCACGTTTGGGGTGGCGGCGTACCTGGTCCCACCTGAGAATACGTGTAAGGGAATCATAAGAGGAGTCGACGTGGAAGCCAGCGAAGCTCCACTCAGAGCGAGAATTGTAAATCATCGGAATCCGGGTGCTTTGGAGGCCAGGCGAATCAAGAACAGCACGGCGGTGGTGGTGCTTTTCGAGGGCATGAAAGTGCCCAACTACGTGGCATACGGGGCGAGTATCTGTCACTGCATGCTCTACCGACGCCACACGGAAGTCTGGTAAGAGTGTGGAGGACTGGGACACCGGGCTGACGTGTGTCCCATCCCGGGAAGCAAGTGGCGTCGCTCCTGCGGTAAACGATCGCCGGCGGAAGATTGCCGGTGCGATTCAAAATGCACGTTGTCTGGTGTCCCGCATCCCACGGCGGCCAAGGACTGCAGGCACAAATTTCAAGTTCCCTATATCGTCAGAAGACGACTGCGAAAGTGGCGCCGACGCGCCAAGCAGCTGCAGCTGGGGACCGACGTCAACACGGCGGGCAGCAGGAGCCGCTCGCGTACACCAGCAGTGCGGGAGCGCAGCATTGATAGAAACCCCTCCCGCACGCCAGTGGCGCGGAAGTGCGGCGCAATCAGGAACCGCTCTCGATCCAGAGGGTGCTAGATGTCCAGCGTGAGGATCCAAGAGGAGCCTACCTGGCCGGTCGTGTCAAAGGGAAGACGAAGAAGGAGCCGCACAGACCCAAGGAGTTAACGTGGTCGACTTCGCTAGAGCATGGTAATAGGTCGCACGTGGAGGCAATACTTAAGGAAGTTAAGGAGCTTAAAGAGGAGGTACGCCGACTCAAAGCCGCCAAGGCAAACCCCATGCTCGGTGAAATAGAGGCCAGCAACCAGACCTCAGAGGCAGTCGAACAGATACCCCGCGTGGAAGGAGTAAAGGAAAGCGTAAGGCCCCCCTTCCCAAGGAGGAGCAACAGAGCGACTCGGAAACGTCTGAGGGAGAGGCTCCGCAAAGAAAGATGTTGGAGGAACTACTCAAGAGAAGTAGAGAAAATCAGGAAAGCGTAAAGCTTTTGCTGCAAAGAGTAGCGGTACCAGAGGAAAAGGTGGCGATTAGGGCCAAAGCCAAGGTCCGATCGCAAAGCAAGACAGCGAATCACTCCGAGGATGCTCCGGGCGCGGAGCAAGGCATGGTAATGTAGCATCATGACGGGCGATCACAAAGATCTGGTAATCTGGCAGTGGAACCGCGCTAGTTTTCAAAGGCACAAGGCTCCACTGCGGCAGTTTTTGAAGAATCAGGTGGAAAAGCCGCAGCTTTTATAATTACAGGACACACTTTGTGACGTGTCTACCCTCTCTGGCTTCAAAACTGTGTCGGTCAGGAACGAGGGAGGAAGAGGAGTAGCCACGATGAGGAAAAAAATTTACCCTACATTGAGCATCAAGTTCATTCTGGACGGGGTAAGATCGAGGCCCTTTCGTTGAGGTTATACCGCACGGTGGTTTAAGCAGAGCGTCTTTGTGCTTAATGTCTATAGCGCACCGTCAGACCAGAGACAGAGTTTAAGTCTCTGCTTAGGAAGGCGACTTCAATAGTCGAGCACTCTACCCTGATAGTTGCCGGGGACTTTAACGTCCCTCATAGTGCATGGGGCTACGTCAGACAGACGGTAAAAGGAAATAATTGGGTGAGGATCCTGGATGATCCGGCGTTTACAGTAATCACGGACCCGCGGTTCCCCACTAGGCTAAGCGCCTAGGTTGCGCGAGACACAACTCCTGATTTGGCATGTCTAAGGAACGTGGTAACGTCCCGTAGGCCAATAAGCAGGAAAAGCTGGGCAGTTACCGCTTCATAGCGGCAGTAACTTTGAGGGTGGATGCCCGACCGGTCAGGGTATTTCGAGTCATGGACTGGGATGAATTTATATAACTTAGGAAGGAGCGAACTAGCACATTTTCGTCATTTCGCGAGGCTATTGACTCGCTCATGGAGGACGTAGATAGGGCTACTGAGATAGTAAAAACCGAAGCGGAGGTCCCAAGAATGTACCCACACTTAGTGCACCTGCTGGAGGCCAAATCCTTGATTCTGATGAAGTGAAAAACACAGCGACCATGCCGCAGGCTGCGGAAAAAGGTTGCGCAGCTTAATAGAGAGATCGAAATATATTGCACGGAACTGAATAGGCTACAATTGGACGAGGTCGGCGCGGCAGTAGACGGGTCCATGCGCTCAGGAGGGAAGTGGTACCTCCTCAAGCACCTCCTGGGTGACGCGCAGACTAAAAGGAATCAAAGGCAAACACTTAATAAAGTCATACACAGGGACAAACAGGAGGGAAGTACTGAACAGTCGCTTTTGAATGCGGTCGCGGATAGATACCTCCCCGTAGGGCCGACGCAGGAAGATGATTATCCGCAGATCGAGTGTGCGATGGTAGAGTAGCTGGACGCGCCCTTCACAGAATCGGAGATCAGTGCGGTGATCCTCCTTTTAAACAGCAGATCGGCTCCGGGTCCGGATAAGGTTCCTAACAGGCTATTACGTAACCCGGACGATAAGACTATGGAACTACTAAAGACGTCAACAGGGTATGGGAGGCAGGACAGGTGCCCGACGGATAGAAGGAGGCATCGGTGATACTCATCCCGAAATGTGGAAATCCCCTTGATTTGGACAACATGAGACCAATATCACTAACCTCGTGCATAGGCAATGTAACGGAGCACGCGCTTTTGAACAGGTTTTCCGGGTACATAAAGCGCATGGACCTCTTCCGACATAATATGGTGGGTTTTCGGCCCGGCCTATCGACGCAGGAGGTTATGCTAATGCTGAAGGAGCAAATCTTCTATAGCGGCACTCGGGACGTGAGAAGGATTCTTGCCCTGGATCTCACTAAGGCGTTTGACACAGTATTACATCGATACATACTGCAGTGCAGGCCACGGCCGGGATAGGCCTGGGAGTCATATTCCAGGTCTTTGTCAGATCCTTTTTCATTAATAGAACCGCTACTACTCAGGTGTGGCAGACTCGGTAGCCCCAGGGATCAGTCATTTCAGCACTGCTCTTCAATATAGTCATGAAGGGCCAATACAGTCACGAAGGACCGGGGCATTGTCATGATGCAATGTCCAAGCCTTATTTTCCCACAATTCAGGCCTCTTACTGCGCACAGAACCTCTCAAACGTGCTAGGATTTCCTCGTAAACTTCTTTGTTTACCGTATGACCATGTGGAACAAATTCCTGATGGACAATGCCAAAAAACACAACCAACCTCACCTTCATTTTTGACAGACTCATGCGTGCTTTTTTTGGACGAGGAGAACCTTTCGCCGACCACTGCGATGGTTGCATTTTCGTTTCAGCATCATAGCCATAAACCCATATCCCATCGCCTGTTATGATGTTCTTAATAAAGTTTTCATTGTCATAAGCAGCGGCGAGCAGTTCCTGGCTGATTTCAACGGGGGTCTGCTTGTTTTCGCCAGTCAACAAACACGGCACGAATTTTGCACTGACACGACGCATCCCAAGTTTGTCACTTCAAATTTCATGACGCTGATGCCCACTTCGTCAGCGACTTCTCTAACAGTGAAACGACGATTTCCATGAATCACAGTTCGAACTCTCACGGCTTGGTCATCATCTGTGGTAGTGGAAGGTCGTCCAGGTTGGGGTCATCACCGACAGACATTCTTCCGTCTTCAAAACGCTTTAACCAATAATAGCACTGCGTGCGACTGATACAGCCCTCCCCGTATGCTTGGCTAAGCAACTGAAATGTCTCTGTGAAGGTTTTCTAAGTTTGCAGCAGAACTTCACAAACACACGCTGTTCTTCCAATTCATTCATTGTCCCTTTGGAACCAATCCGAAGAACAGCTTGTTCTTGGACCTACTTCAGCGGCTGTAGCTCGCCAACTAATGGTCAGCGCAAAACACGGCAAATGGCAGTTTGTTGTCTAAACCAGCCGCCACATGCGCGCTTTTTCAAAAGTTCGGTTTCTTTTTGACCACACCTCGTATACATGTATATATATATATATATTGTCACATTGTAGTGACAGTGAAGAACACAGTAGCGTCAGCAGTGAATCGCGGGAATAGATCCTTATTGGGGGAACTTGTTCCTAGCAAAGCAAGTAACACTCAGGCGCAACGATAGTGGCGCGCAAGGTTGGCGATCGTTGTAAATCTGATGAGCGCGTCAAGCGTGTTGGCTTTTACACTTGACTCGTCGAAGGTTCCAGCTTGATCGGTGTCAGCGTGCATTCAAGAAAATATTACACAGTACATGTTGCACGCACAATCAGATAACAGAAGGTTGGGTGAGAACAAACAGATAGAGCAAACACTAATGTTCGAGAAACTTCCGATACATGAAGGCGCGTCCTGCTCTGAGCAAGAACGTGGAACACTTGTTAGCCAGTAAAAAGCGGTAACCCTAGAAAGATAAACACGTACACATGTAAATGGCCCCCTCTTATCGAGCGTCGTCCGGAGGCTCCGAACAAACCCAACAGCGAAAAACAAAAATAGCCGTGGTGAATAAAAAAGACAACAAAGCAGCAAAGAAAACAAGTCACAGAGATAGTTTAAGTCACAAGAGGCACAAGAGGAGGCTTAAGATAAACAACTTGAACAATTTAAGGGTTCGAGTGCCGCCGCTGTGATTGCGAAATGCCATCTTGCATGACCTTATAATCCAGTGCGCCAATACGTCGGATGATCTTGTAGGGTGCGATATAGCGTCGGAAAAGTTTCTCGCTAAGTCCTCGTCGAAAATTGGTGTTGAAAGCCAAACAATGTCGCCAGGTAAGTACTTGACGGAGCGTCGCCGGAGATTGTATATGTCGGCTGTCGGTCCTCTGCTGGTTCTTGATGCGCATGCTGGCGCGCTCCTCGAGATTTTCTTCGTCGGTGACGTGTTACAGCATGGCGTCGAGAGGCGTCGTCGGGTTCCTTCAGTAAACCGCAGTGATCTGCGTTGTTTCTCGCACCACCATGTTGTAAGCTAAGGTTACGTACGGAAGGACGGCATCCGCCGTCTTGTGCTCGACATCGGCGTACATTGCTAACCTGTCGGCGAGGGTATTATTCAGCTGCTCCTTAAGTCCATTCGTCTGCAGTTTGTAGGCAGTTGTCCTCCTGTAGATTGTCTGGCTGTATTGTAGAATGGCTTGGCTGAGCCCTGCTGCAAAGGCCGTTCCTCTGTCGCTGATGTGAATTTCTGGGGCACCACGTTGCAGCTGGATGTTCCTGGCTAATAATCTCGCCAATATATGACCACACTACCTTTGGCAGGGCTTTCGTTTCAGCGAAGCGGGTAACGTGGTCCGTTGCCACGATGATACACTTATTCGAGGATGTTGACATCAAAAAGGGCTCCAATAAGTTGCTTCCGATTTGTTGGAATGGCCGACAAGGATGTTCGATTGGCTGTGGCAATCCGGCTGGCCTGGCTGCTGGTGTCTCGCATAGCTGACAGTCTCCGCATGTCTTCACGTCAGCGGTCAGGCGATGTCAGCGGTCAGGCGCGCCGAGTAATACTTCTGTTTTCTCCTCGATAGCGGTAGGGGGAAACCCGGGATGCCCGGCTCTCTGATCATCATGCCGCGCATGCAGTATATACTTCTGGCATCTGTGCTGCAGGCACAACGAAAAGATGTTAGTTTGTACGGACTGGTTAAAAGTTCTTCTTTTCGAAGACATCGTTCTGTAGCGAAAACGACGACAATCAACGACAGTACTCAGCAAGTCTTATTAGTTCCGCATCTCCTAACTTCTTTTCGGCCAAGTAGTCGGCGCTTATGGTCCCTAGGAAAGTGCCTTCGTCTTGGGCGCCTTGCTGCGGCGGATCAATGGGGGCGCGAGGCAGGCAGTCGGCATCAGAGTGTCTTCAGTCGGACTTGTAGAGTACAATGACGTAAATTTCTCGCAGTCTCAGGCTCCACCGTTGTAGGCACCATGAACGGTCCTTTAAATTTACCAGCGAAGAGAAGGATTGGTGGTCGCTCGCGAATTTATAGGATCTACTCTACAGGTAAGGTCGACATATTGCGGTAGCCAAAATTATAGCAAGAAATTTCCCAGGGTAACATAATTGGCTTCGGCTTTCTTATAGTGCGCGGCTAGTACAAGCTATCACCCTTTCAAGCCTCCCCTTCCTTTGGACAAGCATGGCACCAATGGCTACGCTACTTACATTGGTCTTGCTTTCCGTATCGGTGTATTAATCGAAGTGGAGGAGTATTAGGGGTGACTTGAGGCGTTGCTTAAGCTTTTCTAACAATTCGGCTTGCATCGCTTACCACTCGGACTTGATATCCGATATTGCGAGATGCGTTAATGACTCAGCCATGCGAGAAAAGTCCTTGACGAAGCGTCTATAATAGCCGTACACGCCTACAAATCTTCGCAATCCCTTCTTCTCGGAGGGCTGTGGAAAGTTAGCGATGGCAGATGTCTTGCGTGGATCAGGACGAACTCCAAATTGGCTGGAGACGTGGTCAAGAAACAAAAGCTCATAGTAAGCCAACGGCATTTTTCCAGCATCAGAGTGAGCCCTGATTACTTAAGGGCCTCTAGTATTGTGCCGAATGGCCGAAGGTGATCGTCAGAATTCCCAGCGTAGACGACGACATCAACGCAGTAGACGAGCAAGGTCTGCCACATGAACCCTGCTAACGCTGTGTTTATCAAAAGCTGGAATGTTGCAAGCGCCTAGCACCGCCCGAATGACGTGGCTTTAAACTCGTAGAGTCCGTCCGGTGAGATGAAGTTGGCCTTATCGCGATGGCTCTTGTCAACATTTATTTGCCAATCATGAGGGCTATCGACAAGCAGTACTTAGTGTTGCAGACCAGGTCCAATGCGTCGTCTATCCGTGGGAGGGGGTACACGTCCTCATTTTTAGTCTCGTTAATCCGACGATAATCGAGGCAAAACCGCAGGGTTCCGTCCTTTTTCTTCAACAAGACTACATAAGAAGTCCAAAGCCTCTTCAAAGGCTTTACCATTTCGTCCTGTAGAATTCCATCGACTTGTTGGTTAATGGCAACTCGTTCCCCTGTCGAAACTCGGTACGGGCTCTGTCCGAGAGAGCGAGCGCATTCAATTACTATTATGTGATGCGTAGTGACTGTCGAATCATCAAGGATCTTCGAAAAGAATGTTTCCTGACTTGCCCGTAACTTGCTTCGTTGGAGCGGGCTGGACCAGGTTGTAACTTGCTTTGTTCGAACGGGTTGGACCAGTGTATGGTCGTGGCTGGGGATGAATTACAAGAAATGATTGAGGGCCTTAACAGAGAAAGTGTAAGAGTGGGGTTGAAGATTATTATGCACAAGACAAAGGCAATGACAGTTTATTGTCTAAACCAGCCGCTACATGCGCTCAGTAGCCACAGCGCGCTCCCTCTGCCGGTCGGGGCGCTTTTTCAAAAGTTCGGTTTCTTTTTGACCACATCTCGTATACATGTATATGTATTGTCACATTGTAGTGACAGTGAAGAACACAGTAGCGTCAGCAGTGAATCGCGGGACTAAATCCTTATTGGGGGAACTTGTGCCCAGCAAAGCAAGTAACACTCAGGCGCAACGATAGTGGCGCGCAAGGTCGGCGATCGTTGTAAATCTGATGAGCGCGTCAAGCGTGTTGGCTTTTACACTTGACTCGTCGAAGGTTCTAGCTTGATCGGGTCAGCGTGCATTCAAGAAAATATTACACAGCTCGTGTTGCACGCACCATCAGATAACAGAAGGTTCGGTGAGAACAAACAGAAAGAGCAAACCATCGCAAACGTACTATATATATATATATATATATATATATATATATATATATATATATATATATATTATAAAGTAGATTTATTGAGGTTCGTAGCGACAGCCGGTCGTAGGATGCACCGAGCACGGTCCTCTCGCTCGAGCTTCTGCTGCGCGCTTGATGCTGCCGATGCTGCTGACTCTGCGCCGACGTTCGCCATCTTCCTTACAAGGGCCACGCGGAAATAAATGAGCCATCCTGGCGACATAGTTGTCCGGAAGAACGATAGAAAGGTGATACGGCTTGAGGCGCTGAAGGTGAACGACTTCACGGTTCCGACGTCGCATGTCGGACGGAGGCGTGAGTGGCTCAAGCAGGTAATTAACGGGTGATGTTCTCTCGAGAACGCGGTATGGCCCGTCGTACTTCAGAAGGAGTTTTGAAGCGAGCCCAGGCGTGTGGTGTGGCACTAACAACCGGACGAGGGCGCCCGGGAGAAAATTGGGAGTCGAGTTCAGAACGTCGTGAACGGCTTTTTGACGGTTCTGGTCGTCAGAGGTGAATTGGCGGGCTAGCTGGCGACATTCTTCGGCGTGTCTGGCTGTTTCCAAGATCGGCAGGCTTTCGGATGGGTCCGGCCGGTAGGGCAGGATGGTGTCGATTGTGTGCGAAGGATGACGGCCGTAAGGAAGGTAAAAGGGTGAGAATCCGGTAGTGGCCTGAGTCGCGGTGTTGTAGGCGTAGGTGACAAACGGAAGAATTAGGTCCCAATTAGAGTTATCAGGTGAGACGTACATGGCGAGCATGTCAGCAAGAGTTCGATTGAAGCGTTCCGTGGTACCTTTAGTCTGTGGGTGATAGGCGAAGCATTTACGATGAACAATAGCGCATGCAGCAAGCAGTTGTTCGATGACTTCAGATAAGAAGGTACGGACTCTGTCGCTTAAAAGTTCACGTGGACCCCCATGACGAAGGTGAAAACGGCGTAGTATGAAATTGGCGACCTTCTGCGCTGTAGCATTTGGTAGAGCAGCAATCTCCGCATAACGTGTTAAGTGGTGTACCGCAACGATGATCCAGCTGTTGCCGGTGGGAGTCAACGGAAGTGGCCCGTAGCGATCTATGTCCACGCGATCAAAGGGCCGGGATGGGCATTGTAAAGGCTGGAGTTCACCGGCGGAGTTGTGCGGTGGCGCTTTGCGGCGTTGGCACTCATGACAAGAGCGGACGAAGTGGCGGACGAAATTGTACATTCCCCGCCAGTAATGGCGGTGTCGAAGTATTTCGTAGGTCTTGAAGACTCCCGCGTAGCCACACTGAGGGTTGACGTGGAACGAGGAGCAGATCTCTGACCGCAAGGTTCGCGGAATGACGAGTAACCATGTGCGTCCCTCTGGGGCATAGTTGCGTCGATACAGTAGCTGGTCTCGAATCGCAAAATGCGGAACTTAGCGCCGAAGCGTTCGTGACGCTGGAAGTTTTGCCGTATCCGAGAGAAGTTCAAACAGAGATGCAGTCCAGGGATCATTACGCTGTGCAGCAGCGATAGTCGTGACTGGCCTTCGGGGGAAGCGGTGATCAGGATAGCGCGTCAGCGTCGGAGTGCTTTCGCCCGGAACGGTAAACCACGCGGATGTCGTATTCCTGAATTTGCATTGCCCAGCGGGCAAGGCGGCCCGACGGGTCTTTTAGCGTCGACAGCCAACATAGTGCGTGGTGGTCGGTCACTACGTCAAAAGATCGGCCGTATAAATACGGGCGAAACTTGCCAAGCGCCCACACAATGACCAAACACTCCTTTTCTGTTAGGCTGTAATTGGCATCCGCCTTGGTTTACGTGCGACTCGCGTATGCGACGACGTATTCTGTGTGGCCAGGTTGACGTTGTGCCAACACAGCATCAAGGCCTACACCACTTGCGTCAGTATGAAGTTCAGTTGGCGCTTGAGGGTCAAAATGGCGAAGAATGGGTGGCATCGTGAGAAGACGCGCAAGGTTGTGAAGGCGTCCTCACACTTAGGAGACCATGCTGAGAGATCTCTAGAGCCACCAAGGAGCTACGTGAGAGGTGATATAATTGGCGCAAAGTTTCGAACGAATCGCCGAAAGTAAGAACAGAGGCCGATGAAACTGCATGGCTCTTTGATAGTGGTAGGTTTTGGGAACGAAGTAAGAGCACGTAGCTTCTCGGGATCCGGGCGAATGCCCTCCTTTGACACGACATGGCCTAAAATTGTGAGCTGACGAACAGCAAATGGACATTTCTTCAGGTTAAGTTGCAACCCGGCGTTGGTCGAGTAAGTGAGTACGTGCTGGAGGCGGAGCAGGTGCGTTGCGAAATTAGGGGCGAACACCACAATGTCGTCAAGATAGCAGAGACAGATTTTCCTTTTCAGGCCACGCAGAACATTATCCATCATTCTTTCGAACGGAGCAGGTGCGTTGTAAAGTCCCAAAGGCATGACGGTGAATTCATACAAGCCGTCTGGTGTAACAAATGCAGTTTTCGGGCGATCGGCCTCTGCCATCGGCACCTGCCAGGCCTGACCGCAAATCCAGCGAAGAAAAGAACTCGGCTCCCTGCAAACAGTCCAAAGCATCACCGATGCGTGGTAATGGGTAGACGTCCTTCAGTGTGGTCTTGTTCAACCGTCGAAACGCAGAAGCGGATGAACCGTCTTTCTTCGTGACTAGTACCACGGGAGAGGCCCATGGGCTCTGTGAAGGTTGAATGACGCCCCGACGAAGCATGTCATCGAACTGTTCCGCAATGCCGCGACGTTCCGTAGCGGACACGCGATATGGTCTTTATCGCAGCGGTGAGTGAGATCCAGTGTCGATGTGATGTTCGACTGTCGATGCACTGCCAAGAGATGCTTGCGCAACGTCGAAAGAACGGTGGAAGTGCTGAAGGATTGCGAGAATGATGATGTATGGTGTTTAATGGC
Organism: Dermacentor silvarum; assembly: GCF_013339745.2. Classification (NCBI taxonomy): domain Eukaryota; kingdom Metazoa; phylum Arthropoda; class Arachnida; order Ixodida; family Ixodidae; genus Dermacentor; species Dermacentor silvarum. Next base: position 98,044,095 of record NC_051160.1, read on the forward strand.
GCAAGGGCCAGATATGGCCAAAGAGCGCCAGGCCAGTGTTAATGAGTTGACAATGGAGCAATGAATTGCCAAAGGTAGATGTGTAGTGGCTGTAAAAGGGCCTAAAAACAATCGCTGTAAAATACGTAAAATGTATATGTAATAAAATTATGGCAATGGCTAATGAGGTGCACTATGATCACGAAAGAACAGATTGCAAGATAATGACGATAGGCGAAAATATATCACAGATAAATTTTTAAAAAAAAAGCACTACTGCCTTGACAGACCCTTTGAAAACGTAAGGGCCTGGAGGCGCGTGCTATGCAAAACTACTGTCGCGGCGACTTCTTCTGAACAGAGGACGCGCTACGAAACTATTGGGCAAATAACATGCAGTACAACATCGCTCAGAAAATCCAGAACAGCTTTAGTGCTAAACAGAGGTTCGTCGCCAAGAAACATAGCAGGGTGGAGAGGGAGACGGTACTGGTACGCTAAAGGGAAGTGTCGTTTTCTCTCTCTTTCGGCTTCCCTGCACTCCACGAGCACGTGTAGCACAGTAAGCCTCTCTCCACATCTACCACAGTTTGGCGGGTCATTTCCAGTTAAGAGAAAATTGTGGGTGCCATATGTATGTCCTATTCTCAGACGAGAGAATAGGACATTAGTTCTTCGTATTTTCGTAACAGGATGCCACGGGCCAATTTGTGGCTTAACTAAGTGGAGCTTATTGTTCGTTTCGGCATCCCACAAGCGCTGCCAGTGGCTTCGAAGTTTCTTTCTCAAGTAGGGCTTGAGATCTGTGGCAGCGATAGAAGCGGTAGGGTTAAGGGCTCGCGATGTAGTTGATGTGGCCATTTGATCAGCCAGAACATTGCCCTCGATGCCTCTATGGCCAGGCACCCAGCATATAATAATATGCTGGTTAGACAGGTATGCCTTGCACAGAGCAGAATACAGTTCAATAAGTACAGGGTTTTTGTGTCTATGTAGAGTCATGATGGCTTTTACGACGCTTAGGGAGTCTGTAAATATTATTGATCTTTTGAGTTTTGATTCGCCTATACTCTTCACAGCCGATAAAAGTGCATAGGCCTCAGCCGTAAAAATGCTTGTTTCCGGGTGCAGTACATCGGACTCGGAGAACGATGGGCCGACTACTGCATAAGATACCCCTGCATGTGACTTGGAAGCGTCGGTGTAAAACTGAGTGCAGGACGAGTACTTGAACTGGATTTCCAGAAAATGCATCCGGATATGCACCTTACGTTCAGCATCTGCTTTTCCTGCAGGCTCTTGCATTGCTGCCACTATCCGTCACCAAAAGTCCCGTGATCGGTTGCTCCCTTCACCGATCCAAGGACTGGCTTCCTACAGAAACCTTGCACTCACCCGTCCCGGTATTCGAGTCACCACCTCAGCTGGAAAGCGGAAGCAGCCGACAGCGCACTTGCCCTGCGGCGCCCCTACCGGAGCCAACGCTGTTCCAGCGGCCGTCATACTCTGCCCCTGGAACCACCGGATCGACACAAGCATCAGCTTTGCTCGATAAAAGGATCGCCGCTCCCTCCCTCCCTCTCAGTGGGTCTGGCAGCACGGCAACGATGCGGTCACCTTACGTTCAGCATCTGCTTTTCTTGCAGGCTCTTGCATTGCTGCCACTATCCGTCACCAAAAGTCCCGTGATCGGTTGCTCCCTTCACCGATCCAAGGACTGGCTTCCTACAGAAACCTTGTACTCACCCGTCCCGGTATTCGAGTCACCACCTCAGCTGGAAAGCGGAAGCAGCCGACAGCGCACTTGCCCTGCGGCGCCCCTACCGGAGCCAACGCTGTTCCAGCTGCCGTCATACTCTGCCCCTGGAACCACCGGATCGACACAAGCATCAGCTTTGCTCGATAAAAGGATCCCCGCTCCCTCCCTCCCTCTCAGTGGGTCTGGCAGCACGGCAACGATGCGGTCACCTTACGTTCAGCATCTGCTTTTCTTGCAGGTAAATAACAAATGCTCTTTGTTTGCTAAGCGCACCAGTTACGCTGCCCTCGTTGTGCTGCCGGGCCCACGCAGCTTCTTGCACACTGTGAAACAATGTACGTGCATTTTGGTTAAACTACTACTACTCGCCGGCGACATCGAAGAAAATCCCGGTCCTAGCCTTCGTTCCGCTACTACGCAAACGTCGGGGGATATTATGTCTGCTCTTGACGAAATTCGCTCAGGACAGACCTCCTTGCTAAATGAAATGAAATCGATTCGCACTAAATTATCGGAAAATGACAAGGTGTTTGAAAGTATAAGAAAAAGACTGGACAAGATTGAGGAGGACTGTTCGTGCATTGCTGCGATGAAAACAAAGTTAGATAACACCCACGACCTTACAATGCGTAACGCCGCTGACATTGCAAATCTGGCAGCACGAATAGACGACGCTGAAAATAGGTCGCGTCGTAACAACCTAGTGTTTTTTGGGTTGCCAGATGCAGGACGTGAAACTTGGGATCAATCTGAAAGCCTAATTATACAGCACTGCAGCTCTAACCTTAATCTTGATATCCAGTCAAGTGACATAGAGCGCGCCCACCGGCTCGGAAAATTCGAACAAAGTAAAAACAGACCTATCATTGTGATGCTCTCCAACTTCAAAGCAAAACAACGTATTCTTTCGAATGCAAAAAAACTAAGAGGATCAGGCTTCAGAATATCCGAAGACTACTCCCGCAACACCCGTGATGCCCGCAAGAGCCTCGTTGAGTATGGCAAACCCCAAGGGAAAGCTTTTAAGCTTCGTCACGACAAGCTGATTATAGATAATAGGAGCTACGTATTTGATCACTCCAACAATAGGGTCATCCCATATAAAACATAGCTACCTTGCAATGCCTCCAGAAATACGTGTGACCCTTTCCCATTTCTTTACACAAACATTAGAAGCATTCTTCCAAAACGTGATTCACTTCAATACCTTGTCGAAACCACTGAATCTAAAATAATTGCTCTTACCGAAACATGGCTGAATTCATCTGTTGATGATTCGGAACTGTTATGCACTTTCCCCGATTTTGATATTTTTCGTCGCGACCGAGGCCGGTAGGCGGGGCGGTGGTGTTATGCTGGCTACCCACCGTAGTCTTAACTGCTCATTAATCAACATTGCTACGCCAATCGAAGCCTTATTCCTGGTTTGTAAAACTTCATATCCACCTGTTATATTAGGTGTATGCTATCGCCCTCCTGACGCTGAACCTTCCTTCATTGTTTCGCTACACGAATTACTTTGCTCTATAACGTCCACACACCGTAACGCTTCCATCATTTTATACGGCGACTTCAACTTTCCCTCCATAAACTGGCTTGATATGTTATCATCTTTATCAAAGAATAACGAAGAATGCGAATTTTTGAACATGTGCCTCACACTTGGTCTTACACAGCTAATATTGGAACCAACGAGACTTACTGATAAAAGCGCACACATACTAGATCTTCTGTTGACGTCACACCCTGATAATGTCTCGTCACTAACAATTTTACCTGGGTTGAGTGACCACGTAATAGTTCATGGTTCCATTCATTGCAAACTATTACTCCCTAAAAAAGAAAAGAAATTATTAACACTGTACGATAAAGGAGATTATGGCAGCATGAATAGAGACCTAACTGAGTTCTGCACTTGGTTCCTAGTTGATTTTCTGGATAGATCAGTTGAGACAAACTGGCTGTTGTTTAAAAACAAAATGCGTGACCTAATTAATAGATATATACCAACCATTTATGTTACAGAGCGCGTATCGTCCCCTTGGTTCAATAACAACTTAAAACGCCTGAATAACAAAAAGAAGAGACTTTTCCGAGCCGCCAAAAATACTAACAACGCATGCGCTTGGGAAAGATACCAGGTGGCTGAAAAAACATTTCAGCGCTGTGCAGCGGAAGCCAAGCAACGTTTCCTTTCTACTACATTGCCTACAATGTTGCGTAATAATCCAAAGCAATTCTGGAAAACAATTAAACCAGCCCACCATAAAACTGTTTCTTTATGCGACGATCACAATAACCCTCTTCCTGAAGCAGTAGTTCCTGATGTACTTAATGAAACTTTTTCTTCTGTATTCACTCTCGAACCGAATGATGAACTGCCCAATTTTCCTGAATTTAGTTACCCTACTATGCCCGATATACAAGTCAGCCCTCACGGCATCAGCAAACTCATTGACAATCTTAAATTGTCATCTTCTGCAGGCATCGACGGAATTAACTCCAAGGTGTTAAAAAATACCAAGCATAGTACAAGTGTCATCCTGTCTCACATTTTCCAAGAGTCCCTGTCATTAGGAGTGGTGCCACAGGACTGGAAGGTGGGCAAGATCATCCCAGTCCCAAAGAAAGGTACTTCGTCATCACATAATAGCTATCGACCGATTTCATTAACGTGTGTGGCTTCAAAATTAATGGAGCACGTCATTTATTCGCATGTAACCAAGTTTCTAATCTCTGTTGACTTCTTTCACCCGCAGCAACATGGTTTTCAAAAAGGTTTATCTTGTGAGACCCAGCTTGCATTATTTACTCATGACATCAGCTCAAGCATTGATCGCAATATTCCCATAGACGCCCTGTTCCTCGACTTCGAGAAAGTCTTTGACAAGGTACCACACAAACGACTATTCCTTAAGCTCTCACACCTAAATCTTAACCCCTTTGTCTTCGACTGGCTGTGCGACTTCCTACACAACAGGCAACAGTTCGTCTGTATTAATGGGCATACTTCCTCATTAGCGCCTGTTATATCCGGAGTTCCTCAGGGCACCGTCCTCGGACCATTACTTTTTTTAATCTACATCAATGACCTACCGACAAACATCTCCTCCTGTATTCGACTTTTCGCAGACGATTGTGTCCTTTACCGTCCTATCCATAGCTTCCACGATAACATTTCCCTTCAAAACGATTTACTAACTGTTGAAAACTGGTGCAGAACTTGGCTAATGTGTTTAAATATCAAGAAGACTTCGCAGATCTCATTCCACCGCCGAGCTTCCTACCAAGCACATAGGTACATCATTTTTGGCTCCGAATTATCTTTAGCTTCATCGTACAAGTACCTTGGTATCACAGTGACTAATGACCTAAGCTGGTCACATCATATAGGAAGCATAACAAATGAAGCTAACCGTGTCCTTGGCTATGTCCGGCGTAACCTTAAGTTTACCCCTCCTCACGTAAAATTGCTAACGTACCAAACGTTCATTCGTCCCAAGCTGGAATACGCATGCGCAGTTTGGGACCCGTACCAGATTAACCTACAGAAATCTCTTGAGTCTATTCAAAACCGTGCTATTAGATTTGTCTTCTCAGATTATTCATACTATTCTAGCGTCACTTATCTAAAACATACGGCTAATCTTCCCAGTCTTGTGTCACGCAGAAAAATAGCGCGCCTGTCCCTCTACCACAAGTTTTATCACTCGTCTCTTGCTCACTCGATTATCGTACCTGCTCATCGCCTTTCGCTCCGCAACAGTCACTCTAAAGCTGTATACCCACCACCTGCGCGCACTACTGCGCACCTCAACTCATTCTTCATTCGAACAGCGAATGACTGGAATCATCTGCCCACCGACGCTGCGCACCACTCCGACCCGTGCCACTTCAAGTCATTCATCGAAGAACTCGTACAAATGTAACCCACCCCTCATGTAATACCCCATACCAGGGGCATTTGAGGTATCAATAAATAAATAAATAAATATGTGCCTCTGGAGCATCTTTTGTGACCTCTACAAACGAAGTATCACACTCTATGAGTTGCCACTGCCACGGTGGCATTGGCTTTGCTGGGGCCATCAGAGTATTTTCAAGTAGTGGGATGTCCATTTCTTCACTAATTTTTCTTACACGTAGTGAAAAGGGTTCTCTTGCTGTCGGCCGGTTATTAAAGAGTGTGGAACTGGTCATATTATTTACGGTTGAGAAGGACGGATGTTCCGGGTTTGATGTTACTTTCAGGAAATAGGTGAGGCTTAAGGATGAACGTTGCATATCAAGCGACCACATGTCCGCCTCTACATACAGGCTTGCCACAGGACTTGTCCTGAAGGCACCAGTGGCTAGGCGGATGCCTAGATGGTGTACAGGATCCAGCATCCTTAGGGCGCTTGGCGTAGCGGAATGGTACACTATGGCGCCGTAATCTAATCTTGTAAGTATGAGGCTCTTGTACAAATTTAAAAGACACTGTGTGTCACTACCCCAAGCGGTGCGTGACAACACTTTTAGAATATTCATTGTTTTCATACACTTGTTTCTTAGATACCGTATGTGTGCCACAAATGTAAGCTTCGTATCTAGAATCATACCTAAAAATTTATGTTCTGTTTTTACGTGCACGCGTTCTTCCTGCAACTCAATGTCAGGATCGGGGTGCAGACCCCTCTTTCTGGAGAGCAGGACGCAGGTAGTCTTTTGTGGGTTAAGGCTAAATCCATTCTCGTCTGCCCACTTAGACACCTTGTTCAGACCAAGCTGAATCTGCCGCTCACAGACTGCGAGGTTGCACGAGGCGAAACCTATCTGCACATCATCGACGTATGCAGAATAAAACATGTTTCTTGGGATATACAAACGCAAAGAACTCATTTTTACGATAAAGAGAGTGCAACTGAGCACCCCACCCTGTGGCACTCCAGTTTCCTGCACAAAAGGTCTTGATACAGCATTTCCCACACGAACACGGAAAGTGCGATTAGATAAATAACTTTCTATGAAATTTAACATGTTACCACGTATACCAACGTGCGAGAGGTCTCTAAGTATTCCAAACCGCCACGTGGTATCGTAGGCTTTTTCTATATCAAGGAATACAGAGAGAAAGAACTGTTTATGGACGAAAGCTTCACGAATTTGCGTCTCAATACGTATCAAATGGTCGGCGGTGGATCGACCTTCTCGAAACCCGCATTGGTACGGGTCAAGCAATTTGTTTGATTCAAGAAAATGTATCAGTCGGCGGTTAATCATTTTTTCGAATAGTTTGCACAGGCAGCTTGTTAGTGCTATAGGGCGGTAACTCGAAGCAGACGATGGGTCCTTGCCCTCCTTCAGTATAGGAATGACAATGGCCTCTTTCCAGGCAGAGGGGATCTTGCCGGAGGTCCATATAGCATTGTATAGGGAGAGGAGAGTTTTCTTTGTTTCATGAGGAAGGTGCTTCAGCATTTGATAAGCTATGCGGTCAGAGCCTGGCGCAGACTTGTTGCAGCAACTAAGTGATGCATACAGCTCAGCAATGCAGAATGGCTGGTTGTATGCCTCGTTTCCGGTACCTTTTCTTTCTAGTTTCTGTTTTTCTATTGTAGCCTTGTGCCTTTTAAATGTTTGTGAATAATGGGATGAGCTGGCCACATGTTCAAAATGTGCTCCCAGACAGTTAGCTTGGTCTTCCAGACTGTGGCCTTGTGTGTTTACCAACGGGATTGAAAAAGTTTGTAGCCCTTTTATCTTGTTAACTTTTTTCCAGACTCTGCCTTCTTCTGTATATGAGTTGATACCTGATAAAAACTTCTCCCAACTCTCTCTCCTGGCCTGTCGGCGCGTTCTCCTGCCCTCCGATTTTATTTTCTTAAAATTGACAAGATTCTCCGCAGTTGGGGAATCGCGTAGCAACCCCCACGCTTTGTTTTGTTTCCTACGAGCGTTCCGACATTCCTCGTTCCACCATGGGACACGGCGTTTGCAGGTCGCACCACTCATTTCTGGTATATATTCAGAAGCAGCATTGATTATGAAAGATGCAAGATACTCAACGGCAGCATCAATTCCCAGCAAAGATATGTCAGGCCACGAGATACCACTTGTAAGACTCTTGAATTTCTCCCAATCTGCCGTATCCAAGTTCCACCGGGGAGCTTGTGGTGGAGGTTCGTTTTGTAGTGGTGATCTCAGCAGTATGGGGAAGTGGTCACTCCCGTAAGGATTTTTTATCACTTCCCATTTGAGTTCAGGAAATATAGACGGGGAAGCTACACTGAGATCAATGGAAGAAAAAGTTTTGTTTGCGAGATTGTAGTAGGTGGGTTCCTTTTTATTCAGGAGACACGCACCAGAGGAGAAAAGAAATTGTTCGATTAGGCGTCCTCGCGCATCGATACGCGTGTCGCCCCACAAGCTGCTGTGTGCATTCAAATCGCCAAGAACGAGGTAAGGTTCTGGTAATTCATCTATAAATGACTGAAATTCATGCTTGTATAAAGGATAATGTGGGGGTATGTAGAGCGAGCAAATGGTGACGAGTTTACCCAGAAGTACAGCGCGAACGGCTACCGCCTCAAGTGCCGTTTTGAGCGGAAGTGGCTGACAGGCTACACTTCTGTCGAGTATGATGGCCACACCACCAGATGATGTGGCAGAATCCTCGCGATCTCTTCGGAAAACAATATTCTGACGTAGGAAGTTGGTGTTTCTGGAGTTTAGGTGCGTTTCTTGAACACACAGCACCTTTGGATTAAATTTATTGATAAGTTCTTGGATGTCGTCTAGGTTGTGGATTAGTCCTCTAACATTCCACTGCATTATTGTGTTCATGTTGGATGAAAATAAAAGGCGCTGTGTGTCTGAAAAGGGAGGAGAGTGACTTTACAAGGCCTTTGTCAGGCCCTGTAATTGGTGTTTTGTCTTTTCTGGAGCGGTCAAGAGAACCTCGCCGCTCCTTCGACGCTACCTGCGCCGTTTGGCTTGGACTGGTGTCCATAGCCTCTTGCGAGGCACTGGACACCCGCTCCAAAGAGCGATGTGTGCGTCGCGTAGACTTCGTCTCGAGCGACGAAGTCTTCGTCCCCACCGTACCGGAGGTCGACAGGACCCCTGTGGCCTCTGCAGTGGCCTGGCTGCTGCCGGAGCTTGTAGAGGCCACTGGTGTGGACACTTTGAGAGATGGCAGGGCAGCGTTGGCTGCTCCCACCTTAGGGGCGGGTGGCGTTAGCCTCGGCACGCTAGGCGTGGTCCGGGCTACCGCCAGAGGCCGTTGTGGTGCCGCCCCCCGTTGCACCACTTCGGCGAAGGATGTTTTCAGTGACAATAGTGATGAGATCCGTTGTCGAGCTTCACGGAATGTTATATTCTCCTTAACTTTTACTGTAATTATTTCCTTTTCTTTCTTCCAGGCTGGACAAGCTCTGGAGTATGCAGGGTGACTGCCGTCGCAGTTCGCACAATGTAGCTTATCATTATTGCAGTCGTCAGCAGAGTGAGCGGTTGTGCCGCACTTTGCGCAAATAAGCTGCCCTCTGCAGCTCTGGGATGCGTGACCAAATCTCTGACATTTGAAGCAACGTCGCGGGTTTGGAATATAAGCTCGAACATGAAGTTTTACATAGCCGGTTTCGAGAGTCTCAGGTAAAGTAGTTGAGTTGAAAGTGAGTATTAAGTGCTTCGTTGGGATTTCGATGTCATTCCGCCTGATTTTGATGCGCTGCACGTGGATTACGCCTTGGTCCTTCCATCCATCCAGGAGTTCTTCTTCATTCAATGTCATTAAGTCTTCATCTGATACCACGCCTTTCACTGTGTTCATAGTTCGATGTGCGCTCACAGAAACAGGTATGTTACCAAAAGCTACGAGGTGTGCGAGTTTGTTGTGTTGTTCCTTGTCTTTGAGTTCGAGGAGCAAATCTCCACTTGACATCTTTGTTACCTTATAACCAGCTCCAATGGTCTCTTTTAGGCACTTGGCCACAAGAAATGGGGAAATTGATCTAGCTTTCGTAGATGACTGCTCACAGTGAAGACGTGGAATTTGGGGAAAGTTTCTTTGTTTTTGGGCCAGAATAGCGAGGTTGCGTCGGTGCGTACCCTTTTCGAGGCACGATCGGTAGAAAAGGGGTTTGAGGATCCCATGGAAATAAGTGATTTATTCGGCAACGGCGTCTGCCACCCACCACGGAGCCCAACAAGGGGACGTGGCAGAACATATTGTCACCCAGCTATTACAGCTAGAATAGTTCACCAGCAACAGATAGGCAAAAAAACACGCCAGCCTTTAATAATGGCTGGACCTCGGAGAGCGCGCGCGCAACCACGAACTTCGTCGTTCTCGCCTCAAGGGGCCAGTGTCACCACGTGCCAACTTATCTCGCGTCATTGCTCCCCTCTCAAAAGCGACCGACCCGGTCGCTTCAAGGGCATGGGGCGAGCAATATGGGCAAGAGTGTCAACATGGAAAGAAAAAAAAACATACAGGAATGTACACAGTGCTGAAGCGGTTTGTGAGGGTTGCTTATCCCTCGCGTGCGTAGTACGGCTTCATCCGTACTACGTGGACGACTTCAGCACGGGGACGGCGTCGGTTCGAACTAGGATCAGAGCTTTGAGGCACCACCTCATAGTTCACATCACTGAGGCGGCGTACAACTTCGTAGGGGCCGAAATAGCGGTGCAACAATTTCTCCGAGAGCCCACGGTGTCGGATAGGTGTCCACACCCACACGCGGTCGCCTGGTGAGTACTGGACGTTCCGTCGGGTCCGGTTGTAACGGCAGGCGTCGGTATTCTGCTGGGTGCGGATGCGATTCCGAGCAAACTGGCGAGCTTCCTCCGCTTTCTCGACGAACTCCTCAGTGGTGTCATTACTTGTGGCTCCGTGGTCTACCGGGAGCATGGCGTCTAAGGGGGTTGTAACGCGACGTCCGTAAACGAGCTCGAATGGTGTAAACTCGGTGGTTTCCTGCACAGCGGTATTGTAAGCAAACGTCACGTATGGCAAAATTTCATCCCATGTCTTGTGTTCCACATCAATGTACATGGATAGCATGTCGGCCAATGTTCTGTTCAGGCGCTCTGTTAAGCCGTTAGTCTGGGGATGATAGGCTGTGGTCCTTCGGTGGTCAGTATGCGTCAGCGTGACGACTTGTTGCAACAACTCCGCTGTAAACGCTGCACCGCGATCAGTAATGAGCACAGCGGGTGCACCGTGACGAAGCACGATGTTGTGGACGAAGAAGCTGGCGACTTCAGCAGCAGTTCCCCGCGGCACAGCTTTTGTCTCCGCATAGCGAGTTAAATAATCGGTTGCCACGATTATCCACTTGTTTTGCAAGGAAGACGTGGGGAACGGACCAAGAAGGTCCATTCCCACTTGCTGGAACGGCGCCGGAGGCGGATCTAAAGGCTGAAGGAGGCCGGCAGGCTTGACGGGTGGGACTTTACGCCTCTGACAGTCACGGCACGTTCGCACATAGCGCTGAACCGACGAAAATAGGTGTGGCCAATAGTATTTCCGCCGTATGCGCGCTAATGTCCTCGCGAAGCCTAAGTGGCCGGCACAGGGATCGTCGTGACACGCCTGTAAAACTTCCTCGCGCAGCGCCGTCGGAACGACGAGAAGGAACGTTTCTTGGCTGTTCTCGAAATTTTTCTTGTACAGGACACCGTTCCGCAGGCAGTACGATGTCAATCCTCGTGAAAGTGGGCGTGGGACAACAACGTCAGCTCCCTCGAGATATCGGATGACTGGAAGCAGTTCAGAGTCTGCACGTTGGTAGTCAGCCATGCGCACCACGTCGACGACACCAAGAAACGGCAAATCTAGCTCCAAGTCGGAGGATGTCGAGGGAATAGGAGAACGTGACAAGCAGTCAGCGTCGCTATGCTTACGGCCCGATCTGTAGACAACAGTCATGTCGTATTCCTGGAGGCGGAGGCTCCAACGAGCGAGGCGACCTGACGGGTCTCGTAGATTGGCAAGCCAGCAGAGCGAATGGTGGTCACTGATCGCTCGAAATGGCCGGCCGTATAAGTAAGGTCGGAACTTGCTGATGGCCCACACGACTGCTAAACATTCTTTTTCGGTGGTCGAATAATTAGCTTCTGCTTTTGTGAGACTACGGCTCGCGTACGCAATTACACGTTCTGCGCCGTCTTGCCATTGAACCAGAATAGCCCCGAGTCCTACGTTGCTTGCGTCTGTGTGAATTTCAGTTGGCGCGGTGTCATCAAAATGCGCCAGCACTGGAGCGGATTGAAGGCGTTTGCGCAATTCGGTGAAGGCCAGCTCTTGGTCTTCCGTCCACGCAAAGGGCACATCTTGTCGCGTCAGTCTCGTGAGAGGTTCAGCAATCCTCGAGAAGCCTTCAACGAAACGGCGGTAGTAAGCGCAGAGGCCCAGGAACCGCTGAACAGCCTTCTTGTCTTTAGGGTGAGGAAACTCGGCAACGGCAGCGAGCTTTTCTGGGTCTGGTCGTACTCCTTGGGAGCTGACCACGTGGCCTAAAAACTTGAGTTCCCGGAAGCCAAAGTAACATTTTTCAGGCTTGATGGTGAGGTTTGCCTTGCGTATTGCGGTAAGGACACTTCGTAGTCGGGTGAGATGTTCATCGAACGTGTTGGAAAACACAACAACGTCGTCAAGGTACACTAGACACGTCTGCCACTTTAGTCCGACGAGTACAGTGTCCATCATTCGTTGAAACGTAGCAGGAGCGGAACAGAGACCGAAAGGCAGGACTTTAAATTCGTATAGCCCGTCGGGAGTCACGAAGGCGGTTTTTTCACGGTCACGCTCGTCCACTTCGATTTGCCAGTACCCTGACTTTAGGTCTAACGAAGTAAAGAACTCAGCATGGCGCAGACGGTCCAAAGCGTCATCGATCCGTGGCAGGGGGTAAACGTCGCGTTTGGTGACTCGGTTAAGCCGTCTGTAGTCAACGCAGAAGCGGAGCGTGTTGTCTTTCTTTTTTACTAGCACGACAGGGGACGCCCACGGACTTGTCGACGGCTGGATGACGTCATCATTGAGCATTTCTTCAACTTGACGCTTAATTGCCTCCCGCTCCATAGGTGACACGCGGTACGGGTGCTGACGAACAGGCCGCGCCGACTCCTCTGTAACTATCCGGTGTTGCGTAATGGAGGTGCGCTGGACTCTAGATTCTGTGGAAAAACAGCCAGAGAATTCTGTCACTAGGCCCAGTAGCTGATCCTTCTGTACATCTGCTAAGTCAGCATTAATGTGGACGCGGGTACTCAGGCTGGCGTGAGTTGTTGCATCCGGTGAAGTCACTTGTAACGTGCCGACGTCGGAGAAGTCAGCAATGCCGTTCAGAAAGGCCACAGCTGTACCTTGAGGGACGTGCTGATACTCATGGCTGAAATTTGTCAGCAAAACTTGCGAGCACTTATTCTGTATTCGAACAAGGCCCCGGGCGATGCAGATGTGTCTTTCGAGCAACAGCGGGATATTTGCCTCGGCAATACCCTCATAGTCGTCGAATGCGTCGCAGGTTACGAGGGTCAATACGCTGCTCCTTGGCGGCACCGTGATGTTCTCGTCGACAATCCTCAAGGCGTTGACATACATGTCGTCAGTGCTGCTCCCTGCTAAGGCCTGCGCCGTTGAAAACGTTACCAGCGACTTTTGTAGGTTTATCACGGCTCCATTAGCCTGCAGAAAGTCCATTCCCAGAATTAGGTCCCTCGAACAGCTTGGGAGGATAACGAAATCTCCGAGGTACGTAAACCCACGAATGCTCACTCGCGCTGTGCATCTTCCTACCGGGGTTAGCAGATGGCCGCCTGCAGTGCGAATCTGCGACCCAGTCCACTCGGTAGAAACTTTCTTCAGCTTGCAGGCAAGGTCCATGCTCATAACTGAGGTGTCCGCTCCAGTGTCGATTAATGCTGTTATGTCTTCGTCGTCTACGGTGACGGGAATGTTCGACGTTATTACCTCTCGTACGGTGTTTGACTGCGTCTGTAGGTCTGCGTCGTTCTGTTTTCGTCGTTGTCGTCGTAGTGGAGGATCTTGCGCACAGTCGACGTCAGCGGCCTCACCTCCGGAGGTCGCTGAACTCAGTTTTCCCGAGCCGCCGGGCTTGGCGAGCGGCGTCTGAGAGCGCCGCGAGAGAAGGCTTGGCTTGGTGATGGTGACCTGTAACGAGCAGGAGACGACGAACGGGGCTCGTGCCATCGTTGGTCACCATTGCGACGATTCGCGACGAAACTCTCTATTTCCGGCGGCCGCTCACCAGGTCGTGGACGAGGTGCATTTGGTGCGAATCCTCGGAGCCCCACATGACGATAAGGACACATTCTGTAGATGTGCCCGGCTTCGCCACAATGGTAACAAAGGGGCTTGTAGTCTGCGGTGCGCCAGACGTCGCTCTTCCTAGTTCTTGCTTCTGCGATGTGCGGTGTGCTGCGAGGCCTGAAGCTAACGTCCAATTGCTGAGCGGGGTGTACCATGCTATACGCGCTTGAGGGTGGTGGACGACGTACTGCTTCTGCGTAACTCATTTCAGGACGCGGTCTCTGCTGTGGTGCCTCGTACTGTTCAGGAACATGGACGGCCTGTCGGACCTCGGCGCGCACCATTTCCGCAATGGAAAATTGTCCCACAGAGGCAGCGGTCGTCTGCATCTTCTGCAGTTCCTCCTTGATGACAGCCCTGATGAGTTCTCGCAAGGCGCCGACGTCGTTGCCGAGGGTAACGGCGGAGAGCTCCCTTGAAATCACGGCGTCGCGGTTGTATTGCCTGGCCCGCTGTTGAAGGGCCTTTTCCATGGTGGTGGCTTCGTCGTGGAACTCTGCCACTGTCGTCGGCGGATTTCGAATGAGGCCAGCAAAGATTTCCTCTTTGACGCCGCGCATTAGGTGGCGCACCTTCTTTGCTTCAGTCATAGAGGGGTCCGCACGTCGGAAGAGCCGATTCATGTCTTCTACGTATGCCGTCACTCGCTCATTCGGGCCTTGAATTCTCGACTCCAGTGCTAACTCCGCCCTCTCCTTCCGGTCCGCCCTGGCGAAGGCATTGAGGAACTGCCGACGAAATTCTTCCCATGACGTCAGTGTCGCCTCGTGGTTCTCAAACCATATTTTAGCGGAATCTTCAAGAGCGAAGTACACGTAGCGAAGTTTACGCTCGTGGGTCCAGTCGTTGACGTTGGCGACCCGGTCAAAATGGTCAAGCCAGTCGTCGGCGTCCTCTGAAGCACTCCCGTGGAAATGATTCGGCGTCCGGATCTGATTGACGACCACGTGCGATGCTGCAGTAGCGGCAGGAGGTGGTTGGTTCGTCATTCTACTTCGTTCGGGTAGCAGACCGTGCTGTGGCTGGAGTCCCTGGAGACGCCGGCTGGTACGTACGTGCACAGGGGTAAGCTCGTCCGAACTACTCGCCGGGTTTAGGTCTGGGGTACGCTCCGGAGATCTTAACATCGACCGTACCCAGCACTTCCACCAGAAATGTCACCCAGCTATTACAGCTAGAATAGTTCACCAGCAACAGATAGGCAAAAAAACACGCCAGCCTTTAATAATGGCTGGACCTCGGAGAGCGCGCGCGCAACCACGAACTTCGTCGTTCTCGCCTCAAGGGGCCAGTGTCACCACGTGCCAACTTATCTCGCGTCAATATAAACAAGTCTGCACAGCGCCAGCAGTATGCCGTTACTATAACCCAATATGGTATACCCAAGGTAGGACAGCCACACCAGGTTAACCCTTTCCGCCAGGAAAAGTGGAAGTGAATAGAAAAGATGAGAAGACAGGAAAGATGAAAAGCGGGAGAAAAAGACGAAGATTGGAGAGGAAGACAGGAAAAGGCGACTGCCGATTTCCCTCGGGTGGGTCAGTCCAGGGGTGCCGTCTATGTGAAGCAGAGGCCGAAGAGGTGTGTTGCCTCCGCCGGGGGGCCATAAAGGTCCGAACACCCAGCATCGGCTCAGCCCCCAGGATCCCCCTTTCCCCAGACACGGCTAAGCCGCGCACGGCTACACGCGGGAGGGTCCAACCCTGATGTGCTCGGGTCCGTGGTGTCGCAACACACCAAACGCCTGCTTACGCAGACGCCCCTGCGGGGAAGGATTGCGAGAAGTTGAGATCGTTGCGAATGTGTCAGATCGTCGGCGATGAATGGACTGAGCACATCTGTCCATGCTGAGTCGGCTACGGAGAGGGCAGTCAGTTCATGAACGGCAGTAGAAGGCATTTCGTCGAGGACGGAGGCAATTCGTGTCGAATCAACCGGCTCGACATAACCAAGGCATTCGCGGCGGAGCAGTGATAGCGGCGATGAAAGATGAATGTAAATGGGCATCGTGCTGAAACCGGCGGCGAGGTCAAGAGCTGCAAAAGGCAAAGGAAGCACTTTTCGGGTAACAAAGTGATGAGACGGCATGAATAAGACCGTTCCGTTGTATATAACACTACATGAGACTGGTACGAATGCTGAAGAGCACGGGGGAATACAGGTGTCTTCTTTCACGAGAAGTTTAGCGGCAGGATGAGCATCGACCGAGGCCAGGTCACCAAGGTGGGAAAGTTCAATCTCAGAACGAGCGCAATCGATGATGGCATTGTGGTGTGAGAGAAAATCCCATCCTAGAATAACGGCGTGGGAGCACGATGAAAGAACTATGAACTCAATCGTGTATAAAACGTCCTGTATAGTCACACCGGCTGTACAAGCAGCGGTAGGGCGAATGGGTTGAGCACTTGCCGTTCGAAGCGACAATCCAGACAAAGACATCGTCACTTTACCAAGCAAGCGGCAAAACCTGGCATCCATAACTGAAATACCGGCACCGGTATCGACGAGGGCGACTGTAGCGACATCTTCGACAAACACAACAATGACATTGGCAGGTAAAGGAGGAAGACTTCGGCATGTCGACACTTGCGCAGTTCTTGCCTCAGGAACTGCGTCGTCTAGTTTCCCTCTTCGTTAGAGATGGGTTGCTGACGCATAGGGGAAAGCGATCGGCGACGTGGGGAGGGTGACCGGAAGCGTCCGAAGCGAGGACGGCGATCAGTCTGGGAGCGAGGTGGTGATGGATCGAAGGGTCCATAAGGCGCATTTGGATCGGGCGGCACATAGGACACTCGTCGATCGTCATCGAACGCCTGCTATCGGCGGCGGCAGAACCTTGCGACGTGACCGGGATACCTACATGCAAAGCATATAGGGTGATTCTCCGGCGTACGCCACGGGTTAGCGACGGCAGTGCTGGCCCAGGGAACGAGAGGAGGAGGGCGGTGCACAGGCTGCTAGAAACGTGGTACGGGCGCACTGCGAGGGGCCATTGCAGCAACGGCAGCATGAGTTAATGGTGTAGCCACGGCAACCTGCTGGTGAACAGCTGGCAGCGCTTTCGTGGCCTCTTCATGGATCACATTACGGAGAGGAGACGGCAAAGTGCTGGCAGACTCCGGAGTGATGGACACCAGAGACAGCTGTCGTGCGACTTCTTCGCGGACGAAATCCTCGATTTGGGTTATCAGGGAGGCTTGTTCGGGGCTGGTGGTCAGGCAGCAGAGTGACGCCGCATTAAGTGTGGGATGTCGCCTTGTCAGAGCTCGCTGCTTACGCAATTCATCATAGCTCTGGCACAAGCTGATAACGTCGCCAACAGTACGCGGGTCCTTGGCCAGAAGTATCTAGAACGCGTCATCATCGATTCCCTTCATAACATGCTTAATCTTTTCCGCTTCCGTCATGGCAGCGTTCACGCGCCTGCACAAATCGAGGACGTCTTTTATATAGCTGGTGAACGTCTCACCCGTGTCCTGTGCACGTGTACGCAAACGCTGCTCGGCTCAGAGTATCCTGACGGCGGGTCGGTCAAATACTTCGGTAATCGACGTCTTGAACGCCGACACCGTTCGGATATCCCTCCCATGATTCCTGAACCAGAGAGTGGCGACTCCCGCAAGATAGAAGGATACGTAAGCCAGCTTGTCCGAGCCATTCCATTTGTTGTGAACGCTGAAGATGGGAGGTTCCCGCTGGCGAACGGTGCCAGCGAAAGGGACGGGTGGCGATGGAAGAGTCTGCTGGTCGGCGTCCGGCATGTCACAGCTAAACCATCGTTTATCTCAACGTCAGTGTTTTAGACAAAAAAGATTTCGGATTGACTGGCAAGGAAACAAGAATTTAGAATAACCAGTGAACCTTTAGAATCTGTGAAAGGGTACGGTTATCTAGCTTAATTACGCATAGGAGATCCCGATCATGAGAATGAAATTTACAGAAGAATAAAATTGGGTTGGAGTGCATACAGCAGGCTTCACCAAATCATGACTGGGAGCTTGTCAATGTCGTTGAAAAGAAATGTGTGGAAGCATTCCATTTCTGCCGGTGCTGACATATGAAGCAGAAACTCGGAGGTTAACAAAGAAGCTTGAGAACGATTTAAGGACCGCACAGAGAACGATGCCACGAAACGTGTTAGGCCTAACGTTAAGAGACAGGAAGAGAGCGGTGTGGATCAGAGAGCAAACGGGGATAGCCGATATTCTAATTGACATTAAGAAACAAAAATGAAGCTGGCCAGGCCATGTAATGCGTAGGATGGATAACCGGTGGTCTAATAGAGTTACAGAATGGATACCAAGACTAGGAAAGCGCCGTCGAGGACGACAAAAAACTAGGTGGGGTGATGAAGCTGGAAATTTGCAGGCACAAGTTGGAATCAGCTAGCGAAAGACAGGAGTAACTAGAGATGACAGGGGGAAGCCTTCATCCTGCAATAGACATAAATATAGGCTGATGATGATGATGATGAGATGGCAATGTCCCGTAGTTGTTCCCATTGTCACGGGCATGGCGCATTCGCACTAAATCCTCGATGTCTCATCTGACTTTATGGGCACCGGTAGCAAACATGGCCCAATTTTTCACCGCAGTAGCATAGCGGGCGGTGGTCAGGGACACTCCACAGGTTCGTTTTCATCGGTTCGTTGCGTGTAGAGACAGGCGGGGTGGGTCGGGGGCGGCGGTGACTGCATCTGGCGACGGAATTGTGGCGTCATGGGGTTTTGACACGAGCGTGTATGGAGAACTTGACGACGGGCTACGGCGGCATAGCTCATTGTTTCCAGCTGAGACTGCGGAGGTTCGGGTACTATAAGTGACTGTAATATCTTTGCAGACGATGTCAGCAATTGATGCCACTTCAGGTAACTACGATGGGAACATCTTCTATGGTTCTTCGCACACGACGCACATGGTGATTTGCCGCAGATTGTTTGAGCAGAGCGCATAGGCTTCTGCGCCGTCTGGCATCAAGTGGCGGTTAAATTGACTGGTGCGTTTTTCCAGTGTCTTCTCAATCGATGACGCTTTTGTCAGAAATTTGGGTACGGTCATCGGCGGGTTGCGAATCAGTCCGACGAAGACCTCTTGCTTTACACTACGCATAAGGCAACGAGGCTTGTTTTCGTAGGATATTCCGATACTTGTTATGTTCTTTAGTAGGTTCTGAGCATATAAAGCAACATAAAAGTGTGACAGTGGGGCGAAACAGGAAGTTGGAGTAATACACCGGTCACAGCTAAACCATCGTTTATCTCAACTACGGTGTTTTAGACAAAAAAGATTTCGGATAGATTTTTATCAATATGGGTGTTGTATTGACAGCGATGGGGATTCTGAAGTGACCATAAACCCGTCATCAGGAGTTTTAGCCACCGGATACACTGAGCAGTGGTCGTTCTAGAAAAAAAAGGAAAAGGTTCACGCATAATACTTCAAATGTACAGATTTTACGAAGTTTTTCAAGTCGTTGTCTCGAATCAACCTTTGAGGTGCACATCATAAGTTTGATGTCACATCATTAGGAAGAATGATACAAGATTCTGTCCGAAGAAATATCAACTGCTATATTGATGCAAATGAGAATAAATGTCGTGAGCAAATATATGTAGCGCCCACCGATGCCGCAACGCGGGGACGCTAAGGTCGTCGCACTGAGCCGGCGCCTTGGTGCCGGCTCCGGAAGACGAGGAAAATAAAGATGGGCAGCAGCTGCTTCATGCACACGCACGGCACAGGCAGTTCTGTTCTAGAAGCCTGTTACGCTGGTCTTCTTATTCTGGCGCTCCGCTGGGAACCCTCGGTTCGTGACAGTAGCGAGTCCAGACCAAGAGATGACTGATCCCAGATACCTACAGCCCACGTTCAGAATGCCAACTATGATTTATTCTATCAGGCACATAACGCATCATTTTCGCTATTGATGTTGACATTACCCATAGGATGTGCAGCTGGTAGGATGTGTAGGGAAGCGCTGTTAACAACTGTATAAATTCTCCATACTTGAACAGCAATAGCGAAATTTTTTAATTATCCAAAGTATAGATTAGAGCACTGCACGGGCTCGGGCTTACCCGAAAGCCCGGGTCCTGCAGATTTTTCACGGGCTCGGGCCGGGCTCGGGCACGGCATGTGCTTTTTTACCCAGGCCAGGGCGGTGTTTGGGTATTTTGACGTGGGCCAGGGCCGGGCTCGGACTTTCTGGTGGTGTGCATGAAACAGGCAGCGAGTTATCCCCGAGCGTCTCGACTCTGAAAATCCTGTTGTCCCGGCGCAGCTGGACGCGAGCAGTGCTGCTCCTGTGTACTTCCCTTTTCTTCTTCTGTCGTATTTTGCACTGTTTGAACAGAATGTAAAAGTACAGAAAGCCGAAGTCACCTCAAACCAAAGGATGCCATTGTATTCCTTATCTAACTTAATGTAATTAATGCTTTCGGCGCGGTGCAAGCGCGTTCGCGACTTGCTGATTCTTAAAAGCTGATTTGGTAAAACGATGACTGGTAAGATAATTCTTCACGCGGCTAAAATATGGCAATGCGTCTATCCATGATCGCACGCATGTTCTCAACCAGCCGCCTAGCAGCAGCGCATTACGCTGCACCATAGAAACACGAGAAGCTTTATTCCTCCATTTACTCCATCCATGCGATGCGCACACGACCCGTCGTGGCTGCGCTTCGGCTAGAGTGTACTAGAATACGGTTGAGTGAGACGAGCGGCTGGGGCGGCGTATGCTTCGCAGTGAGGCGCCCGGCGTGGAAAAATACTGTAGCGGTGCTGCGATAGAAGTGGATTGGGCTGCATCAAGGTCGCGCCGTTGGAAACTACTGGTGATACTGCTCGGCAGGATCATTCGTACTACTTCACCCGCGGGTATTTGCGTTCAGACCGCTCAAATGGTGCTCATAACTGCATATGACTTGTATTTATGCCTTAAGAATAAATTGCTTCCATTCTCTCTTTCATTTTAATTTTTTAATGGCGCTCGGTGATCTTTTTCGGACTCGGGCTGGGTTCGGGCTGGTTTCAAGCCGGGCTCGGGTCGGGTTCGGGCCTAAGGTAAAGGGTGGTGGGCCGGGCCGGGCGGATAACGTAGATTATTTCCGTGCCCGGGCCGGGCCCAGGTATCGCCATAGAAGGTTTTGTCGGGTTCAGGCGGGCAGCGCAATGTAAAACGAGCCTGGGCCGGGCCCGGGCTGAAAAAATCGGCACGTACAGCGCTCTAGTACAGATGCTATGTTTATTTTCTTGGCGAAGGCGGCTCATGGAGAGTGGGTGGTGGATATAGCCTTTACAGGGCCGGTGCAACATCGTATTTATAACAACCTAGGGACGAAGCGATTAATCAAGCGGGGCCTCTGGGTCAGCTTAAAGAACGTGACGATGACATCTTGACCAGAATATGATCGAGAAGCTAAAATGACTACAATGGAGCAACTAACACAGCATCATGCCCAAAAGCAGATAACTAGGGGCCAAATCTAGTAGAGTACTTTGGTCACTGGGTCTGCTTAAGCAGATAGATAGATAGATTGATCCAAAACAGCTCAAATAGGCAAAGAATGCTAATCGCGAAAACTTAAATCGGAGCGTGTTTGTCTATCATTGTAAGAATATAGCAGCGGACTGCGGAACACCAGGCCTGGTTGTATTGCTGAAGTTGTGGCGCTATGTCCCTTACCGTAACAACGGCAATATTAGGGAAGGCGTCCGACGCACGAGAACCAGCTGTTACAAGTGGTGCTTTAGAATCAACCCCCCCCCCCTTACTCTTCAAGTCTGTCGGTTTGCTAGAAGCATCACACGGACGTTTTAGGGAAAATATCTCGAGAGGTTATAATGTAAAACTCGTGCTGGTGTACATTATATTGGCATACTCGTAAAACATACTTTAAGAGAAACCACTTATGAGGCTGCGAATTCGTTGAGCGCTTTAATGCCGTTTACATCAACGCTACATTGCTGCGGAGAAAGCATTGTCAGGCACGGGATGCCAGTGCGTAGATGCTAAGAAGTTGTCCAGGGGTGCGAAGTCCATGGTCTAGTGGGTAGGATGCCCAGCTTGCATTCGGGAGATGCGTGGTGGGATTACCATCACCGGACACCCACCGGTTTACATGGGTACTAGCAGCTCCCCGGCCATATGTTCAGCTCTCCAAATGGACTTTACTTTGGGCCGCTATGCTCGCTGTTACAGAACCAAGACAAACAAAACGCCAAAGAAATCTAAAGAAATGAGTCTGATGGTGCAGACAACTTTCCTTCAGATGGGCATCCTTCCGAAAGTCTGGTACCCTCTTCTTTTAGAAGCAACGGGTTGGCAGTGTGGTTGTACCTATTTTATCCGTATGTAAACGGAGACAGCACTCGTCTACATCCTCCGGTACCGGCGATGCTCTACTATTTCACAGATGCTGTAGTGGGACAGTGCACGCCAAGGAACTTCACAGATTTCTATAGGCGCCACTTTCCAAATCAGAACCCATAAAAAGGCCGGCAGATCCCACGCCCTGTGGGAATCGATGTTATGCGAAGCAGTGCGCGGGGAACCTACGAAGTTAACGAAACGACCTTGAGAGCAAGCACCAAGACGTTGGCGGCTCTTTCGTGACCTAAACGACACGCATTGTAGGACATTCATGTCATGAGTCCTCAGGAGTCCCTTTAGAGACACCTAAGACACCTTAAGGCTACAGCCCTCAGTCATGCTCATGACTATGGCTTCAACCATCAACATTTAGCCTTTTTCTTCACTTAGTACCCACGTCCGAACTTATTTCAGTGGCTTTTGAGGGTTAATCTGTTTTCGCTGAGTCATTGTCATTTTTGCTGAGTCATGCTCATGACTTCTACCACCATCCTTTAGTGTTTCCATCACTTAGTGCCCACGTCCCAGCCCATTTCAGTGTTTCTTGAGTGTTAATGTTTTTTCGCTGAGTCATTCTCATTTTTGATCAGTCATCGCCATGACTATAATTTCTATCATTATCCTTTAGTGCTTCCTTCACTTAGCACCCACGTCAGAACCAATTTCAATGGTGTTTGAGTGTTAATCTTTTTTCGCTGAGTCATTCTCATTTTTCCTGAGTCATGCTGATGACTATGACTTCTACCATCATCCTTTAGTGTTTCCTTCACTTAGTGTCCACGTCCGCACTCATTCCAGTGGTTTTTATGCGTTACACTTTTTACTGGGTCATTGTCATGATATACATGACACGCATGTCATGATATTTATGTCATGACCTATCACTTGCGGTCCTTATACACACTTCTATACTATGCCTATTTTCGTACCTACCAAGTTAACGAAACGACCATGCGAGCACAAAGACGTAGGTGGGTGATAGATAAATAGATAGATAGATGGATAGATAGATACTGTCAAAGTAGGAAATGTTCGCCAAGAAATGCTTCGCATTCAAAACAACATACTGGCTTGTAGTGGTACATCTCTGCCATAGGAAAAATCGATGGCTTTTCGACGACATGGGAGCGGTGATCGTAGTTGCGCGTTCCAGCACCATGCAATCCATGAAAGGCTTTACCGTGTTCGATTGCTTCACGGGCATTACCATATTGTACTGCAATGACTGCGGCAGTATTTAGCGCCTCTCGTAGATAATCCGCTTTGCATGTTCTCCGTATTGTGTACGTGTATGCTCGTCAAAAGTATCGCTGGTTAGAAAATGTATTTATCGAAGTAAATAATTTAATACCACAAGCATATCCTGTCTGGTATACGGTCTGGTGAACGTGGGCTTCGGGCAAGGATGCTACGAAAACCGATATCTGAAACAATTTATCTCATCAGTTGTTCACCACGAAGGGTCAACAGGTAATAAAATGGGAGCTAATAAATGTAACAAAATGTGACCAAAAATCTTTGAGCCTAATTTCAGGAAGCATACTGATGGATGCATTATAACGCCTTAACGGAAATTGAGGTACGAGCACATTGCAAGCTTCACGGGGCGCCGCAAACCGGCTGACCGTGATTTTTCTGTGAATTGCCCAAGTGAGGCGGTTCTCCGCTGCCCGTCTCTCGTGTTTCTTCGCTGCCGCCGTGTTCGCTGATCGGTCTAATTGTCGCGTATGTTTCTCATAGCATGCCGCTGCCAATAAATTCTAACTTCATAATTTTGTCAGTTATTTGTCAACTGACCGTAACCTGCATCTCAGAAGAGCTGCATGCGAGGTGGCAAGCACAAGTGCTACCTGCAACGTGATTTGCACTCTGAATTACGCTATCTATCTATGTGTAGCTCCGAATATTTTACATTTTAGGCTTCGAAGAGAGGAAGTAGGACAGTGTTAAATGAACATGTATTTTATCTGTCTATTGCAAATTTATTTAAGCAGCTCTTGATTTCCAGGTGCAAACGCATCTATGCTAGCAGAGGAGTTCACGTGTGACAAGTTCACGTAGAATACCATTCCTGTCAAAATTTCCATCTCCAATGTGTTGAAAATTAGGCATAGCTACGTTTTCTAGGTAATTTTGGGTCAGTTATTAAAAGTTTTATTCGAAAAAATTGATAGCCAGTTGGGGTTCAAATTCTGAAACTTTACATTTATGGAGAGCTTGATGGACTAAAATCAATTGCAGCTATGTGTCACACTAAATGCTTTACCCACAATGTTTCTTGGTTTTACATTTTGCCGCATTTGAAAACGAACTATATTTGGAAGTAGGATTGATGACAATGAACACAAATTGAAAAAGTTCCTTCTGATCGTGTCAAAAATACGGAAATTCTCAGAGCCGCCATAAATCGTTTTAGAGGCGTGCTTGCGACCCGGGCTTGCAACTCATGCTCTCATTATTGTAGTGAGTTGACCCTGTTTTCCATATCGCCTACTTCTGAGAATATCCGAACTGCAGCATGTTGACAGCGAACAATAGCAGAAATGTCAGATTAAATGCAATCCATGCTAAAGCAGTGAAAAGGCAAGCGGTCAAAAACTGCCTGTTTTAGTCTAACAGAAGCGTGTTTTTACCTCTAATCCATCATACTCTGGTGATTAGGATTTTTTTAGATAGCGCTAAGTGACCTTATAGAACATTGAATTCTCTAGGGGGAAATGAGGCTCCTCATCTGCGACTGTGAGCAGAAAAGCGCTGAGGTCAGCGATGACATATCTGTCGAAAAGACGATAGTAATGTGCCTGTGCATTTATTACATGAAATATAAAACGTATTCGGCCGCATATGGCTAATTTTTTGTGCTATCAATTATAAGGCCAGGAACAAGCAGCAAAATATCAAGGGCGAAAACTACATTAAAGAATTTGTTCACTGCGTTGCGTATTTAAATCAAGCTCATATAGAGAATTAGGCTTCCTCCGCGAGCTGAAGATACCCGCCGTGGTTGCTCAGTGGCTATGGTGTTGGGCTGCTGAGCGCGAGGTCGCGGGATCGAATCCCGGCCATGGCGGCCGCATTTCGATGGGGGCGAAATGCCAAAACACCCGGGTGTTTTCGGTGCACGTGATTTAGGTGCAGGTGAAAGAACCCCAGATGGTCCAAATTTCTGGAGTCCCCCGCTACGGCGTGCCTCATAATCAGATCGCGGTTTTCGCACGTAGAACCCCATAATTTAATTTATTTGTTTTTATTCTGAAGATGTTTTAGGTTTGTAATTTTTGTTTTTAAACATCAGCGTTTGGTTCTATCCTATTTTCTGGGAATGAATGCTATACATAAGACGTTTCCCCAAGAAGAAATATGTCATTTGTTGTGCTGCTTAGCATACACGCCTTTCTTCGAAAACATGGCCATTCGTAAATAATTTGATGAGGTATTTTCAGCAAACAATTGGTAAAATAGTGGTATACCATGAGGATTTCAATTCTGTAAATGCTTTCCTGACGTCCCTAACCTGCACACGGCTCGCTATCTCCAAACGCGCGGCGCCGCAGAGCACGGTTGAGAGAGAGTTCGTCCTTTTGTGCAAAGAGATACCGAGGGGCTTGTTTACGTTTTACATTCCTTCGCGTCGTTAAAATGCGTCAGGGATTTGCAAAGTCATTTCTTAGTGGATTAGTTGCAGTTTCACCGGTTGGAGCATCTTGCGCAGTCTTTCTGCAGCATATTCTGCCTCTACTTCGCTGGCCTGCTGACACTGTCATAGGTTCTTGGTCCGTCACAGCCTCTACCGGCGAAGCAGATGTGAAAGAAGAGGACTGCGAAGAGCTTGGTGAGCAAAGCTTCGCTTCAGAGAAGTAACCCTAGACGACAAGGCCTCCCGAAGCCTTCTTCAAGGCCTCCCATGCATGCAGAGATTGGAAGAGGTGGGATGGTCTTTACGCCAACCCATTTCGCCTCTGGCGCCGTTCCCCAGGTGCCATCTTTAAGTGTGGAGAACGGGCATGCCCTAATAAGCGTCTAAATAGACAGGTTGCTGATCCCTGCTATTAGGCGTGATCGGTAAGCTTGGAGAAATATAACGCTAAAATTATGCGTGTAAAAAATGGCTGACGCCCGCAAAGATAAGTGCGGATTTTACAGCGAAGCTGTTAAGTGCGCAGTCTTCGATGGTCACGTCAGGATGTAGAAAAAAACTGTCATTGGCCGTATGCTCTATGCGCGAGTGAAAGCACGCGAGGGACGCACGCTTTCACGGGGAGCGAACGCATGGCGGAGAGCAAACGCGACTTCTTCCGTCGCGCGAAAGGCTATGGGAGGACGGGAGGGAGGGAGGGGAGGCGACGGTCAGCTGTGGCACCAAACGCTTATCTTGTGATCGGGCGCAAGGGGAACTGGCTACTCAATCTCCCACGCGAAATGAAGATAGCGGGAAGGCAGCGCGGGAGGGATGGGGTTGTGGCTTCCGCTCTGCGAGCAACTTGTAGTTTGCGCGGCGCAGGGCGGTCGCGCGCACAGTTTCTTGAAAACGATCTGCAAAACGGCTGCTACCTTTGTAGGGGCATGATTTTGCCGCTCAGTTTCCGTTGAAGCGATAGACCGCATGAACCTTCACTTGATGCTGCTGGCGCGCTTGCTCACGCTAGCATTTTGACAGCGGTTGTGTGCGTTCACACAAACAACGCGCAGAACTGTTTGCGACGGCGGCGGCATTTTGCCCTCGTTCGCACCGAACGCGTGCGGCGGTGGTCACCTGTTTATTAAGAACGTGCCAACCTTTGCCATACACCCAATGCAGGTGTACAGTTGCGACCATGATGCCATGGTCCCTTGGGTCACTAATTAAATGAAAACCACCGCATCATATATATTTCTCATTCTTAATAGTTCGAATAACCAATTATCCCACAACATCTTAATAGTCATAAGTGGAAATACATAATTGTCACCATAGTAGAGCTTCGCTGGTCTTCATCTCCACCTCAGTGGAAGGGCTGACAGTTTTTACAGCGAAGCTGTTAAGGGCTCAACTTTCGATCGGCGCGTCCGGCAATAGAAAAAAAAATCACCGCATTTAAACGACGTGAATGATGATGAGTGGGAGAAGCACCGGGGGATCATTCGGGTAAACCGGAGGTACAGACGAGAGAGGGAGCGCGCGTCGGGGACGAACGCTCTTGTGCACCGTAGCGCCCCTATCTACGGACGAGAGAGAGAGAGCGCGCGCGGGTCGGGAACGAGAGAGAAAGAGAGAGCGCGTCGGGAATGAATGCCCTTGTGCACCGCAGCGCCCCTAGCTACGGATGAGAGAGAGAGAGAGAAAGCACGCGTCGGGAACGAACGCCCTTGTGCACCGCAGCGCCCCTAGCTACGGACGTGAGAGAGAGAGAGCGCGTGTCGGGAACAAATGCCCGTGTTCACCGCAGCGCCCCTAGCTATAGATGAGAGAGAGAGAATGCACATCGGTAACGAGAGAGAAAGAGAAAGAGAGCACAGCTGCGCTTCTAGAGGGACTGGCGAGTTCTAGCGTGGCTACAACGGCGAGACGAGGGACAAGGCTCGGCCCTAAGGAGCTTCGCCCCTAAATCTCTCATTGGCCGTGTGCTGTACGTGCGCGTGAAAGCGCGCGAGGGCGTGGGAAGCGCGCTTTCACGGGGAGCGAAGCACGGCGGAGAGCAAACGTGACTTCCCAGTGGAAGTGGAGTGTTCAGCGAGAGGGGGCATCGAGACAGCCTAGACTGTGCGTGTGTGTGCCCACTCTCCCACTGCGGCGCATGCGCACATCCCTTTCGGCTTCTGCCGCCGAATCTCTCTGGGCTCTCGCCCGCCTCTCGCCTAACAGAGTCGACAACGGCGTGTAGCCGTTCGTCACGTAGCCAGCCTTTTGAGAGCCGTTGTGGCTTAAGATAAGCAACGAACTATTTAAGGGTACGAGCGCCGCCGCAGCGAATGCGAAATGCCATCTTGCACGACCTCAAATTCGAGTGCGCCAATACGTCGGATGATCTTGTAGGGTGTTATATAGCGTCGAAAAATTTCTCGCTAAGTCCTCGTCGCCATATTGGGGTTGAAACCCAAACAATGTCGCCAGTACTTTACGTAGCGTCATCGGATACCTACATGCAAAGCATATAGGGCGATTGTCCAGCGTTTGCCATGGGTTAGCGACGGCAGTGCTGGCCCAGGGAACGGGAGCACGAGGGCGGTGCACAGGCTGCTGGAAACGTGGTAGGGGCGCACTGCGAGGGGCCATTGCAGCAACCACAGCATAAGTTAACGGTGTAGCCACGGCATCCTGCTGGTGAACAGCTGGCAGCGCTTTCGTGACCTCTTTATGGATCACATTACGGAGATGAGACGGCAAAGTGCTGGCTGACTCCGGAGTGATGGACACCAGAGACAGCTGTCGTGCGACTTCTTCGCGGACGAAATCCTTGATTTGGGTTATCAGGGAGGCTTGTTCGGGGCCGGTGGTAAGGCTGCAGAGTGACGCCGCATTAAGTGTGGGATGTCGCCTTGTCAGAGCTCAGTGCTTACGCAATTCATCATAGCTCTGGCACAAGCTGATAACGTCGCCAACAGTACGCGGGTACTTGGCCAGAAGCATCTGGAACGCGTCATCATCGATTCCCTTCATGACGTGCTTAATCTTTTCTGCTTCCGTCATGGCAGTGTTCACGCGCCTGCACAAATCGAGGACGTCTTCTATATAGCTGGTGAACGCCTCACCCGTGTCCTGTGCGCGCGTACGCAAACGCTGCTCGGCTCGGAGTATCCTGACGGCGGGTCGGTCAAATACTTCGGTAATCGACGTCTTGAACGCCGACCACGTTCGGATATCCCTCCCATGATTCCTGAACCAGAGACTGGCGACTCCCGCAAGATAGAAGGATACGTAAGCCACCTTGTCCGAGTCATTCCATTTGTTGTCAACGCTCACCCGTTCATAAGATGACAACCACTCTTCAACGTCGTTGTCGTCGGTTCTGCTGAAGATGGGAGGTTCCCGCTGGCGAACGGTGCCAGCGAAAGGGACGGGTGGCGATGGAAGACTCTGTATGTCGGCGTCTGGCATGGCAGAGGGTAGCGTCCGCAAACGAAGTTCCAGGATGGTAGAGTGAAACGTTACCCAGCATGGCTCCACAACTTATAAAGGAGATTTATTGAGGTTCGTAGCGACAGCCGGTCGTAGGATGCACCGAGCACAGTCCTCTCGCTCGAGCTTCTGCTGCGCTCTTGATGCTACCGATGCTGCTGACTTTGCGCCGACGTTCGTCATCTTCCTTACAATATATATATATATATATATATCGCGCTGCGATAGAAGTGGATTTTGCTAGGATATTCCGATAATTGCTATGTTATTTAGTAGGTTCTGAGCATATAAAGCACATAAAAGTGCGACAGTGGGGCGACACAGGAACTTGGAGTATTACACCGGTCACAGCTAAACCATCGTTTATCTCAACGTCGGTGTTTTAGACAAAAAAGATTTCTGATTGACTGGCAAGGAAACGAGAATTTAGAATAACCAGTGAACCTTTAGAATCTGTAAAAGGGTACGGTTATCTAGGTTAATTACTCATAGGAGATCCCGATCATGAGAATGAAATTTACAGAAGAATAAAATTGGGTTGGAGTGCATACAACAGGATCTACTAAATCGTGACAGGGAGCTTGTCAATGTCACTGAAAGGTAATGTGTGGAAGCATTGCATTTCTGCCGGTGCTGACATATGAAGCAGAAACTGGGAGGTTAACAAAGAAGCTCGAGAACGATTTAAGGACCGCACAGAGAACGATGCCACGAAACGTGTTAGGCCTAACGTTAAGAGACAGGAAGTGAGCGGTGTGGATCAGAGAGCAAAGGGGGTAGCCGATATTCTAATTGACATTAAGATACAAAAATGAAGCTGGCCAGGCCATGTAATGCGTAGGATGGGGAACCGGTGGTCTAATAGAGTTACAGAATGGATACCAAGAATAGGAAAGCGCCGTCGAGGACGACATAAAACTAGGTGGGGTGATGAAGCTAGGAAATTTGCAGGCACAAGTTGGTATCAGCTAGCGAAAGACAGGGGTAACTAGAGATGACAGGGGGAAGCCTTCATCCTGCAATGGACATAAATATAGGCTGATGATGATGATGATGAGATTGCAATGTCCCGTAGTTGTTCCCATTGTCACGGGCATGGCGCATTCGCACTAAATCCTCGATGTCTCATCTGACGTTATGGGCACCGGTATTAAACATGGCCAAAATTTTCACCGCAGTAGCATAGCGGGCGGTGGTCAGGGACACTCCATATGTTCGTTTTGATTGGTTCGTTGCGTGCAGAGACAGGCGGGTGGGTTGGGGGCGGTGGTGACTGCGTCTGGCGACGGAATTCTGGCGTCATAGGGTTTTCACACGGGCGTGTAGGGAGAACTTGACGACGGGCAACGGCGGCATAGCTCATTGTTTCCAGCAGAGACTGCGGAGGTTCGAGTACTATAAGTGAATGTAATATCTTCGCGAACGATGTCGGCAATTGATGCTACTTCAGGTTACAACGATGGGAACATCTTCCATGGTTCTTCGCACACGACGCACATGGTGGTTTCCCGCAGATTGTTTGAGCAGAGCGTATAGTCTTCTGCGCCGTCTGGCATCAAATGGCGTTAAATTGACTGGTGCGTTTTCCCAGTGTCTTCTCAATCGATGACGCTTCTGTCAGAAATTTGGGTACGGTCATCGGCGGGTTGCGAATCAGTCCGACGAAGAGCTCTTGCTTTACACTACCCATAAGGCAACGAGGCTTCTTTTCCAAGGATATTCCGATATTTGCTATGTTATTTAGTAGGTTCTGAGCATATAAAGCAAGATAAAAGTGTGACAGTGGGGCGAAACAGGAAGTTGGAGTAATACACCGGTCACAGCTAAACCATCGTTCATCTCAACTACGGTGTTTTAGACAAAAAGATTTCGGATAGCTTTTGATCAATATGGGTGTTGTATTGACAGTGATGGGGATTCTGAAGTCATCATAAACCCGTCATTAGGAGTTTTAGGCCCGGGATACACTGAGCAGTGGTCGTTCTAGAAAAAAAGAGCAGGTTCACGCATAATACTCCAAATGTACAGATTTTACGAAGTTTTTAAAGTCGTTGTCTCGAATCAACCTTGAGGTGCACATCATAAGTTTGAGGTCACATCATTAGGAAGAATGATACAAGATTCTGTCAGAAGAAATATCAGCTGCTATATTGATGCAAATGAGAATAAATGTCGGGAGCAAATATGATGTAGCGCCCACCGATGCCGCATCGCGGAGACGCTAAGGTCGTCGCACTGAGCCGGCGCCTTGGTGCCGGCTCCGGAAGACGAGGAAAATAAAGATGGGCAGCAGCTGCTTCATGCACACGCACGGCACAGGCAGTTCTGTTCTAGAAGCCTGTTACGCTGGTCTTCTTATTCTGGCGCTCCGCTGGGAACCCTCGGTTCGTGACAGTAGCGAGTCCAGACCAAGAGATGACTGACCCCAGATACCTACAGCCCACGTTCAGAATGCCAACTATGATTTATTCTATCAGGCACATAACGCATCATTTTCGCTATTGATGTTGACATTACCCATAGGATGTGCAGCTGGTAGGATGTGTAGGGACAGCGCTGTTAACAACTGTATAAATTCTCCATACTTGAAACACCAATTGTGAAATTTTTTAATTATCCAAAGTATAGATTACAGCACTGCACGGGCTCGGGCTTACCCGAAAGCCCGGGTCCGGCAGATTTTTCACGGGCTCGGGCCGGGCTCGGGCACGGCATGTGCTTTTTTACCCAGGCCAGGGCGGTGTTTGGGTATTTTGACGTGGGCCAGGGCCGGGCTCGGACTTTCTGGTGGTGTGCATGAAACAGGCAGCGAGTTATCCTCGAGCGTCTCGACTCTGAAAAACCTGTTGTCCCGTCGCAGCTGGAAGCGAGCAGTGCTACTCCTGTGTACTTCTCTTTTCTTCTTCTGTCGTATTTTGCACTGTTTGAACAGAATGTAAAAGTCCAGAAAGCCCAAGTCACCTCACACCAAAGGATGCCATTGTATTCCTTATCTAAATCAGTGTAATTAATGCTTTCGGCGCGGTGCAAGCGCGTTCGCGACTTGCTGATTCTTCAAAGCCGATTTGGTAAAACGATGACTGGTAAGATAATTCTTCACGCGGCTGAAATATGGCAATGCGTATATCCATGATCGCACGCATGTTCTCAACCAGCCGCCTAGCAGCAGCGCATTACGCTGCACCATAGAGAAACGAGAAGCATTATTTCTCCATTTACTCCATCCATGCGCTGCGCACACGACCGTTCCTGGCTGCGCTTCGGCTAGAGTGTACTAGAATACGGTTGAGTGGGACGAGCGGTTGGGGCGGCGTATGCTTCGCAGTGAGGCGCCCGACGTGGAAAAATACTGTGGCGGCGCTGCGATAGAAGTGAATTGGGCTGCATCAAGGTCGCGCCGTTAGAAACTACTGGTGATACTGCTCGGCAGGGTCATTCGTACTACTTCACCCGATGGTATTTGCGTTCAGACCGCTCAAATGGTGCTCATAACAGCATATGACATGTATTTATGCCTTAAGAATAAATTCCTTCCATTCCTTTTTATTTTATTTTTTTAATGGCGCTCGGTGATCTTTTTCGGACTCGGGACGGGGTCAGGCCGGTTTCGAGCCGGGCTCGTGTCGGGTTCGGGCCTAAGGTAAAGGGGTGGTGGGCCGGGCCGGGCGGGTAACGTAGATTATTTTCGGGCCCGGGCCGGGCCCGGGTATTGCCATAGAAAGTTTGGTCGGGCTTGGGTGGGCAGCGCAACGTAAAACGAACCCGGGCCGGGCCCGGGCTGAAAAAATCGGCACGTGCAATGCTCTAGTACAGATGCTATGTTTATTTTCTTGGCGAAGGCGGTTCATGGCAAGTTGGTGGTGGATATAACCTCTATAGGGCCGGTGCAACATCGTATTTATAACAACCTAGGGACGAAGCGATTAATCAAGCGGGGCCTCTGGGTCAGCTTAGAGAGCGTCACGATGACATCTTGACAAGAATATGACCGAGAAGCTTAAATGACTACAATGGAGCAACTACGACAGCATCATGCCCAAAAGTAGATAACTAGGGGCCAAATATAGTAGAGTACTTTGGTCACTGGGTCTGCTAGCTTAAGCGGATAGATAGATAGATAGATTCAAAACAGCTCAAATAGGCAAACAATGCTAATCGCAAAACCGAAATCGGAGCGTGTTTTTCTATCATTGTAAGAATATAGCCGTGGACTGCTGAACACCAGGCCTGGTTGTTTTGCTGAAGTTGTGGCGCTATGTCCCTTAACGTAACAACGGCAATATTAGGGACGGCGTCCGACGTACGAGAACCAGCTGTTACAAGTGGTGCTTTACAATCCCGCCCCCCCCCCCTTACTCTTCAAGTCTGTCGGTTTGCTAGAATCATCACACGGACGTTTTAGGGAAAATATCTCACAAGGTTATAATGTAAAACTCGTGCTGGTGTACATTATATTGGCATACTCGAAAAACATACTTTCAGAGAAACCACTTATGAGGCTGCGAATTCGTTGAGCGCTTTTTTTGCCGTTTACAGCAACGCTACATTGCTGCGGAGCAAGCATTGTCAGGCACGGAAAGCCGGTGCATAGATGCTAAGAAGTTGTCCAGGGGCGCGAAGTCCATGGTCTAGTGGGTAGGATGCCCAGCTTGCATTCGGGAGATGTGTGGTGGGATTACCATCACCAGACACGCACCGGTTTACATGGTTACTAGCAGCTCCCCGGCCATATGTTCCGCTCTCCAAATGGACTTTACTTTGCGCCGCTATGCTCGCTGTGACAGAACCAAGACAAACAAAACGCCAAAGAAATCTAAAGAAATTAGTCTGATGGTGCAGACAACTTTCCTTCACATGGGCGTCCTTCCAAAAGTCTGGAACCCTCTTCTTTTAGAAGCAACGGGTTGGCAGTTTGGTTGTACCTATTTTATCCGTATGTAAACGGAGACAGCACTCGTCTACATCCTCCGGTACCGGCAGATGCTCTACTATTCCACAGATGCTGTAGTGGAACAGTGCACGCCAAGGAACTTCACAGATTTCTATAGGCGCCACTTTCCAAATCAGAAACCATAAAAAGGCCGGCAGATCCCACGCCCTGTGGGAATCGATGTTATGCGAAGCAGTTTGCGGGGAACCTACGAAGTTAACGAAACGACCTTGAGAGCACCAAGACGTTGGCGGCTCTTTCGTGACCTAAACGACATGCATGTCAGGACATTCAGGTCATGAGCCCTCAGGAGTCCCTTTAGAGACACCTAAGAGACCTTAAGGCCTAAGCCCTCAGTCATGCTCATGACTATGGCTTCAACCATCAACTTTTAGCCTTTTTCTTCACTTAGTACCCACGTCCGAACCTATTTCAGTGGCTTTTGAGGGTTAATCGTTTTTCGCTCAGTCAATGTCATTTTTGCTGAGTCATGCTTATGACTTCTATAACCATGCTTTAGTGTTTCCATCACTTAGTGCCCACGTCCCAGCCCATTTCAGTGTTTCTTGAGTGTTAATGTTTTTTCGCTGACACATTGTCATTTTTGTTCAGTCATCGCCATGAATATAATTTCTAGCATTATCCTTTAGTGCTTCCTTCACTTAGCACCCACGTCAGAACCAATTCAATGGTTTTTGAGTGTTAATCTTTTTTCGCTGAGTCATTCTCATTTTTTCCTGAGTCATGCTGATGACTATGACTTCTACCATCATCCTTTAGTGTTTCCTTCACTTAGTGTCCACGTCCGCACTCATTCCAGTGGTTTTTGAGCGTTACACTTTTTACTGGGTCATTGTCATGATCTACATGACACGCATGTCATGATATTTATGTCATGACCTATCACTTGCGGTCGTTATACACACTTGTCATACTATGCCTATTTTCGTACCTACCAAGTTAACGAAACGACCATGCGAGCACAAAGACGTAGGTGGGTGATAGATAAATAGATAGATAGATGGATAGATAGATACTGTCAAAGTAGGAAATGTTCGCCGAGAAATGCTTCGCATTCAAAACAACATACTGGCTTGTAGTGGTACATCTCTGCCATAGGAAAAATCGATGGGTTTTCGACGGCACGGGAGCGGTGATCGTAGTTGCGCGTTCCACCACCACGCAATTCATGAAAGCCTTTACCGTGTTCGATTATATCACGGGCATTTCTATATTGTACTGCAATGACTGCGGCAGTATTTAGCGCCTCTCGTAGATAATCCGCTTTGCATGTTCTCCGTATTATGTATGTGTATGCTCGTCAAAAGTATCGCTGGTTAGAAAATGTATTTATCGAAGTAAATAATTTAATACCACAAGCCTATCCTGTCTGGTATACGGTCTGGTGAACGTGGGCTTCGGGCAAGGATTCTACGAAAACCGATATCTGAAACAATTTATCTCATGAGTTGTTCACCACGAAGGGTCAACAGGTAATAAAATGGGAGCTAATAAATATAAGAAAATGTGACAAAAAATCTTTGAGCCTAATTTCAGGAAGCATACTGATGGCTGCATTATAACGCGTTAACGGAAATTGAGGTAAGAGCGCATTGCAAGCTTCACGGGGCGCCGCACACCGGTTGACCGTGATTTTTCTGTAAATTGCACAAGTGAGGCGGTTCTCCGCTGCCCGTCTCTCGTGTTTCTTCTCTGCCGCCGAATTCGCTGATCGGTCCAGTTGTCGCGTATGTTTCTCATACCATACCGCTGCCGATAAATTCAAACTATAATTTTGTCAGTTATTTGCCAACTGACAGTAATCTGCATCTCAGAAGAGCTGCATGCGACGTGGCAAGTACAAGTGCTACCTGCAAGGTGATTTGCACTCTGAATTACGATATCTATCTATGTGTAGCTCCGAATATTTTACATTTTAGGCTTCGAAGAGAGGAAGTATGACTGTGGTAAATGAACATGTATTTAATCTGTCTATTGCAAATTTACTTAGGCAGCTCCTGATTTCCAGATGCAAACGCATCTATGCTAGCAGAGGAGTTCACGTGTGACAAGTTCACGTAGAATATCATTCCTGTCAAAATTTCCATCTCCAATGTGTTGAAAATTAGCCATAACTACGTTTTTCTAGGTAATCTTGGGTTAGTTATTAAAAGGTTTATTCGAAAAAATTGATAGCCAGTTGGGGTTCAAATTCGGAAACTTTATTTTTATGGAGAGCTTGATGGACTAAAATCATTTGCAGCTATGTGTCGCAGTTAATGCTTTACGTGCAATGTTTCTTTCTTTTACATTTTGTCGCATTTGAAAGCGAACTATATTGGGATAGGATTGATGAAAATGAACTGAAATGAAAATGAATGTTAAGAGCGAACAATAGCAGAAATGTCAGAGTAAATGCAATTTATGTTAAAGCAGTGAAAAGCAAGCGGTCATTAGCTGCCTCGTTTAGTCTAACAGAAGCGTGTTCTCACCTCTGAAACATCATACTCTGGTGGTTAGGACTTTTTTCAGATAGCGCTAAGGGACCTTATAGGACATTGCACTGTCTGGGGGGAAATGAGGCTCCTCATCTGCCACTGTGAGCAGAAAAGCGGTGAGGTCAGCGATGACATATCTCTAGAAAAGACAATAGTGATGTGCCTATGCATTTATTATATGAAATATACAACATATTCGGCAGCATATGGATAATGTTTGTGCTATCAATTATAAGGCCAGGAAGAAGCAACAAAATATCAAGAGCGAAAACTAGATTAAAGAATTTGTTCACTGCGTTTCGGATAGTGTGAGGCAGGCTATTAAGGGCTCCCCAATTCCGAGCAACGTACATTCGACTTTCAACACTGGCAGAAGGACGGCTCGCGCCTCTGCGCTTTTGTGGTACGCACATGCGCACGAGGCAGAGTCATGTTTTGTAGATGCTTGAAGGCGCGTTGTGAACCGGCTCTCCAATCCTTTAGCCAATACGTCTAAGGACTCTTGCATTTCCTGTGAGGTATAGATGATTAAGGCTACATTACCGCTCATTGGGAGTCTGTTTCTAGAACGAAGATCAATAAATAAAGCACGTTTGTTTTTTGGATTCAGATAGAGAATCAAAATCTTTATTATCTTCTCGGCAACTTTCAAGCAGTAAGTTTGAAGGTTGCCGAAATAAATTGATAATATTTCAAATTTTGTGAGCTCTGATTATGTAGAAGTTTTTTACAAGCAGCTTTCCTTCTTCAATAAACTCGTGTGCACTCACTGCTCACGTGAGTGCACAGTGCTTATACAGTGCAGAGTCACAGGCCACGTCCTTTGCTACAGAGGTATTCCATACAAGACAGAGTTCGAAGTAGGGTTTTAGTGCATAATGACATAGCGGGTAACATTGATGAATTCTACAGCATGAATGATAGGTGGCAGTCGTCGTAATAAAGCCGAATAGGACGTATAGAATGAAGGTAGTACAAGCCTACGCCCCAACATCCAGTCACGATGATGAAGAAATAGATCAGTTTCATGAAGATGTTGAATTAGTAATGAGAAAGGTGCTAACTCAATATACTGTACTCATGGGAGACTTCAATGCAAAAGTGGGGAAAAAGCAAGCAGGGTGAGCAAGCAATTGACAACTACGGCATCGGTTCTAGGAACACTGGAGGAGAGATGTTGGTAGAATTCGAGGAAAGGAATAGGCTCCGAATAATGAATACCTTCTTCAGGAAGTGCAGCAACAGAAAATAGACCTGGAAAAGCCCTAATGGAGAAACAATGAATGAAATAGATTTCATACTCTCTGCCGGTCCCAGCATAGTGCAGGGTGTAGAGGTGCTGGGTAGGGTAATGTGCAGTGGCCATAAGTTAGTCAGGCCTAGGATTTCTCTCAATTTGAAGAGAGAAAGAATAAAATTAGTCAAGAAGAAATAGGCCAACCTAGACGCAGTAAGGGTAAAATCAGACCAATTCAGGCTGGTGCTCGCAAGCAAATATGCAGATTTAGAAAACGAAGATGAAGACAACCTAGACGTAATGAATGAAGCCGTAACTAGGCTGATCTGAGAAACAGAAAATGAAGTGAGAGGAAAGGCACGAAGGCAACCAGTAGGTAAGCTCTCCCAAGTATCAAAGGACCTAATTAAAAATGGCAAAACATAAAAGTGTCAAATTCGAGAGATCAGATAGCATTCGCTGAACTGTTGAAACTGATCAATAAGAAGAAAGTACGGGATATTCGAAATTATGACGTGAAAAAGATTGAGGAAGCAGTAAAATATGGACGTAGCATGAAATCAGTGCGAAGAAAACTTGGCATAGGAGAAGGCAAAATGTATGCGCTATAATAATATCATCAGCAATTTCGATGACATTGTAAAAGCAGCAGAATAATTCTATACTGACGTGTACAGTTCCCAGAGCAGCTAAGCCATTTTCAATCGAAGTAGTGATGAACAGGATACAGAGGCTCGTTCTATAACAAGCGATGAAGTTAGAAGGGCCTTGAAAGAAATGACCAGGGGAGAAGCTGCTGGAGTAGATGGAATAACACTCAATTTAATAAAAGATGGAGGATATATCATGCTTGAAAAGCTTGCGGCCCTTTATACCAATGCCTCACGACTTAAAGTGTACCAGAGAGAAGGACGAATGCCTACATTATACTCATTCATAAGAATGGAGACATTAAACAATTGAAGAATAAGAGACCCATTAGCTTGGTTTCAGTATGTATAAGATATTGACACAGATAATTTCCAATAGAATCAGGGCAACCGTTGACTTCAACTAGCCAAGAGAACAGGCATGGCTTCAGCAAGGAATACTCTACAATGCATCACATTCATGTCATCAATCAGGTAAGTGAGAAATATGTGGAGCACAATTAGCCATTCTATATGGCTTTCATAGATTATGAATATGCATTTGATTCAGAAGAGACAACATCAGTCATAGATGCATTGCGTAATCAAGGAGTACAGGAGGCATACGTGAATATCTTGACAAATATCTACAAGGATTGCACAGCAAGCTTGGTTCTCGACAAGAAAGTAGAAAGATACCTATCAAGAAAGGGGTCAGGCAAGGAGACACAATCTCTCGAATGCCATTCACGGCATGCTTAGAATAACTATTTAAGCTCTCAGTCTTGCAAGTTTTAGGAGCGAGGATCAACGGCGAATACCTCCGCAACCTTCGGTTTGCAGATGACATTGTCCTATTCAGCAATGACAGCAAATGATTGAGGTCCTTAACCGAGAAAGTGTAAGACAGGGGTTGAAGATTAAAATACAGAAGACAAACATAATGTTCAAGAGCCTGGCAAGGGAACAAGAATTCAGGATCGACAGTCAGCCAATAGAGTCCGTAAAGAAGTACGTTTATCTAGGTCAACTGCTCACAGGAGACCCCTGATCATGAGAACGAAATTTACACAAGAATAAAATTGGGTTGGAATGCATGCGGCAGGCATTGCCAAATCCTGTCTGGGAGCCTACTACTGTCTTTGAAAAGAAAAGTGTACAATCATTGCATTCTAATGGTACTAAGATATGGGGCAGGAACTTGGAGGTGAACAAAGAAGCTCGAAAACAAGTCAAGGACTGCACAGAGAGCAATGGAACGAAAAATGTTAGGCCTAACGTCAAGAGACAGGGAGAGAGCGGTGTGGATCAGAGAACAAACGGAAATAGCCGATATTCTAGTGGACATTAAGCGGAAACAGTGGAGATGGGCAGGCCATGTAATACGTAGGACGGATAACCGGTGGACCATTAGGGTTACAGAATGGAATCGGCGTATCTATCATCTCAACCTGCGCACCTTGTACAGCTGCTGCCATGTAACGGTAACCTGGGCCCCTCTCAAGCCGTTTTCACGGCTTTTAGCACAGCAGACCTTCCAGCTTATTGTCTGGTAGACAATAAAAAAATTGATACCAAGAGAAGGGAAGCGCAGTCGAGGGCGGCAGAAAACTAGGTGGAGTGATGAAGTTAGGAAATTCGGAGGCGCAAGTTGGAATCAGCTAGCGCAAGACTGGGGCAATTTCAGATCACGGGGAGAGGCCTTTGTCCTGCAGATTACATAAATAGGCTGATGATGATGATGATAACACGTAACGACGAAATTTTCCGATAGCCCAAATAATAGCCAGACATTGCTTTTCAGTTACGGAGTAGTTCGCCTCAGTTTTGGTAAGGGTGCGGCTGGCTTACACTACGACGTACTCGTCGAAGCCATGCTTGCGCTATGCAAGAACAACGCCTAGCCCGACACCGCTAGCGCCCGTGTGAATCTCATTTGGAGCTAAGGGATCGAAGTGGCGACGTACTGGTGGTGAAGTCAGAAGGCGGCACAGTTCTTGAAATGCGTCGTTATATGCCGGGGTCCAGTCCGGTAGGTCAGTACGGCTGGTCAGACGCTCGATTAAGGGGACGATTATGGAGGAAAAATTGCGGACGAAGCGTCAGGAATACAAGCATAAGCCGATGAAGCTGCGAAGCTCTTTCATAGTAGTTGGTTTGGGAACGCGGACATGGCACTAAGTTTCTTAGGGTCCGTGAGGATACCGTCTTTTGAGACCATTTCAACGAGAATAGTAAGCTTGTGAGCGCTCTTAGAAGTCGAGCAGGCATGTGGCTGGAGGCGCCCCCATGTCAGGAAAACGGAAGTTGCGATGGCAGCAGAATCGTGCTACGTGGCCCGGGAAACCACATGAATAGCATATTGGTTGGTTATCAGGCGTGCGCCACGGGTTGATGACAGGGGCTCTAGCGACCCAGTAAGGAACGGGAACCGGACGTGAAGGTGGTGGCGGCACATGGAAAATTCCAGTGGTCCGGTAGCCGTCAGGAGCTGGAGGAACCTAAGGCCAGGCGACAACGTTAGCATACGTCAGTGGTCCAAGAACGGGCTGCAGAGGAGGGGCAGGTGGCAGCGCCTCAGCAACTTGCGTTTGAAGCACTTGAGGAAGCGAAGGAGCCAAGGATGTCACCGGTTGAGAAGGGCTAGTCGCCAGAGACAGTTGACGCGCGACTTCCATGCGGATGAACTGCTTTATCTGCGGCAATAAAGCAGAAATGTCGGCAGCGTCGCGGCTGAAATCCATGGGAGCAAGATCCGCGGTATCCTGCTCGAGCAGCACAGCGTGTTGAGCACGCTGCTTGGGCAGCTCATCGTACTGCTGACAGAGCTGAATTACCTCGGCAACCGTCCGGGGACTCTTGGCGACGAGCATCAGGAAGGCGTGGTCATCGATGCCATTCATGACGTGCTTGATCTTGTCAGCTTCGTCCATGAATGAGTTGACGTGCCTGCAGATCTGGAAAAGCTCTCGTCATTGCATTAAGCCCGACCACGCAAGCGCTGCTCAGCACGAAGACGGCGAATGGCGCGACGGCCGAAGACCTCAGTCAAAGGGCTCGTGAAAGCGGACCAGGTGGTAAAATTGGATTCATGATTTCTGAACTATTGGTTCGCAACGCCCGTCAAATGAAAACTTACATTAGTGAGCTTGGCGAGGTCGTCCTACTTATAATAGGCACTTACGCGGTCGTATTCGGCGAACCAGTTCACGACGTCGAGGTCGTCTGCTCCGCTAAATATAGCAGGATCGCGTTGTCGGATGACGCCAGGGCAGACAATGGTCGTGAGTACGGTAGCAGCCGCCTGGGACGGTCCGGGATCATTCATCGCCAGAGCAGGTGGTAACGTCCGACTGCGGAGTTCCAGGATGACGAAGAGAAACCCCGCACCTCCACCAGATGCAATGGGAATGTTTGCCTACACTGTAAAAAATTTCAGTCAATATACGGAGGCATTTCCGTCATTATAATGAAAAATTGCAGTAAAAATACGGAAAGATCTCATTTTCAGAAATACAGCAAAATTTCCGTTAAAATACGGAAAGTGCTCCCCGTTTTAAGTTTTACGGACATTTTTCCGTAATAATACGGTGACTACACTGTTCTGTAGGAAGCAGACGGAATTCCGTATTTTTGTTATGCGATCATCCGTATTTGTGCAAGGAAAACTACCCTTACGAAAATGTCAGATATGGACTGATATGAAAAAGGCCATATATGGGCATATTAAAAATTGGGCAGATATGGCCATATATGGCATATAAAGGCCATATATGGCCATATCTGCCCAATTTTGAATATCCCCATATATGGCCCCCTTATATGCTATATATGGCCATATCTGCCCAATTTTGAATATCCCCATATATGGCCCCCTTATATGCTATATATGGCCATATCTGCCCAATTTTTAATATGTCCATATATGGGACCCTTATATGCTATATATGGCCATATCTGCCAAATCTTTAATATGCCCATATATGGGACCTTTCTGTATAAGGCCACTTCTAAAGTTTTAGTGTGTCCATATATGACACTCTTATATACAGCGTGTTTCAGCGAACACTTTCAAAATTTATTTAAGGTGGCCTGTGGCAGATAGCCGAATTCTAGTTAGTGAGCTGGTCTACTCCAAGAGGCCGACATTACTTGCACAAAAAATTGAAATTCATAATCGACTAATCAACAAAAATTCACTAATTAAGTTTTAACTAATTACCTGATAGCTCATATTGCAATTTACAAATTGTAGCCGGGGAGTTTGCAAGGCGGATCGACTTGCAAACTGGTGTCATCCCGAGCAAATTCTCGGGATGACACCAGTTTCGGGATATTAATTTCCGAACTTTGCGGAGAAATGCATTGCCGTTCCAGTTAATTTGGTGCTTCAATGCATAAAGCAACGATTTGTTAAGAAACTAACTGGAACGCCAATGCATTTCTCTGCAAAGTTGGGGAATTAATATCTCGAAACTGGTGTCATCCCGCGAATTTGTTCCAAGTGGATCCGCCTGGCGAACTCCAAGGCTACAATTTGTAAATTGCAATATGAGCCATCAGGTAATTAGTTAAAACTTAATTAGTAAATTTCTGTTAAATATTCGATTATGCATTTCAGTTTCTTGTGGAAGTAATGTCCGCCTCTTCGAGTAGACCAGCTCATGAACTAGAATTGTGCTACCTGCCACAAGCAACCTTTAAGAATTTTTGAAAGCGTTCGCTGAAACACCCTGTGTATGGTCATATTTGGAATTTCAATAAATTAAAATCTGGGTTTTTACATGCCAAAACCACAATTTTATGATTAGGCACACACTGGTGATCGAGGCATTCCGAATTATTTTAACTCCCTGTGGTTTTTTAATGTGCACACAATGCATATGGCACACAGGCATCTAGTGCATTTCACTTCCATCGAAATGCCACCGCGCCCGGGATTCAATCCCGAGCTTTCAGTTCAGTAGAGCAACGTACGTACGCCTTAGCCACTACGGCGGGTCTGGAAATTTATAT
Source organism: Dermacentor silvarum (assembly GCF_013339745.2). Taxonomy (NCBI): domain Eukaryota; kingdom Metazoa; phylum Arthropoda; class Arachnida; order Ixodida; family Ixodidae; genus Dermacentor; species Dermacentor silvarum. Next base: position 98,087,932 of record NC_051160.1, read on the forward strand.
GAACATCTCCTGTAAAAAATTGCAACCAGCTATCAGCTTACATGCCTGTTGGCTAACCCTAATTTCAGACCTTGATGGTCTACTAGCCAATCGGCATACAAGTTTACAGGTCTACAAGCCTACAAGTCTACTACCTGTCTACTACCTATTCTACTGTTTGTCGGTGTGCCATTGTACCGGAGACCACTGTTCAAATGTGTATTGTTTATTGAATTGACGAATTCTGACTGTGATTGCATTACAGTCTTGCAGTCTTAATTAGAATATATTCAGTGCCTTTGAACACTAGAGTATGCCAGTCGGCACTTATGATGGCTCACTGCATAAATATGCTCACCATTCCATCCAAAACTTCAGGTCATGGTATGTGTGTGATGTGGAAATCATATTTATAACATCTGAAAGCAATATGAACAGAGATAAAACTTTATTGCAAAGTTCACTACTACAGCACATTACCCAATTGCTGCAAGGGGTACCAGTGCACTGCTTTCAGTCTCTTTTCCATAACTTCCTTTGACACCGTGACGTCCGCGTTGTGAAAACAGCTGCACAAACAAATGAACCATTATTGCCATACGACAGCAAACTAAGTACAATACTTGTGTTGATTAGTACACCGAGAAACGAGGAATTGAGCATAAACATTATTAAAAGACTTACAAGTGGTGAAAGCAGTACAAGTAATATTTATGACTGTTTTGAAGCCGGCTTTGTGGCTGGTGAAGGGCCAATTGGAAGCAAATGCATATTTTCAAGTAATTGTAGGCCAGGCACACCAAGCTGTTTTCATTACACAGATTCCTATTGAATAGTAGCAATAATCCCAACATAGGCCTTACTGCATACCTGCTTGGTTAATTAATAATAGTACACACCGTAAGTATGCACATTACGAAAATTCACATATTTTCCCCCCTCCCACACAATGACCCCACTTGCAACTCAGCATTGCAACCGGTGGCCTGGTTTTGACTTCGACTGATGATAATGGCCAGCTGCAGATGCCAGTGGCAGTACCAGCACTGGAGCTATCTAGTGCTATATGCACAAAGCTAGTATTTCTCCGTTTTTTTTGTCAGTCTAGACAGGTCATGCTGCGCATGCATGGAGTGATCAGACTGCTAGCGTGCCACATAAGGTCACAAGCTAGCTACAGCACCCACTTCAAGCTCAAAGCATTTCAACATGCTTTGTAGAATGGCAGTCGTTATTTGAGAAGGCACTTCCGCGTCAGAAAAGTACACATCTGCCGTTAGAGACGGCCGCATGAAAAGCTGAATGCTACCAGCAAGGCAAGCAGGAATTCTGCTGCAGCAGGAATACAAGCAGGAATACCGCTGACCCAAGACTGATTTTTACCCGCAAGTTGAAGTAGCAGTGCTTTATAGCTCAGAAGCCTCTGGACAGCTGTGCTGTGTAAATTTAAATGATACAGAAAGAGGCTCGCCGACTTACAAGGAAGCGGGGCATTCCAACTACAAACTTCAATGCAAGCAGCGACTGGATGATGTGCTTCATGTGTCGGCATGGGCTTCATGAGTGTGCTGTGTAAATTTAAATGATACAGAAGAAGGCTCGCCGACTTACAAGGAAGCAGGGCATTCCCGCTACAAACTTCAACGCAAGCAGCGACTGGATGATGTGCTTCATGCGGCGGCATGGGCTTCATGAGAACATGTCAGCAGCTGCCTTCTACATACAAAGAATCGCAGGCTTTCACTATTTGTGATCATTCCCTGACAGCAGGAGGCAAGTTTAAAAGGCTGCCAGTGGAACTGTTGTGTACATTGGTCCTAGAGGCACAGAACATGATTTCTGATGACACTGCCATGAAAAGCTTCAAGAGAACTGGCATCTGAAACTCAACTCACACCACTGAGGACCACCTACTATGGGACGACACTACTGAAGTTTAAGAAACTGGAGGGCCAGCCAGAAGTGCAGATTTCTCAAGCTTAAATTCGTATTTGAAATGTGCGTTTTCAAGGTTCGAAAATAAGACTTGTCCATTCTTGTAAGTTACACCTTTGTTTGATTCTTTGGTAGCTGGCTTTTCGACACAATCTTAGTGCGCCGTAGATTAGGCTGAACTAGGTGGCTGTGGAAATTACCTTAAGATTTTACCCTGCATATACCATAGCCTCCCACTTTGTGTCATTTTCTTAAGTGTTTAAAATAGGAATAAACAAACGCATAAAAAATACCTAGTGCGTATGCTAGTTCCACAAGAAGTATGCTGCAAAGTATCAGCAGGACTGGTGTACTGTAGTGATTCCTTTCCCTTCATTCTATATTCCATTCTTATCATCCACTGCACATATCCAGCCAATCATGATAATGTAGGCAGAATGCTACCCTTACAATGCACAAGACAATTCCAATAGAATAATTACACTATCCCAGCCCTAGATGCTTTCATAAAGTGTTTATGTAGCACATGGGCATCATGCATGAGCTAAACATTCATATATCTGTCCACAATATTTTATAAATGCTGTAACCACCAGGCAGTTTTCACATTACTGAAAAGTTTTCACACCTGAAGTCATGATAATGTTAAATATGTTTAAATACATTGGTACCTCTGACCAAATATTAATGGTAATTCGACAATAGAATGGATTTAAATAATACTTTAGAGGGAGTGTGGGTGGCCAGCTTCAAACTTTAGCGCCATGCGACATTAGCATAACTGCAGCATGAATGCATCCTGTGATGTATCCAAGTTTTTGTGATTGAGCCTACTTCAGCAAGTTGTCTGGGGGGATGTATGAGCTGAAGCAAGAGGCCAGAACAGGGACTGCTTGCACGAAGCCATTTACTGATGGGCAAACTTACCAAGCAGTAGAAAGGTACTTCATGCTTCTAAGTTCGTTGCGCTGTGTCCGGTAGCTGTCAAGCGACCTTTTACTATTGGCCAACTCATTCACATAGGGTCACAACACAATTACCTGCCTGTCTCCAGTGGGTGAAACTTCCCAAGAGAATTTTTTGCCCTCTTACTTTGGCGAGTGCATCAGCTCACAGTTCGTCTTGTCAAAATGGCTCCCGCTACTTCACATGTAGAGTGTATTTGTTTGATTGCCCTTGTAGATTGCCCGCCTCGGCCGCAGGAGGTCGTAGGTTCAATTTCTACCGCCGCACGGCGCCCACTGATTCAAATGTACACAAGTGTACCCCAGCATGGCGTTCGGCTTTCTTCAGGGAGAGGAGTCTGTGCTCTAAATACCAGTCAAAACCCTCATGAGCACAAAGAGAAGTAGGTCTGGGCCATTCCCAATAGTGGCAATTTCCCATGTGGTGCCCCAAATTCCCTTTCCAAGCGCTGAGGTCCCATAATGGCCAAGCACCAGGTGTAGTGCAAGGACCTTATGAGTGTTGTTTATGTGTGTGGACTGTTTGAAAACTCTTGAGGACTGTGAATGAAGGAAGAAGAAACAGAAGAAGGCGAGCCAGGCACAGCTTGCGTGCTTGGCAGTGTTCAGAAAAGAAACAATAGAGAAGGAAGAAGAGAGGTGGGTGCCAAACGGGCAGAGGGGGCTAGCGACTTAGAAGACGCAGGACCAGTGCGCTGTTTCGGGAGCTCCTGCCGCGGTACCTGAGGCAGCCCTGAGGACAACGCGCCTGCCTGTCGGTGCAGACGCAGAGTGGCGCCTGGCGCGACGCTGTTTGGAGCAGGCCTGGCTGTAGCCTGCTCGTATCCGTTGTTGGAGCATCTTTAGGCTGTGTCCGGGGTGAGGCCTAACCGAGGCCTTTGCTTTGAAGCCGCCTCTTGCTCGAGGTGGAACGTGAGGTTGTGGCGGTGAAAGCAACCCGCCCGACAGCCGTTCGAGTCCTCGGGCCACGGTAATGCAGCCGTCTCCTGCCTCATCTGATGACCATTGCCGTCACCCTGCCTTGGCTGGCCTTCCACGAGGGTCATCGTGCCTTGGCTCGCCTCCAACGGAAATCGTCGCGATAGCTCAGACGATCTCCCACTGATCGACGACACTATCAGGAATGTAGCCATGAGACGTACTTGCTCTTTTCTTGAACGCTGCGCATAGGACTTAGTGTAGACGTGTTTGTTTTAGGGACCTTTGCTATGTATTCTGTGTTTAGTGCTTGTCTTGTTACAGTCCTATCATCTTAAATTTTGGTTCACATCGGTTCGCGCGTCTCTGACGTTCATTACTGCTTGACTGCACACAGACATACGTACCAAACTATCCATCACACCAGACCAGGAGCATGCTTGTACCTATTTCACCGGTAGGTACCTAGCGGCTGCACTTGCCTCAAGGCAGCCGAGGCTGATGCTCTTCAACAAGGCCATCTGTCGTTGGACAATAGGTGCCCAGAGAGCACGCATGAAATCTCAAGATGTGAACCCTCACAAGAAGCCGAGCACCAGGCCAAGGGACATCTCTACCCATCAGAAAGAAACGGAGGGTTTCTGGCGGCACGGGGATTTGAACTCAGTACCTCCCACATAAGAGGCAGATGCTCTACTGCTATACCACTACTGCGGTAGATTCATCCAGTTGAAATGGTTAGTCATGAGGATCTGACACCGCTTTAGCATCCAAGAGAACCAAAAATTGGGCAAGCTGTTATGTATTCATGGTTGAAATGTTGAAAGCGGCATGGGCAAACGCAGACAAAGGAGTGCTTGCATTCTCTTCATTTCTCTGCCCCTCAGTCTGCATTTGTTTTTTCACTGCTTTAAACATTCTAATCGCTTTAGCTTTACCCATGACAGTGTTATTTTCATTGTCGACCTATTACAGCACCTGGCATTGCGTATATAGCACAGCATGATTAACATGGGAGTGCCAATGTTGCTATAAGTGATTGCCATGTACTTAACAGAAAAATTTATGGGGGCGTAATGGAATAAGATGAGCGTCTACAGCTCCAAAGGCATCCCCTATTAATATTATTAAGCCCTTGTCTTCAAGGAGCCTACTGGATAATTATTAGGATTGGAACTTTTCCTTGTGTGTGTTGAGGGCTTTACTAAATTCAATAGGAGGCAAGTTTGAATTTTTTGAGGCTACAGCACCAAGTAGTTCACAAGAAAGTTTCTCACTATTAAGCGACAATGGGAAAGAAGCATTGTTGCTAATATTTAGTAACAGTGACGCACGCTGTTTGCTGCGGTATGCATGATGACACAGTTCCCTTCCTTCTTGCTTTTTAGTTTCGCAAGTTTGAATTTGATTGTAGCACGCTGATGCCTACAAGATGAAGAGAAGACACAATAAAGCTTGCTCAGAGTCAGTTACTTTAGCGAGCCCTGCTCAGATTCTGATCGAGATGTATGAAGCTATGTATGGACTAAATGTACTATCACATATTTCTACTACTAGCACTAAACTTAGTACTAAGTTAAAGAAACAGAAAGATACTAAAGAACTCGTCCCCGATAACCAACAACAAACAGCGTGCTTGTGTGTGCGTCACTGATGCAGAATGTAACTAACACTTTAATTGTGTTGCCTCAATAATGAACTGTTTTGAGAACTACCCAATGCTCCGTCCCCAAAAGAGGTACGAAAAAAGCAACCTCCTCCCACAGTGGCTAGTAATGCTGCAGCTAAGCCCCTAACGCATACAATGAAAAGCATGCAAGTTATCAATTGGCTAGATTGCCATGCAGCGCATAATACACGATGCCATTGACCCATGGATGAAAGCCGTATCCCCTGCCGCGATGAGTGCTACAGGTGCTGCAAATGACATCGCAAGCAATTACAACAACGCTGACACTGCCATCCTAGGCACGCTGTTCTGCGTAAGTGCCTGAAGGGCCTCCTGCAACAACTTGGCATTCAAAACAATGCCATCACTGTGGAAGACAAACTGGAGTCAGATCTATCACCAAACTTGTCAAACGGGTGAATATGGTCTCAAAACAAGCACTGGTGTTGCAGTTTTGAGGCAAACCAATGAATGCACACTGGTTGAGAAGCAGCAGAAAGTTCGAAAAACTGAATTGGTAAACTTGATTCAGGGTATCAAGGTAAGAATATGCCACCGACACTCAAGGCATGCAGATGGATTTGTTTTGTGCCCATGTGAACGAGCGAGCCTGATGCACAAGATCGCATTAAATGCTCGACCAATTCTGCTGCCTCAGATGCTGCTGGACGCAGTGCCGTGGCAAATAAAGACCTGAAGTGCCTTCAGAAAACCAACTTACTTGGTTGGTTTTGCTTTCTCGTTTTTTGATCTGCTATGTACTCCTTCCGTGTCATCATTATAGATGCAGCATCTGCTTTTTAAGTCTTGTTTTTTAGGTTATTATTTGCTGGGCCAGCGTCACGCTGTGCGATAACCTTGTCTCTTATCACCCCTGGTATACTAGGCCGTACCAATCTGTCATGGCACATGGCTATGATGTAGTTGTATTAGGGGGTCCTGGTGACTCCAATATTTGGTTGCTTTATCATTAATGTGATGCCCCATGATGGTCTTGTTCAGTACTTATAAATATCACATTTCTTCAGTAAACTGCAGTTGAAAGTAAGTGCCAAACCCGTGTTTACGTAAACCGATCTCCGCTCTACCATTCTCCAGTGATTATGCTCTCAGTAACGTGCTTAAATAGATTCTTATTTTCTACGGAACATAATCATGTGTGTCACAATGGCTCATAGAGTGATTCAGCTATACCTTTGCAATCCTCCACCTTGAAATCCCTATTCATCGGCTTACAGTAATATTCTTAAAATAGATTTCGCTCCTTTACAGACACTTTCGCCCATATTTTCACTGCACATGCTCTCGCTCTTCCCTTATATCCTCACAATTTTCTTGTTGCCCCATGATCTTCGCAGCACTCTACAAGTGAAACAACTTATTTCATGCTCAGTAATTCCATTTCTGTAAGTTCTGTACTAGGCATTAGCTAATTATTTTATTCCTTAAAAATTTAATTTCTCTTTCATAGCAATTACTGCTGCTGCTATTAGAAAATAGCAACACATAGTTTTTATAATGCCTTCAATGAATCAACATATTTATGATTTAGCCTGCATATCACGCATGCAGCTCTTCTGCGATGTTTCACCTTAATCTAAAATTTAGCTATCTCGATCTAGATGCAGATGCTTGCTATGCATTGCCCTTGTGATTACTTTTATATGTGCACCTATGATTCATCGCAGTGTTCTCAGAGTATCACGGATGAATATCAGTTCTTCCTATTTATGGAGGTGGTGTTATGCAGGCAGTGTCTGACAAATTGAACATCTTTCCTAAACTTCAGAAAGCAGACACAATTCTATATGAAGGAAGAACAGAAGCTGATCACCTTTCTTTCTCATACAATCAGCCAATGAATACATAAACAAAAAAACTAAATTTTCTTTTAGTTATATATAACCTAAGAGTAACTCACTACTCATTTGTTTGCTGAGCTATCCACAACTGTAACTGTTGCAGCATGTCAGAAATGCTACAGTGGGTTGCACATTATGTTTATCATCAGTAAATGGGCATTTTCAGGCATCAAGCTCAGCATATCAAAGATATAATGTTGGCCTTTGGGAGGTTAAAATGTCCACAATTTTGGCCATCAATTCCATCCCGTATGATATAGGCCACATGACAACACAAAAGCATCCAAATAAGCTAACATGTTGACATCTTCAATGCCTAAAAATCGTCAGCAACTTTGCATTTGTTGTTGCTTATATGAAGACCAAATTTACATGTCCCTTGCATGTCCTTATAGCAAGAGTATCATGATCACAAGTATTAATTTCTATATATGACTTCAACTCACTCTAAAACATATTCTAATAAACGTAGCACTGACATATATGCATACCTGGCCAAAATATACCCAGGCGTGCGATCGTGCAAACAGCTCGCTTTTCTGTTCCTTCGCTTGCCCTCTCTGGATTGATCAGAATTGTGATTGCGTCGGCGGCCGTCAGAGACAGCGGGGCGGTACCGCAGCTTTCCCACTTAGTGACGTAGCAGTCAAACCGAACGTGCGGAAAGCGAGCTGTTTGCGCGATCGCACCCCAGAGCCTAACTACAGTGTTGGCCAATTAAACGAGGAAATATAACTTATTTCACTTCTTAAAATATAGTCTGTGGTACTTTACCCAAATATGACTCGAAGGAAACTGCACAAATATGGGTGGCGATGTGGGCTTGTTGGTTGTTCATGTTGAAATGAGCGAGTTGTAGCGCGAACAGGGAACAAAGATATGAGAAGGCACAATGAAGTGCTACGTGTGTGTATTCTTTGTGCCTTCTCTTGTATTTTCCCCTGTGCGCGCTACAATTCGCTCGTTGCACAAATCTGTTACCAAGCTTCTTATCGTCATTTATTTCACCTTTAAGGGCCTCTGTCAGGGTAGTACGTTAGGGGCGGCATATTCATGCAGTCTCTAGCATTCACTCAAACCATTACCAAATGTTCACACCCTAAATGTATAATTGCTTTTAATGATGAACAAGTCTGCAATTCTATTGTGTGCGAGCATCGACAATACTTATCCTGACCTCTGCAGTGACTGATCCGCTACAAATTATCTTTGAGGTTCTTAAGCTGCGTGCTTTTGTACTTTTATGTTTAATAATGCGCTACGTGAGACCATGAGTATACTTTATAGGGCTTTGTTTTCAAATTTAAGTAACTTCAGGGTGATGAACACACACACACTTATGGAAACATGGAAATGAGAACCAGTGGGGGTTTGAATTTACCATGTTTTTTTTTCCATTTCCTGTGGATAGCCAGGAGGCGCTCCAGCAATGACACTCCCCTGTCTGCACCGCCCCATGGAGGCCAGCTGCCACTGAGAAAAGACGGGTTATTATTATTACCAGATATTAGCTAGCAGCATCACATATGCAAGCCGACTTGTGTAGAACAGCGCAAGACAGTTGAAGTGACATGTGCATTAGGTGAATATTCATTAAAGACACATGTAACTGCAGTCACCCGTGTTGCTGACTGCATGTCTCTTTGCAGAGTAATGCAAATAGGCGTGCAGGTTACGTGATATATGAAGCTCAAGTGCACTGTGTAGGTTATCAAGTTAGGTGTTGTTGTCTAGAGGTCTTTGTGATCAGTACACATGATGCCATATGCACTGAAATGTGGTGGTAAAGAACCGAGTGCTCCCAGTCATTCCATGAACTCGTACTATTACTGCAGCTACGTGATAGCAGAAGGCTGTATGCATTAGTTCAAAGAGCTACCTAAAACAGGGTGCATGCCATAATTGATTACATGAATCAGTGGAAAAATGTCACTTGGTGGCTGCCATTAGATATGGGAATGGTTAAGTAGCGCTGCAAAGTGCTACTCACTGCTGGTTCCTAATTCCTTACATAACATTCACTACGTCAAAGAACAATGCCACTAAGTCCTGACCTGTCTCCCATGCAGATAAAGGTTACGCATTGCTGAAGTTGTGCTTGCAGGATGTGAAAAAAAGCTGTCCAAAAGAGAATTTAGCACATGGAGAGGAATGTCGAAACGAAATCTAACGTCACTAAAGTTGTGGTAAAGTGGCAACATGTCACAGAATATTTCAATAGAACCATGAAAATTTCTGTTAAATTGAAAGCTTGCCTATATTCTTGTGTTGTACCCATGTATTAGTGCTATGACAAATGAAGGCTCTAAGTTGACAGATGAAGCGACAAACTTAAAATGTCCACGTGTATACATGCTTAAAGGCAGTTTCCCTGTTTCATTACATTTTCCAAACTCTTCCAGAGCTGTTGTATACTATAAGAGTACAAAGCATGGCTCGATAATAGAATAAACAGCACAGTATGTGCTGCCATGCTAACAAATTGGTAAAAGAAAAACAAGGAAAGCTTCTGCTGTCATGATTTTACCATTAAGTGGGCTCAAATACTACACGAACACATATATCGAGATAAAGAATTGGTTTCAACAAATGCAAGCAACGTGTGGAGTCAGCCCTATTATAACAGTTACCAACTCATGTGAGCAGAAAAGCAGGTGAGAGCACACTGGCTCAGGCGGAGCCATTTGCCTTTCCTGTAAATAAATCCTTACACTCTGAAGCTCATATTGATACTCCCTTCAGTCACGGTGTACACACAATTGGAATACATATTTATTTTTTCTTATTTATCACAATACCCACAGCACCCGTAGGCATTACAGCGGGGGGGGAGAAGGAAACAAAGAACCAATCAATAAAGCAGGCAAAACAAAACATGTACCCGGAACACTTTCATACTCGCACATACACACAAAAACACTATCTTACTTCAGTGGGCGTATACAGTTTGAAAATACATAACTTGAAAAAATCTTTGCGACATCGGATGGTAACTTGTTCCATTGGCTTATGGTTCTGGGAAAAATGACATTTTCAACGCTTCAGTTTTGCACGCTAATTCTTGAACTTTATTTTCATGGTCCAGCCGTTCAGAAACATAATCAGGCTTGGAAAAATATTTCCCGGGGTCTATACCTGTTCGAGAGTGGAATATGCTGTGAAAAAATTGCCCCGCTTTTAGAACAAGCACCATATACGCTGCTTGCGCCGTTTGGACATAGCTTGATCAGTTCCGAAAGCGCTTTTGCATGTTCTCTGAAGCTTTGATCAAAGCTTCGTGTCGTCCACCTAGTCACCGTCTACGATATCTCCGAAAACAGAGGTTTTCTAAGCCGCGCCGGCGTCATAGACTTCCATTGTAAACAAGGAGGCAACGGAGGCAGTTGAGGCAAGCAATGGACGCGTCACCACGTGATCAAACATGGCAGCGCCCGCGGAATCGCCGCGAAAAGGGTCAATACAATGTACTACCCTGTGGCAGAGAAAGCGATCTCCTCTTCCAGAGTTCAATTATTTGTCAAGCAATCATTTTACTCTTCCAACAACTACTGCATAAATGGGAAAACGAAACCGATTTTGTTTTGTTCTCTGCGCTCCCAGCACCAGGTGGAACCACGCGCGGCGCTTCCGATCTCCGAGGATGTAAGAAGACAAGCGGTTGACGAAGCTGCATTGTGTAGCCAGCTGGCTTTTATCGTTTTATGTTGTACAGTTTGTTAGTTTACCGTAAATATGCCTTGATTTGTACTCAAGAGTGGAGCAAGGCCCTAGGGACGCATCGTGAGCGAAGAACAGACGCGATGGATGGTTAGGCTGCTTGACTCTCGGCTGTACGACTCTCGGCATGTTAGGACTGGCAAAGTTACGAATTTGTCGCGGTGTGGTGTACGCTTCTGTGCACGTCAAGTGCCGTCATAGCGCGGGGATGTTTGAACGGAATGTGTCCCTTCGTCTACAAAACTCTGCACGCTGCGACATCGAAGAATTCCTGTGTACGGGTGTACGTATGCCCTTGGATACGGGATAGCCTGCCCTCAACGGATGTTCAACAGTGTACGCACGCTGCGCGTACGCGTACGTATGAGGTAAGCCCGTTGTAATTCTATTTGTTCGGTTTGCATAGCGTAGCTGTTTAGATGATGTGTGGTAAGCTGGCGTCGCGAACAGAACTTTTTTTTCAAAAGGCCAGTAAACAGCGTCATAGGGCAAAAATGGCGCGTGAATGGGAAAAAGGATCACCTATAATTTCACATCGATCTCCATGGTAGCGCGATCGAAATTTTTCGTGTGGCGCGTATAACCTATTGCTCATGCGCGTTAAAAACTTAGAATAAGAGTACATTCAGTTGCGCACATAATTTGTATTGGCGCTTGTGCAACTATCGCACTATACGTGCGATAGTTGCCTCCTTGTATGCATGCATTTTCATTGTAGTTACAAAAAAAATTGTTAGCTCTGCTGTGTCTTTCCTTGGTGCAACTGCTTGTGGTGCAGCAAGACGTTTTGCTTCTAATGATGTCTGGGCAGTCCAAGCATTCGTGTCGTGTAGCTAGCTGTAAATGTATCAGTTGCAAAAAAATTGTACATGCCAGAGAAGCAAATGCAATCAACATATACTGTATTTTATAAATACTTCAGTTGAACTGCTTAAGCAAAAAGTAGATATGCACGAGGTCGCGGGATCGAATCCCGGCCACGGCGGCCGCATTTCGATGGGGGCGAAATGCGAAAAACACCCGTGTACTTAGATTTAGGTGCACGTTAAAGAACCCCAGGTGGTCCAAATTTCCGGAGTCCCCTACTACGGCGTGCCTCATAATCAGATCGTGGTTTTGGCACGTAAAACCCCACAATTTTTTTTCAGAAAGTAGATATGCATGAAAATCAGATGATTGTGCTGATGCTTAGCAAGAACAAGGTAACATAACATTACTGATTCAATATTTTCTTTTACTGAAAGACTAGTTGCTGGTGTCCTGCTGGAGCTGAGATCTGCTGCCTGCCATGAGGCCACGTCTGTCAAGTTAACGCAATATTGTTGCCTTCAAAGTGAGTGGATTTGTTTCTCTCAGCATTTTACTACCAACCTGCATCGTGGCGATCCACTTAGCTGTGTAGATGATCATTGTTAGTGACATTGGAGTGCTGGGGGACAAGCACCCTTTGAATGTTACAACACGCAGCTGTGGCAATATGTGAAGGTGTTAATATACGGAATGTCCCAACTATGATGCATAAATATTTTTTTAAAATAAAGATGCCACGTAGCTGGACAAAACGAAGTTATTATTACGTTTGCCATTGCTTGGAGATACTGAGAATATTCTTTGCATTCCGCCTAATTAGATCATTAGTCTTAATTATACAACCTCTCAATTAATCTAATTAGATGAAAAGTGTAAATGAGGAAATTGTAGAACACCATGAACAACTCCCGATACAGCATCCGTTGTGCAAAAAGTGCTACATAAAAGTGTTCTTCCGAGCGGGAAAGAAGCTCGCGAATACACATAAAATTGCCGCACGAATGGCCGCTCGAGGCTCTTTGCATGTATTCGTGACTTTCTTTCACGCTCGGAAAAACTTTCATGTAGCTCGTATTTCATGTAATTATAATATTTGAGAAGTTGAATAAATAATTTACACTTAATTATGCAATTAGGCAGAATGAAAAAAAGTGAGTATCTCCAGGTGATGGCAAACGTTACCTTGGTTGTGTCCAGATACGTAGCATTTGCATATTTTGAAACCTTTGTGTGTAATAGTTGGGACACCCCGTATAAGCTAGATTTGTTTCCCCAAGTTAATATATTGATGACATTCGATTGTGGTCTAGCAGGCAAAAATCCTAAACAGGAAGAAATAATTTTAATTTGCTCTTGGTAGGTTGTTCAAGCAAATCAACCAAGTTGTTACACATGAAATGCGGCATTTGTAGGTGTGTTCTGCAACACTGCAGCCCTGCAGCCCTAAATAACTTTTGAGTAAAGTGCTACTACTATAATTTCTCTAAAGCATGCAGCAAGGTTCAGCGTTCCAGGAGGCTGGCATCAAGAGAGATCTATTTATATGAATTTCATATGTGAAAATGAGGTGTTCTTGTTTGGATGACTGTATAAACTTATGCTTTAATTCCTGTCTTGCATGAGGCAGACTTGGACGGGAAAATTGATTTCTTTTGGGCGATGTGGTACAAATGCATGGAATAATGCTTGTATGCATACACATTACATCCCTATTGCTTAGCCAAGTGGTGCCCCTGCGTGTTAAAATTTACAGGGCTGAAATTGAAGAATGTCAACTTTTGTAAAATCAACTACACCTTTCAGGTTGTGAAATTACAATTATTGCATACCGTCACAGTGTGGTATATGGGCTGACTGTTTTTCACTTTGTCTATAAAGCCCTGCACACTGCAGTATCATGAAAATTTATTCTATGTAAAACAAGCCATGCTGCTTGCCGATTTATGCAAATATAAGGCAACTTTTCTAGGAATGTTTCTGGCCTTGTAATGTACTTCACGTTATATTCTGTAAGACTATAAAGAAGATTGTTCTTCTGTACATTTTCTGGAGCTTTAAACTGCGGCGATCTAAACCACTTGGCAACAATGCTGTGATCGCTACCGCGTGTGGAGCCGTGTTCAAACACACACGAGCAAACGCAGCTTTGCCTTGTTCAATTGTGTCGCGGGCACTTCTGAAGCGCTGCCTATTTAGTAAATAATCTTGGTGGCATGGAAGCGCCATCTGCTTCTATGCATTGCTTTGTTTTCTTGTGGCATCACGTCACATTATAATCGTAATCTCATTTTTTTCGTTTTCTGAGAGTCTCATATTCCCCCCCTCATCATGCTGTAGTTATGGTTGCGTTATTTATATCTATACATAAATATTTATGGTCATCTATACATAAATATTTATGTATAGATGACCACTGCTCCAAGTTCCATTTTATCGCAAAGTAAGCTACGAGTACCCAAGGAATTATGTATAGCAATATACCAAAGTCAAACTGCCGAACACAACCAAGCAGACTCAGTGCACAGTCTCTCACCAGATTGCATTGGTCATGCAAAGGTGCACAGCATACCTCTTTATTACTTGCTGAACAAGCTGTGAGAAAACTGAATATTTATGTAGCTTCAATTAAGTGCTATCAGCCATTACTTCTGCCTTCGGCAATTGTGTACTATTATCACGGCTTTTCTTTTTCTAACTCATTTTGCTTATTATAGAGGGATTACTGCCTCTGTTCAAAGGAAATAAATCACATGGGCAATCAAACGCCAAGAATGTATAAACTTGGAACATTGATTGTGCAGTTTGATGGTTCAGAATAAGTAGAATTACAGCATAAAAACTTAACTTTTACTTGAAACATCACTAGAACATGCAGTAACCATACTTGCCTGCTGTAGCCCCTGTGCCAAGTAAATTTCAATTCTGCTTCTTGCATCCTATCAGAGCGCTGGTAACATGTTTTGCCATTTCTATCAGCCAACTAACCTGTCTTGTAACAGTAAAAATGTGCCAACTATATATTTTCACAACATGCTAGAATATGCAGGCAGTTCGCTTAGAAAACTAAAGCCATAGAATCAATACAGTGATGCGACTTTCGGTTCGCATATCACAGGTTGAGAAAAGTAAGTTGGGAGCTGTTTCCAATGTTCCGACTAGAAAGCAAAGCTAGTATAAAAGGTTGCACACCACTGAGCTCTACTATAGGGGGCTGGATAGCGCATTGAGCGCCTTCGACTGAAGCCAACCTTGTCCCAGAAGTTGGTACTTCGCGACTTTGCTGTGGCATTTCACCTGCACAGGAGTGCGGCATTTCTTCTGCTATAATGCTTGCCTTTTTGTGCCATAAGCTACCGAAGCAGTCCAGAGAAGTATTTCGAGAAGACGTCCAGAATTTTCCATCACAGCACTGACAGCATCGCTAACATGAGTGGCGCGTGCTGAAAACACCTGTGAATTAGAAAATGGTTTCTGTAAGAAAAACTTATCACGTACGGGTTCAGAACGTCGTAAAAGCTCTCACCAGACATCTGGAGACATCGCCTAGATGTGGAAAACCATGAAGAAAATTTTTTATGGCAGCAATATTATGCGACGGCACACACTAGTAAGTGCAGCGTATGCCCTACTTTTGGGACAAGCCGCTGCACGACACTGCATTTCCGCTGGCTTCATCTACGCCTGGCTGTGTGGGCAGCGAAGCGGCATCCAGCAAAACATAGTAGAGATCAGTGGTGCACATAGTATTTTATGTCCCCTTTCTCCACGCCAGCTGAACACACGGTAACTGTTTCCAAAGCAGAAAAACTAAGGGCAAGGGCTCTGTACACATTGCATCGTAAAGTGGCTGATGCTTGGGCAAAGCAAATACTATGCATGGTAGATTTGTATGAGGCAAGCTAGGAGTCAAAAAGCCTGCTGGATACCAGCAAATGACCAACATATTGTTGCATGTTGAAATTCTTTTTTATTCCTCATCACTCATTTGTGTAGGGGAGACGGCTCTCACAACTGGAGAAGCCTGGGAAGCATGCAGTACTCCACAAAACCGGTTTCAACGTAAAATGTGTCTGCATCTCATAATTTCATGGCTGCAAGAGTGAGCCCACTGGTAAACACATCAGAGTGTTCATGATGTCATGCATTATCCACTTTATCTGCACGTCATACCTATCTTGAGAAAGCTGATATTGCCTTTAGAGAAATTGTAGATGTGAGCTTGCATTTCAGAATGCACAACAAGCTTAACACATACAACACCAGAACATTTTGTTGAGAATTTCAGATCAGGAATCTTCGATGCACGATTTGTTTAGTGGTGTTAAGATTCTGCTTAAGGTTGTTGATTGTTACATTCATATAGTGTTCAAGCATTGCTGTAGCAACATTCTTCGCTTGGAGTACATAGTAAGGGTGTACTCCACATGAGCTGGTGGCATTTTGCTCCATATTCAAAAACTGGTTTCTTCTTCAGTTGAGATTTTCAAGTTTGCATTCTTTTTTAGCTGTTGTATATAACCTATCCTAAACGTTTGAATAGTGAACACAAGCGTGGCCTTTTTGATTGATTTTGTGGATTGTACACCCTTGCAGCAAACAATTTGATTTGATAACTGTTTCCACCTGAATGAAAAATAGTTGCTTGAAGCAGCCATAGCCACCAATAGTACTAGCATGACACGATTATGAAAATTGGGATATTTTACTTTGATTTATAATGTTTTAAACATATGGAGCTCTGCCTGTGGTGTAAATGGGTTCCTGATATCCATTCGTGATGCAAGAATTTGGAGAATAAGCTGAAGCAAGAATGTTTACTTACTTTTCAAGAGAAGCTCATGGAAATTACCTCATGAAAAGTAAAATAACTAGAAATAAGTTTACTGAGCCGAGAAGAGTGCTACAAATGTCTCATTTGAATAGTGCCATACACAGAAGCTACAACAAATGTTTACTATTTTGGTTGCATTTGTATATATGGTCTTGTCACGTGTTGCAAGTTGTATTCAGAATGGCCACAGCTCAGTCATGATTGTGGTATTGTGCAATGAAGTACAGCTGGCATCAACCGGAAAGTGTCGCAAAGTTACAAATACAACTTAAATGGGTTCTTTTAGGAAAAAGACTTAGCTCAGAAAATTATCCTTTTTTATGCAGCCTGTCGAGACAAGGTTTCTTTACATGGCCATGGCGCTCAAGGAAGAAACCGAGACTGCAGACTGCAGACTGCCAAAGTTCATTCCTGTTCCGGCAAAGACGGGCCAGCAGTAACCAGCAGGGTTTTACAAAGTGAACTCATCACAGCTTGAGCCACTCCATGCCACAAGCAGTTGCTCCTCGAGCCACCGTGCAAAGGTTCCTTGGGGCACAAGTCCAACTCAGTGCCACTACCTTTCTTCTGCCAGTTTTTCTACCTACTTAGCTAACCAGGTGGGTCAAAGATGGCAGAGGGAAAGGGAATCACAGCTTTAAGCATAGAACCTGCTCAAGCTTAATACAGTGTGAGAGTGAACAGTGAACGAGAAATAGGTAGAGAGAAATAGGACACCTCTTCTCCCTCAGAGAATTGGCAGTGAAAAAAAACAGCTTATGAAAGCTTGAATATTGGTCGGAATAATTTGGCATAGGTAGAATAATGACTATGAATGTTTCTGGCAAAGGTAGTGGTAGTAGGCTGAATAATCAAGGAGTTTAGATATAGATTAGAAAACAGATTTCATTCTACTACCAGAATTTTAAATCATCCCAATAATTCCTTTGGCGGTTTATGCGTGTTGAGCTTCTTCATCAACAATGCTTCTTCATGCCTGCTTCTTGCTGAGATCATTCTTATGCTGCATAATTCAGCTGTTCAAGTTCCATGTTTCTCCCGTACAAGCAAATATACATTCATCACAAGAAAACTTATAGATGATTTCCAGAAACTTGCTGATTAAATGAGAGAGCAGCATGTACCCCAGGCTTTCTTAGATATGCGTTCAAGAGCCTCAGATCTCGTGAATGTTAGACATACTCCTGCTGAGCAAGTTCTTGGTATCATCTACAAGGTCATTTCAGAATATGAGTTTGCTTAAGTTGGAGAAACAGTCAATCGAAGACATGTCAAGTGATATCGCTGTCGACGCATCTACATTCCAACTGAAATAAAAGTAAATATAGCACCAAACGCAAGAATTATTGGGATGATGCCATTCTTGCAGTGGAATGAAATCCTTCTTCTAATCTAAATATGCAATCCATAATAATTCAGACCAATAAATACTTCCAAAGGGCTTGCGTCATGAATTATGCATGTTGTATTCCGTAATTTCTTACTATAAGACCCAACGATGCTTAAATAGCAGAGAAAACATTAAGAGCTGAGAATATAATACTTTATGTTGCTCCATAAATCAGTTTCCCTGCAACCCTCAACATCCTGCGCTAATAATGTTTGGGAGAATGTGTGAAACAAGGCACCCGACGCATAGGGTAGTGCTGTTCACTTTGTTTGGGAATGAAGGTCATACTGTACATGTATGTGATAGCCATACGTGTCATTACCTTTAAAAAAAAGGAAGCAAAACTGCGAGTCGGCCTAAGTGGAACAAATTCATTAAAAATGTTTTGTGCATAAACAAACAAGGACGAAGAAAAGGAGCAACACAAGCACAATCGTGTTCTAACAACTGGTTTTATTTTCGAAGAACCATTTACTTAAGAACCCACAGATCTGTGCTATCCAGTCAACAGAACACATCAATAGCGTATATAACAACACTTGTGATAAAAATGCCACGGATAAGCGCGACCTGGTCAACATAAAAATGTCGCAGTTTCACCTGAAAGGCGAAGCATCAATTGCGATAGCAAATTTGTAGAGAGCTATACGGAGTAATGATAGTAGCTTTATCAGCTGTATAAACTTGGACATGCAGCAGCACCGGCAACACGCAGAACTGTTCTCGTTTGCCCACGTTCGCACAAAATGCGTGCGGCGTTGGTGACGGTTGCCGGAGCCTCTGATATAAATAGGCACTTGGCGCCGCAGCTAAACGTCGCCTCCCTTCCCTCCCCCTCCCCCCACGGCCTTTCGTGCGTCAGAAGAAGGCGCGTTTGCTCTACATATATGGTGATGGTAAAGGAGGAAAGAGACGCCTACTTCTGCAGCCCTTAAGGGAGCACGTCACTTTCTTCTTCAATAAAATCACTACTACGGCACAGAACGCGCGTTTGTTCTCCGCTGTGCGTTCACTCCCCGTGAAAGCGCGCGTCCCTCGCGCCCTTTCACTCGCACACACAGCGTTCGGCGGCGCGCGGCGACGATTTCATCTCCATTGACGTCATATGGAACCTCACGGCGACGCCGACGGCAGAAATCTGCTTTGGAGTGTCCATATAATTGCTATCGCAATAAAACAGCAAAGCGCATAAAACAAGCACTTAAGATGAAAAGACAGGAGCGAATCTAGCAGTGAAACAGAAGGATGACTGATGCATTTTTCCTTTAGTTTTGCAATCCAGTGCGCTTCCACAATTTCTCTCGCGATTTGATTTCGATGCCTAAACGATATGCTGGTGCTTCTAAGTCAAGGTGAGCAAGCATGCTCTTGACAAAGCATAGCCAAATGCTTACTAGGGCCACCTTTCAGACTGGACAAGTGCTCCCTTAGTCTCTTGTTAATGCATCTTGCAGTCTGCACTACGTACACATGACCACATGTCATAGGAACCTAATACACAACTTTCTTCGCACAATGGAGAAATTGGTTCTCACGCGGATTTTTAATACTGCATTCTTTCTTTGCATCACCCTCACTTTCGAACTTACTTTTTATCCTAGAACACACACTACCTCTTGTTTTTAGCCGAAAGCACCACTTTTACTTCGTAACTCCCAGCCACCTTTTTAAGTCTGTGTGAAAGGCCATGCACATACGGAATCACTGAAACCTTGGAAGCTAATTCTTTCTGCCTTTCATTTTTTGGGCATAGTTTTTTATCCTGTTTATGTTTTTTCATTAGTCTAGCGCATGACGCCAGCATCACAGCGAGCAGGTACCCGGCCTTTCTCAACTGATCAACTTGCTCAAGAAAGGCAATGTTTACTGTGCGGTAACACGACTTCAGCAATGCTGACCGGCAACATGAAATGGCTATGCCATTCTGCACAAGCCTGGAATTGTTTGAGGCATAGTTCATTAGCGGTTTTCCAGCTCGGGGCGTAAATGACCAACACACATGTTCTGGTAGAATTTCTAACTTGACATAAAGGAACTGTAGCTTGTTATCTACCGGTACTTCCGAAGTAAAAGTCAAGCCTTCAATAGTAGTAGAAGCCGTTGACTCTCTAGGCAAGGGCTTAAATTTTACTTTGCAAGTACTGGAAGTTAAGAAGCTACAGTTTCTGGTTAACAAGCTACATGAACTATGCCTCAAGCAATTCCAGGCTTGTAAAGAATGGCACAGTCATTTCATGTTGCCAGTCAGCATTGTTGAAGTCGTGTTACCGCACTGTAAACATTGCCTTTCTTGAGCAAGTTGATCAGTTGAGAGAGGCCGGGTACCTGATCGCTGGGATGCTGGCATCATGCGCTAGACTAATGAAAAAACTTAAACTGGATAAAGAACTATGCACAAAAAATCAAAGGCAGAAACAATTAGGTTCCAAGGTTTGAGTGATTCCATATGTGCATGGCATTTCACACAGACTTAAAAAGGTGGCTGGGAGTTACGAAGTAAAAGTGGTGTTTTCGGCTAAAAACAAAAGAGGTGATGTGTGTTCTAGAGTAAAAAGTAAGTTCGAAAGTAAGGGTGATGCAAAGAAAGAATGAAGTATTAAACATCCGCATAAGAACCAATTTCTTGATTGTGCGAAGAATGTTGAGTATCAGGTTACTATGACATGTGGTCATGTGTACGTAGGGCAGACTGCAAGATGCAATTACACAAGACTAAGGGAACACTTGTCCAGTCTGAAAGGTGGCCCTAGTAAGCATTTGACCATGCATTGTCAAGAACATGCGTGCTCACCTTGTCTTAGAAGAACCGGCACATTGTTTAGGCAACAAAATCAAACCGTGAGAGAAATTGTAGAAGTGCACTGGATTGCAAAACTGAAGTAAAAATGCATCAGTCATCCTTCTGTTTCATTGCTAGATAAGGAGAATTCGCTCCTGTCATCTTATCTTTAACATAGTTTCATCTTAAGTGCTCGTTTTATGTGCATTGCTGTTTTTATGTTGATGGGGTCGCGCTGATCCGTGGCATTTTTATCACACGTGTTGTTATATGCGCTATTGATGTGTCCTGTTGATTGGATTGAGCAGATCTGTGGGTTCTTAAGCAAATGGTTCTTCGTCCTTGTTTGTTTGCGCAGAGACAATTTTTTTAATAGAAAGTTTTTTAAAACTGCAATGAGGTTCTTACTGTGTGCAGTTTAAAAAAAGAAAAAAAGCTTCACAGCTGTTACTAACTGCACTCTCCAGAGCTTTACACTATGCAGCTGTACTAGTTTACACAGAATACACTTCACCTCTCGTCACGGGCCAGGTGGCTATTCAGGTTTTTCAAAGGTGTTTCATTGTATGGGACGGCACAAAGAGCATCACTTATTTGCAAGATATTGCATTCCAATTCTGTCATATGAGACAAATTCATTAGAGAGTTTTAAATTGCACTAAATGTATTACAGCTGTGGACCAGTACACTGGCAGTAGCTTGCAGCAACTATAGCTTGTGGAAATATAATTGCAACTGCCATGTTATGTGTACCTACTAGTGCACAGGCATCGGCCACAGCAATCTTTAGGGTGTACTAGTTTATTCTATTTGGAGTACGCATCCTCCACCAGATTAAAATGTGAAGTGGATTGTCATTTGCGGCGTATACTCCTGCGTAAACTTCATAACCATTTCTCCTCATCTGCTCTACAGGTCATTGTTGGTACAACTGCAAAAGCAGGGTGCCTGTAGAGAAGTCTGCGAATATTGAATGAATAATAAAATAATTTTAGTATTCTTCAGCAAGGTTAACACTTTGTGTCTTCCAATGTGGTGTTTTTCAAATTCTTAGGTTGGCACATGTGCATAAGGTTTTACTACGGGATGTCATTTTGCAGGAAAAATTGTATTTGCGCGTGATGTTCTGCTGCACAGAATGTCATGAGTTTTCTTATATGTCGGTCACCATCTCGCAAACTGCTCCTTTCGGAGTTGGAAGGCAACATTAGTGCGAAGCACATTTAATGTTAAAAAAAAGAATGTGCCCTCTGATTCCCTTATTTTCGATGGGGGCGAAATGCGAAAACACCCGTGTACTTAGATTTAGGTACACGTTAAAGAATCCCAGGTGGTCAAAATTTCTGGACTATGGCTCCCCACTATGGCGTGCCTCATAATCAGATCGTGGTTTTGGCACGTAAAACCCCATAATTTAATTTTTTTGATCTCCTTATTCTCCTCACTTGATGCCTAGTGTTCTAATAGCATGATCGGCACGATGAGCATCAATGTGATGTGTAATTATTGTGTATTGGGGGCCAGGGTACATTCATTTTAGCAGCTTTTTCGGTTGACTTAAATCAGTATTGTAGAATTCTGTTTGCTTCTTTTACTCATTGTTACCAAATATTACTTTTGACTGCGGCAACAAGTATAATGTTGTTTGCTAGCACTCCTGCCAACCGATAAACTTGAAGGCATCTGTGATAAAAAAAGTTGTCGCAGTTTCACCTGAAAGGCGAAGCATCAATTGCGATAGCAAATTTGAAGAGAGCTATACGGAGTAATGATAGCAGCTTTATCAGCTGTATAAACTTGGACATGCAGCAGCACCGGCAACACGCAGAACTGTTGTCGACGCCGCCGGCGTTTTGCCCGCGTTCGCTCAAAATGCGTGCGGCGTTGGTGACTGTTGCCGGATAAAGCCCCTATATTTATAAAAGTAGCGCCATTCTTAGATCTTGCCGCCACCGCGCTCACCCCGGCGCTTCCTCCTCGCCCTCTCTTAGCCGCCTCCTGTCGCCCCAGCCTCCTCCGCTCCCCCATTGGCCAATCCGTGTCACGTGGAAGTTCGCGTCGCGCTTTTGTATATTTTTTTCTTTCCAGCGCGCTCCGACTGCCATTCTCGGGCCTGTGCGACGAAAGTGCTGTACGCACAAACGGATCAAACGAGTTAGGGACAAGAACTTCGTGGTGATGGCATGCTGCTGCGCCTTAAGTTGCCGCAACCGACAAGGCGAGGGCAAAAGGCTTTTTTTGTTTACCATCCGGCGTGCGCAAACGCTTGCTGCACACTTGATATTTGCGTCGTCTCGCATCGTCGCGTTGCTATATACTTCCAAAACGGCATTATTAAGACCAGTTACTGACTGACGAAGCAAAATCGCGCCTCAAAAACGTCTCCGCAGGGCGCGATCGAAGTTTTCCTCGGATTTCCTCTGGTAGCGCGTTAGCTGTCGTCTGCCACGGCAGGCCCGACGCAGGCGGCGCCACTGTCGATATCGCGCCTCGATCGCGCTGGTCGCGCCGAGCGCGATAGTGGAACGGAGGAGGAGGGAAGTGGATGGCGCTACTTTTATAAATATAGGGGCTTTATTGCCGGAGCCTCTGATATAAATGATGATAAGTGGTTCTTGAGGGAAAGGGAAAGGTTGGCGCTATCTTCTGCAGCCCTTGAGGGAGCACGGCTCAGCGCCAGATATAAATAGGCACTAGGTGCCGCAGCTACACGTCGCCTCCCTTCCCTCCCCCTCCCCCCTACGGCCTTTCGTGCGTCAGAAGAAGGCGCGTTTGCTCTACATATATGGTGATTGTAAAGGAGGAAAGAGACGCCTACTTCTGCAGCCCTTAAGGGAGCACGGCACAGAACGCGCGTTTGTTCTCCGCCGTTCGTTCACTCCCCGTGAAAGCGCGCGTCCCTCGCGCCCTTTCACTCGCACATACAGCGTTCGGCGGCGAGCGGCGACGATTTCATCTCCATTGACGTCATACGGAACCTCACGGCGACGGCGACGGCGACGGCGACGCCGACGGCAGAAATCTGCTTTTGAGTGTCCATATAATTGCTATCGCAATAAAAACAGCCAATGATTTCCCAAGAGCTAAGGTCCAGTGAGACCAATAAATTTTAAGCTAATACCTGTGGATGGTACTGCTGAATGAATGCCCATCCAGTAGGACTGTCCATACCATTGTCTTCCATAAAATTATATTGAAGATTTGAACAGAATCTGAACGTAGAATTGTCTGCAAAGTGACCCATTTCGTTATCCAAGTAATAGAGCTTCAGCAGGAAGACTGAAACTTCAAGTCGTCAATGGTGGCATGAACATACAGTAAACAGCGCTAAACTATTCTTTATCTTGCTCTTGTTATCATTTCCCATCCCATTTTTTTCACAGGATGTTCTTTTCTATTTATGGTCATACGAAGTTTAATTTGGTGTCCTTACTTATTTAATATTTGACCAATATCTTTTTTTCTTATCGGATCTTGATCAAATGTGTATTGATAACGTACCTTCATTTGCCATTTCCACTGATCTTAACCAGACAATCATGTTACAAAGTTTATTTTGCCCATTCTTCATTCTTTTTGCCAATTTCCAAACAGTTTATTTTAATTCTACGTTGATTTCTGGGAAGAATAGGGTTACTAGTCTACAGATCGTTTTCTGTTTAGGTCATCCCTACTCATGTGTAACAACTTACAGTAGTGTCCCTACACGCTCCATCACAATCACTGCGAAACACACCCTTCCTACCTTATTTAACACTTTGGTTTCTCTTGACCTACTATATGCACCAGATGAGGGTAGGGGCGAGTGAGCTATGCACATCCAAAACCGCGGCCAAGGAAAACAGTTGCTGCCCTGATGACACGTATCTGTCGAAATGTTGGCTACAGCACAATCCCTTGTTCTGACGATGTTGAACCACGTCATCGTTTATACTTCAGTTACCGCGTGGTTTTTGTTTCTGTGAATGTCTTTTGTTCCACTTCCGTTTAGGATGGAAATTTCAAACAAAGTTTATTTCTTTT